>NW_017306398.1:1482241-1490690 GCF_000935625.1 Nanorana parkeri | reverse complement strand
AGCGGTCGGCGGCGCTTTGAATGCCGGGTGAGTGATCGCCGGAGGGGGTTGTCTATGGAGGCTTGTGCTGATGGGGAGGCGGCGGCACATAATGTCAACCCCGAGTGGGGGGGGGGTGCTGAGGTTGACGGTCGGCCGTGATGTCAGTACGGGGGGAGGGGGGGGGCGTTGCTGTCTTGCCTAGGGCAGCACGATTTGTAAATACACCACTGAGCGCAGCAGCGCCAGTCACAGGCACTGAGACATTTTCCCGGTCCGCAGCTGCAGAGATTGCGAAATGTCTCATTACCTGTGATTGGCGCTGTCAGCTTCCTGGCGGGTTCGGCACGTGGAGCTGCGAACACGCCCGAGCCCATTACTAATCCTCATCAATCACAATGCCCGCCACTCGCCAACTCGATGAAAGAAAAAAATCCCCACCGCCATGTCCACACCGACAAACTCCCTTCCTTCAAAACACCCTCCCCATGTTGAGGGCATGTGACCTGGTATGGTGTAGTGGGGTATGCTACATGATCACCCCATCCCCCCCCTATTTCCTGCTCTGCCAGGCCGCTGCTCAAATCAAGGCTCTGGTAAGGGATTTTGGAGGGGATCCCACGCTTTTTTGTTTTGTGCCATGGCGTCCCCCCTAAAAAAAATATGGAACATGGGGTGACCCCCATGCTATTTTTCTTTTTTTTGTTACATTTTCACATTTAACAGCCTAATAACTCCATCCGAATAGATTCAAATTGATCGATTAAATTGAACGAATCGATTGGAAATTAAATTAATTTCTTGAGCCTTTACGTGTCTATTATATACAAAGAGGATCTGAAGATGTCTCCTGTCACTCGGAGATGTGAGGAGTTTGTTTTGTGTTTTATGGAAGTTTATATATTACACTGGGTGCAGAGATATAGCGAGCGGACTCTGTATAGGGAGAGCGCCTGTATTTATATATTCATTAGATTATGTTTTATGAACCGCGTATAGACTTTGTAATGTTGATAAAAAAGGATCCTTTTAATGGTAATATTTTGTTGTTGGGACCTCAAATATCTGTTTTCCCCAAAAACTATCTGCTCAATACGTTTATTTTTGTGGCTGTGATGTCCTGTATGCTATCGTGCCCGCAGATATATTGATTCCTAATTCTTTCCCTGTGTAAAAAAAGACATCTTGCCGTTAAGGTGCCCACACACCTTGCGTTAATCGTATGATAATCGCGGGAAATCCAGCGATCGTACGATTATCGTAAGGTGTGTGGAAGCCGTGCGACTTCTACTACTGTGCGGTCGCACGACTTTTATCTTAGGAACATGTTCGAAAACCCGCCGAGCATCGTATGATTTTCGGCAGGTGTGCAGCATGTTAGTAAGATAAAAGCCGGACAGGCCGTTGTGCGCAAGCGCACACTGCCCGTTCGGCATTGCGGTCATCGGAAGCCCGCCCCTCAGGAGGGCGCGGCTTGCGATCATCGCAAGGACGATCTGCCCGTCCAAGATGGGCAGATCGTACGTTTTTTTAATTACCTTACAACCATCGCAAGACAAAAGTCTTGCGATGGTTGTAAGGTGTATGGCCAGCATTCGGTGAAGGGTCTGTGCTGATGAGCTTCTGGTCGTAGTTTTTTGCGTTCCCATAGAAGTCTAAAGGAATGCCAAACCTGCTTTAACCACTTCAGTGCCGCCATGTTTCACTCCCTTTATTACCCGGCCAGTTTTCAGCGCTGTGAAAGTCTGATTTGAGAATTTCTCCGTCACACAACACTGTAACCAAATTAATTTTGTATTTTTTTTTTAGACATATAGAGGTTTCTTTTTGTGGTATTTAATCACCACTTTTGAAATTTTTTTTATCTTACTGTTATAAAACATATAAAATAGAAATGCCAGGAAAACCCCCAAATTACCCTTTTTTGGTAAAGGAGACACTCCTAAGTGATGTAATTTTTTGCCGCAGGTTTTAGATATGAAGGAACGTGCCGGTATTGAGGGGGTTATAGAAATCTCTATGACTAAGACCCAATGAGGCTCATGTTGTTTTGCCTGATGAAGGGACCACAATGGGTTCTGAAGCATTGCTATATTCTGTGACACCATGCTTATCTAAACGTCAATAATAGACGGATTCATTCAAGGTGGACTTCGGTGTGCGGGTGACCATTTGCTTTTCTGGTTTTGCGGCGCGATTCGCTGGCCACTTCAGCACCTATTGTTATTACGCATGGTGAGATGTCGGCATGGAATGCAATGAGACATCTATATCAACCCTTTATAAATCAGCCCCCATAGGACACCCACTCAGCAGGGGACCCAAGGCACATTGCCCAGACACCAGGTCTATTGATACCCTTAGTACATAGTACGATGTGTGGTCCTGCAATACCGTATTGTGGGCTACGAGCTTTAAAGGAGGACTATGGGGTTAGGGCTTTTCCCCATAGTTCTCTTTAGGGTAACGGGAGGACACAAACTAGCGTCCTCCCGTCACCCTAAGCTCAGTATACCCGGCGCTACAGCTCGCGTTATACTGAGATGCCACAGCTGAAGCGGATCCCGACAATTACCGGTATGTCTGGATCCGCCCGGCTGCGTGACTGACAGCTGGCTCTGCCTATCTAGAGGCAGAGCCAGCTGTACCCGCCCCCTCCCTTTCCACCAGCCAGCAGAGAGCCGTGACAGGATCGAGAGGTGAGAGAACGCCGGTATGTGTTCGCTCACTTCCCGATCTACTGAGCCGACCTGTGACAGTCTCATTGTCTCAGGTCGGCTAGAACTATGAGGTGAGTGAAAAGCACTCATCTCATAGTTCTCCTTTAAAGCAAATTTGGGGTTTTCATTAATACAGGTAAATTTCACGAGGGTCAGAACTCGTTACTAAAACCGGTAAATATTCCCCCACCCAGGGCCGGATTAACATAGGGTCTACTGGAGAGCGCGCTCCAGGTCTGCTACTAAAAATAGGCCCAACTTGCCCGGATCGCCTCAGTATGCGTGATTGCAGTTAGCTGAGGCAGAGTTAGCTGTACCCGCCCCCTCCCCCGTCCCTTCCACCAGTCAGCGCTGGAGGATCGGAGCGGGGGGAATCCAGCCCCTCCCCTGTCACAGCAGAGAGCCGTGACAGGATCGAGAAGTGAGCGAACGCCGGTATGTGTTCCCTCACTTCCCGATCTACTGAGCCGACCTGAGACAGTCTCATTGTCACAGGTCGGCAAGAACTATGAGGTGAGTGAAAAGCACTCACCTCATAGTTCTCCTTTAATAATAGCCGGTGGCTATGTTACCTACCTATGAATACCACTGGGAAAATAAGTCCACTTGTTGCTAACTAGTTTAGCTTTTAATAGAACAATTCAGCCGCAGGGTAATGAGAAATGATTTGAAGATGTTTGGTTGCATGTTTCTCCCTAAATATGATTAATGAATAATGATTTGTATCTGTGATGAAGCACTACAGATCCCAGCATTGCAGATGTCACAAGCCGGAAGGTGTCATGTGGTTGTATCCCGTACTTATTACCATACTTTAGGGTTAGTTCACACCAGAAACTGTATCACAACTGCGTAAGTCTGTGCAGTTGCATTGCGATCTGTTTTGACGCGTTTTTCCCCCCTGCATGTCCCTGGATGATGCCACAATCAATTCTGTATTTTTTTTTTGGTATGTAGTCTGTTGCGTTTCAGTGCGTTTGCACCGCGTTTTGATGCAGTTAAAGTAGGACAAGCCGTACTTTTTCTGACTGCAATGGTGTGAATTAGGCACAAGAAAGCCCATAGGAAAGCATTGTGATGTATTTTGACTGCAGCAGTCAAAATAAACGGACTGCATCACAAATGCATATGGTGTGAACTGGCCCTTAACATTCAGGAAAGGAATAAACATATTTATGATTCTGTTAAATTTGAAATGTTTTATTGCCAATAAGCGTGCACAGAATTGTCTCAGAGAGAAGACGTCAGATAAAAGAGTACAGTTGTCACCACACAGACAGACGGAAGCCGATGGCTGTCTGTCCCAGGATTCTCCAAGGACAACGATGGTCATCCTTCTGTAAGGCGGCATTCACACCTAGGAGACGGCGTCTTCCCTCGTTTCTACGCGTGTCTTCGCTGTAAGTTTTTTAACCTGCCAAAAAGACGCTCGTGTGCTTTCTTCCAGCACGAGTATTTTGCTAAAAAAGCCCAGAAGTGACCGTGGCCATGGATATGAATAGGATTTCATTTTTGGTGTGAATGAGGGCTAAGGGCTTGTTCACACCAAATGTAGACCAGATCTGCATGAGTTTCTGCATACGCAGTGCAGTGGGTTGTGTCGCGTTTTTGATACGTTCCGGGCCGTTTTTGGTTAAAAAAAAAAATATATATATATTTTTTTAGTTTAAAATGGGCTTTCAGTGTGTTCCAGTGCGCTTGCATGCATTTTTTTATGCGTTTCCATGCGTTCCAGAGCAGGTGAAATAGGGCTTGCTGCAGTTTTTTTACATGCTCTGGAACTGAACGCTGCGGTGTGAACTAGAGCCATTGGAATACATTGGACGCAGTTTTGATCCGGTCTGTAACTGCTCTGATCCTGGAACGCGCTTGGTGTGAACAAGGCCTAATACCGTTGCTTCATTGGTTGCTGTATCTGTGGAGAGAGAACAAACGTTAATTGTGGGTTTCTGAAAAGAATTGTGCCTATGCACCCAAAAAAAAATCACAGTTATCTAACAATGGTATAAGTGGACAGGTACTTGCCTCCTGCATCCATCTCCGGACGCAGCCGGTGTGAAATTGCTGGGAGCCGGGTGGTCTGCTCCATTTTGCAATCCATGGAAGCAGATGTTCCATGCAGTGCTCTCCTCCCTCTGCAAGTCGTTAAAGGAGAACTATAAGGTGAGTGCTTTTCACTAGATAGGCAGAGCCAGCTGTCACTCACGCAGCTGGGCGGATCCAGACATCGATGGATCCGCTCCAGCGTCTCAGTATACCGCAAGCTGTAGCTTGTGGTATACTGAGCCTAGGGTGACCGGAGGACGCTAGTTTGTGTCCTCCCGTTACCCTTAGAACTATGGGGAAAAGCCTTGACCCCATAGTTCTCCTTTAAGAGGGGGTCTCTGGATGTACTTTGGTCCTGAGTTGTTCCAATCGACCGGAGAGCGGCTTCTATCCCTCTGGGTGAAGTCAGGGTTCTGACGTCCTCTAGATCCTTGGTTCTCAACTGGTGGGTCGTGACCCCCTGTTCAGTGGTTCGCCGCATGCCTTCCACTTTTCTAGGTGAGAGGCTCCTCTGCCTCCCGCTAGTGCAGCACTGTCAGTTCTCTTGCCAAGCAACCATTCAAAATATGCTGACCGCCGCAATGTCAGCCTGAGGTGGGCTGGGGGGTATGGCCACGAGGAAACACCATACATACGTGCATTGCTTACAGCTCCCTCACGTGTCTTACGGAGGTGCCTGGACCAGAGTGACATCATATTCTGGCTCTCGGCACCTCTACAGGGCATGCAAGGGAGCTGTACAAGCCACGCACATATGGATAGAGCGCCGTTACAGCACAGCAGTCCACACTGGAGCCCAGGCTGAGGATCCACTCCAGTTCTCGTGCATTCCATTCCAGTGCGACATGGGTCGAGACTGAATGACCAAGGACAAATGTGGGTCCTGAGGTTACACAGCTTGAGAACCACTGCTCTAGATGGGGATCTGCCCCGAATTGTCCTATGAACTATAGGAGAATCAAAACAATGATGTTGTGTAAATAAGAGGTGATATTTAGGAAATGTGAGTTGGGGGAAATCTGTTCCTATATCATGCATGTTTTACCTGCTCAGACATACACAGCCTTCCATTTATGAATGACATAGAAATGGCAGGCTGTCTTGAGCCCTGAGGCCCTATGATTGGGCCTTCCATATTCCATTGAGGCCTTTGTGTGACAGTACTGGTTTGCTTTATTGATCATATTGCAGTTACACAAAGCAGGATTTTATTCATCACATGTACATCGGTAGAGTTTATTATTTTTTGTATGTGTTACATGACGTTGAGCTAGCTCCCACTATAGCGCTGCTACGTTCTGCACACGATATCGCACACCACCACTCGGTAGGTGCGTTGTGCGATTGATGAAGGCAGCAGTATGGTAGGAGCGGGCCCTCTGATACGTTCCCAGCCGCACCTTCCCCTCTCTCTCTGCACAGAGGAAGACAGCTCGCCATGACACTCTGCAAACTTCCTCCTTCATCCCCCAATGCGAAAAGCCCGGGAAAAAAGAGAACCGGCCAATCAGCGGCCAGCCCGCGAATCTCCTTCTGACGTCACGCCTTTGTTATCCGACAGGGGAGCGTGGACTCTGACAGAGTGCGCAGGCGCTTCTGAGGGGAGCGCGGCTCGTGCACCGTGGGATCCTTGCGGGTCTTTGATGCGGTGTATGCGCCCACCTCTGGGAGGAGCCAAGAGGTACGCGGGGGGCGCCTAGGAGGTGAGCGCCATCTACAGCCGGGGTACCGCTTCCCCCGGCGCCGTGCAAAAATATCTTCTTTTTTTTTTCTTTTGTGGTTAATGACACCACGTGACCAGGTGGGCCGGGCTTCATCGCTGCCTTCACTCTCTCGCCAGGTGAGTGGTGACGTCGTTGCGCCAGTCTGAGAACGGGGGGTGGGCACGCGCTTCTGTTGTGTTGCCTGTAGCAACGGCTCGTAACTTTGCAGTGTTAGCCCGACTGTGATTGGTTGCTCATGATTGGTATATCCTGAATGCATATATTGGATTGGCTGGGCTGCTTTTACGTCATCCCATAGTGTGCACAAAGCTGACAACACACATTGCAATCTGATTGCACGATCTCCATCCATGCAGTGCAGTGGTCTGTCTTATTGGATACACATGGATTGCAGTGGGCTGTGTCACTGTACTAATCTGAAGCTGGTTGTATGATCGTATAGCACTGTGTGTGGCCGGCCTGATGGATATACCCTTCAAGGGTTGCTCTTGCTGTGTTATTCCTATAGCAGAGTATAATCTGGGTGTTAAAGTGAACCCCGCAATCTATATCAGCACCACAGTGACCTCCCACCTGGGCCCCCCGAGAGACAATTACAGGTGGGGGGTAAGAGAGACCCCCTAACAACTTGGGACCCGCTCACACCGTGCTTTTGCATTACAGCAACAAACACAATGGGGGTGCGCTGAAAAAAACAAACAGTGCATGCGTGCTATTGCATTGCTGCACGCCCGACGGTAGGTGCTGCACATCAGTAGGTGGCTGAATGCTGTGGGTACGGTATGCAAATGTCAATGCTCCCTGGCACCATCTAGTGGCAGTAATGCAGCGGGAATGCTGTATGGCTGGGCGGAAGATTTATAAGTCCACAGGGTGAGCCTTGTGTTGACCATTGCAGATAAACGGACACGGTGTGAATGAGCCCCGATGGGTGAAGTGTCCTTCTCCTGGATCACTGGAACATTGTTTACAAACAAACCTTCCAGCACTGCTGCCAGTGAGCTTCACGCAGAGAGAGAGACGGTGACAGAAGAAGCTGGTAGGCTGTGGTTGTCACCGTGTAAAGGGGTGTTGGGGGGTTGCAGCTTTCATTAAAGTAAATCCTGCTCGTCCTTGTTGAGGCACTTCCTGTTACAGGGTGACTACACTCTGTCCCTGTCTCCCAATTGTGCTTCTGTGGGATGACACAGGCCCCTGGTCCAAACTGGAGTTTCCCCAAACACGGAAGTGCCCTGGGGTCGCCTGCCGAATCAGCTGTGGGCAGGGCATAAGCTGCACATAAAGGGGCGGGACACTTGTGCTGATGTCAATGACCTTATATGGCCACATGGCAATATTTGGTCAGTGTCATGAATCTGGGACATGGGGTCACCCGCCCATTCTGCTGAAGGCTGGGGCATTTCCACCCCCCAGCTGCACATAAACAAAGGGGCGGGATGCCTGTTTTGATGTCATTTACCTTATAAGGCCATATTAGATCAATGTCATTGACCAAGTATAGTCTTGTGGCCATATAAGGTAATTGACATAACTGCACCCCGCCCCCTTTGTTTACATTCAGCTGCTGGCAGTAAATTGCCCGGGGGCAGCTGATTGGGCAGCACCGGAAAGACGTTCCTTCCATGTCCAGAGGAGCTCAGGATTGCTCCGAACCTAAGCTCATCCCTAATTGTGACATGAGCTTCCGATGGAGACTACAAGGCCAGGCGAATGCACAATACACAGGCACGATCCACTGCTGTCACCATCAGGAAAGCCGCCCTGAGAAGTGCCATACAGCCATCACTGGAGTGCATGTAGCCAGGAAGTAATGGCAAAGAGGCTGCAGGAGATCAGCAGCAGCAAAGATGAAAAACAAGTATCTGATTACAAGAACAATTGTTTATGATACGCGGTGCTTTAGCAAGCTAAATGTATTTGTATGTAGTTAACCAACGCATACCGGCGCTGCTAAATTTGATTTGGGGGACCTAAGCTTTC
>NW_017306398.1:1455648-1481949 GCF_000935625.1 Nanorana parkeri | reverse complement strand
AAAGAGCTCTGGGTGTGTGTATATATATATATATATATATATATATATATACATATACACACACACAGTATATATTCTAATATTGTGCACACACAGACAGATGGAATAATAAGTAAAAGACTCAAACTCGCTGCAAATCTGTTCCAGTTTTACACAACAAAAGAGAATTCGGGTCCAGCTGGAGCTCGGCCTGGAGCTGATCCCGCCTGGGTTGTGCTTAGGGCCACTCTTGCACATGTTTGCAGTTTTGGGCCTTAAAGGGGAATTTTGAAAAAAAAAATATTTTTAAACCTGCACACATGTTCTATTCATATGACCTTCACCCGAGCTCTGGAATGGTTTTGCTAATTTCTGTGTGCAGTGTTTTCTCCTCTCTTGTAGATATCACAGAGATAATTGTGATTGGAAATAGGAGTGAAAACTAATAGAAGCTTATATAGTAAACTCAGTTATCTGGTATTCAAGTAACCAGAACGCTCATCTAACCAGGAACAAAAAATCCTCTGCTGATCTGCGACATATTATTATGATCCTGGAAACCATTGTGTGTCTGTCTTCATTTGCTTTTGATTACTGCATTTCAATACTAATATGAAGTCAATACAGAGTTTATGTCATGGTATAGTATGAGGTATGGTATGCAGGGGTGTGAAAATTAAAAAAAAAACATACTTTTTCAAGGGCTAAAGCGGGGGGCCAAATCTACTTGTCCCAATACACAAAAATTGTTTTAATCAAAACTAGGGATGCACCAATACTGGTTTTTGGGTATCGAGTACGAGTACTGATATTTTGCTTTCGGTACTCGCCGATACATAGTATCTGCGCTTCCGTTGGCATGGAGTCGGCTTCCCGTGCCATGCTTCAGGAAGCCGGGCAGCGGTTAATGACATGCTACCCGGCTTCCTGATTGCCAGGGAAGCCGACTCCATGTTTTTTGGTCGGCTTGGTTGTGATTGGCCGGGAAACCAGCTTCCCTGCCTATCAGCATCGAGCCAGGTTCGTGGCAAATCAGAAAACTGGGCGGCGAGTAATGACCTGATTGGCCAGGAAGCTGGCTTCCCAGCCAATCAGCAAGGAGCTGGCTTCCCAACCAATCAGGAACCTGGAGGTGATTCATTAGTCGCTACCCCGCTTCCTGATTGCACGGGAAGCCGGCTCCATGTTCCCCTACGGCACTGCCGGTCAGAAGAAATCTTCCGCTGACCAGATGTTTTAGTATTGGGGGAGGTATGGTAGCATTAGGGCGAGTACAAGTACTTGCCCAAATACTCTGTATTGGTGAATCCCTAATCAAAACTGTATTAAATATCGCTTCTCATTGATCAGCATGGTCACCTATGAGACCAATGAGTGCTTGCAATTTGTGAGCGAAATTCAAAATGCATAGGGCAGGACCCTGCTGGACAGCAGTACGGGGTACAGATAGTACCCCTGAACTGGCGGAGGGTAAGGACTGTTCGCTGAAAGGTAAATATAGCCAGGCGGGGGGTGGGCTTGGGAGAGACGGGGCAGATTTGATCGGGTAATCCCATTTTCCCATACAACCTGGGAAAGTGAACTTACCCTTTAATGCATATTGTGTGTGTAGGAGAGTTCTGCTGCCAGGCTACCACAATATGGCACACAGTGGAATGGCGGCAGCACTCAATGCGCGCACACACACAATGTCCTACGCGTGCAGCGGGGTTGGTTTTAATTTTTTTTACTTTACCACTTTTATTCTTTCAAATTTTTATACATATTTTTTTTTCTGTTTTACAATTTTTTTGAATTTATTTAAATGTATTATTTTTTACTCCCCCCACTTAATTTTATTCCTATCACATAGGGGCTTAAAAGCCTCTGTGTGATAGTTTGGCGGTGACAGGTTCTCTTTATGGAACCTGCCCTCCAACACTGAACAGATGTTCTGTGCAGGTCCTGACAGCTGAGACAGGTGGCGCTGTAATTACAGCGCCACGGTCTGAGTTATCACACAGAGCAGAGCAAAGAACAGACATTATTTGCCCTGCTCTACACCAGGGGTGCCCACAATTTTTTGTGTTAAAATCTACTTTCCAAATGACGAGCTACATGAGATCTACCAACGAAAAAAAAACCTCCCTCACTCTCCTGGCTGTCTCTCCTTGCTCATCCTCCTGGCTGTCTCTCCTTGCTCATCCTCCTGGCTGTCTCTCTTCGCTCTCTAGGCTGTCTCTCCTCTCTCTCTCCCCTGGCCGTCTCTCCTCTCTCTCCCCTGGCTGTCTCTCCTCTCTCTCTCCCCTGGCTGTCTCTCCTCTCTCTCTCCCCTGGCTGTCTCTCCTCTCTCTCTCCCCTGGCTGTCTCTCCTCTCTCTCTCTCCCCGGCTGTCTCTCCTCTCTCTCTTCCCTGGCTGTCTCTCCTCTCTCTCTTCCCTGGCTGTCTCTCCTCTCTCTCTTCCCTGGCTGTCTCTCCTCTCTCTCTCTCTTCCCTGGCTGTCTCTCCTCTCTCTCTCTCTTCCCTGGCTGTCTCTCCTCTCTCTCTCTCTCCCCTGGCTGTCTCCTCTCTCTCTCTCTCCCCTGGCTGTCTCTCCTCTCTCTCTCTCTCTCCCCTGGCTGTCTCTCCTCTCTCTCTCTCTCCCCTGGCTGTCTCTCCTCTCTCTTTCCTGGCTGTCTCTCCTCTCTCTTTCCTGGCTGTCTCTCCTCTCTCTCTCTCCTGGCTCACCTTGCTGTATTTTGTATCGCCGCCGCTCCTTTCATACAAGTGATCTGATCAGATCACTTGTATAAAAACGAGCGGCGGCCCCATGCTGTACATTTAGCTCTGCTTGTCCGGAGCAGGGCTAAATGTACCAAAAACTGCTCGCCCGGTGCCCGAAAACTGCATGTCCCGGTTTTCCACACCCCTGGAATTAGAAGCTTACTGATTGCTTTCATTGGCAATCATGTTTTATACAGATGTGAAGGGGATCTCTGTTACAGATCAGATCTTATCAATGCGGTTAATGGTTTCAAACATTTTTGTAATATTTGGTTTGCAATTCTGTATGTAAAGAAGGACAGCCCCATTCGCTCACGACATGCTTTGCATTTGGCTTTGTAATGCTACACAATGGTTGTATTGTACTGCTGCGTATTGAATTACAAATGTGTGGGCTGTGCGGGCCATTGAACACAAGGCGCTTCATAAGTGACTGTACACTCGACAGCTGTTAAGCAGGAAGGCCGAGTGATTCTACTGACTGATCTATCATCGCTCTGAAGGCTAATTTACATATTCAATACAACAAACAAATATAGAGCAAGCATGTCAAATGTTAAACTGCCATCAAAATAATGAATGGCCTGTTTACTTCAGGTGCGCTGGGTAGGCTTGCAGACAGTGCAGGCCCACGGCATAGACATGGCAAGGCCTAGCTCATATACGTCTGTGAGGACTCAACAAGCAGGGGCAGCCAGTGCAGAAGGGAGTTTTCCTTTAAGGTGAGCACTACAAGGATTACTCAAAACTAGGCACGCACCGAAATTTCAGCCGCCAAAACATTTCAGCCGAAAATGGTACTATGGGCACAATGTGGATCGTGCGAAATTGCGGTGCATCCCCAGCTTCTCTTCTCCCCACTGAACGTCGGATGCAAGTTTTGGTCTGTGTCCCCGCCAATTCCTGCTGCTCTCCACCACTTGTGTCGGCCTTGTGGGGATCGGAGGGGGCACAGAGCTGATCCAGCTGCCGGCTTCCAGCAGGAAGGAGAAAGCTGTCTGGAGGTCGAGCAGGGTGGAAAGCTCCGGCAGGAGGAGGCAGAGCTTCAGAATTGGTAATACAGTATTTACTGATCGTTGTTGTACTGAGCAAACACCGAGTGACCAGTATTGATCACTGTATTTGTAAACAACAGAGGACATAATGATTACTATGCCCTCAGTTATGAATGAACAGGAAGTGATATACATCACTTCCTGTTCATTTATGAATGGGGACATAGTAAATATTTACTATCTGCTCACTTTATGAATGAACAGGAAGCAGCTCAGTATAAAGGCTTCATGACTGGAGAGATAGTTAATGTTTACTATGTCATCTGTCTGTGAATGAACAGGAGGCCTGTACTGAGGGCTTCCTGATCACTGAGTGCTGGGACTCTGTCCTCAATTTTTTTTCTGTTTTTCTGATATTTCCCCCGAGCCCCTAACAGTAAAGTAAAAAAAATATACAGTAATACCTTGGTTTACGAGCATAATTCGTTCCGGAAGCATGCTTGTAATCCAAAGCGCTTGTATATCAAAGCGAATTTCCCCTATAAGAAATAATGGAAATTCAGATGATTCGTTCCACAACCCAAAAATATTCATATAAAAATGATTACAATACTGTACTGTAATATAATACTGTACAAAATATAAAGAAAAATAAACCAATTACCGGTACCTTCGTGGCTGGTGTGAGGGGGACAAGAGAGAGGAGGATTATTGTGTAGGACGACTTTCACTATCACTAACGGAATCACTGCTATCTCTTGACTCAATGGAATCTTTTTCATTTCGTGAAACCTTAACAAGGAATCTATCCAATGTGACATTGCATTGTCGTTAAACAGACTCATCGCTCGCACTGCTACAGCCTTATTCGGTGGCGCTTTTCTGCAGAATTTTGCTCTTATTGCAAGACATTGCTTGTATATCAATTTTTCAGAAATGTTTGCTTGTCTTGCAAAACACTCTTAAACCAAGTTACTTGTAAACCAAGGTATTACTGTAATATATATATATATATATATAATTAAAAGATAATTTTAAAAAGGTTGGAAAAAAAGTAATTTTCTGTTTCGGACTGACTCATTTTAAAGTTTCAGTTTCGGTCTAAAAACGTGATTTCGGTGCATCCCTACTCAAAACACTTGTCTACTACAAATACACTGTTCTGTCCCTTTAAGACTTCATCCACACAACCCACACACTTGCCTCCCTCGTTGTTTTTTGCTTTCTTCTCACTCCCTCAGCTTTTACTTGAAGTCTGCTCTTTATCTTGTTTTGCTAGTCGCTTCCTGTTCTGCTTTCTTTACTCATCATGTTGGTTGGTCCCGGAAAGTTTTCCTTCTCAGAGGCTTTTAGGATATAATGCTTCTTTTTAAAGCAGGTACAGAAGAACCTTCTCAGGTATGCATCTTTTCACACAGTTTTTCTTGTGTGTCCGCATCTCGTCCTTTAACACCCACATGTGGAATCTTGCTGCAAGCTTGAACAGTTTACCTGTGTTGTGTTCTCAGTCTTTCTGAGATGGTGGATGAATGTAATGGAGACCGAACCTCCTTATGGGGACTGGGCCCTCCTTTGCTGGTCACAATTTCAAAGCAGCAATAAAAGGCGACAAATACTTAACTATTACCTGGACTGGACTTGTTCTCATCGGCAGTCCAACACTTCCTGGTCATGGCCTTGGCACAAGGGTGGGATCCTAGGTGCTGATTTTAAGCAGCATGAGGTTGACTGTTGTTAAAGCTAGGGCTGCAACTTGAGGTGCCCATACACCTTATGAATATCGGCCGATTTTCATATGCGATCGCGTTTTCCTCCGATATTCGTACGGTTGATGGGCAGTGAACAACCGCAAATACTGTATAATCGATCGACTTTTGACTAACCAGCAGGTTAGAAAATTTCGGTCGATCGTACGATTTTCGCAAGGTTGGTGGCGTTTCCGTACGTCAAAATTCGTACGATCTACACTACACATGCGCAGACGAAAATATGTGCGGTCCATTTCCATACTTTGTCCAGGTGCTTTTCTGTTAATTACTGCTCCAACCTTGCGATAATCGGGGCAGGATGGGGCCGCCGTACAAAAATCATACGACGGTTCGATCATCGGACGAAAAGTTTAGTCCGATGATCGCAAGGTTTATGGGCAGCCTAATGACTAGTTGGACGATTATTTTCTCGATTAATCACATAACAAAAATTTAAATAAAATTTACTTCGGAATAAAACTGCATGCACAATTTTTTCCAATCGCACTGCACTGGACCACACGGCATTGCGGTACCATGCGTTCCAGTGCTGACGTACACACTGTGGGTGGGAGGCTTGTTTGGGGTGACATTGAACTGAATGGCACTGCAATGCAGTTGTGTGTGTTGTAGAGTAGTCACCGCTCCGAGCTTGCTCCTATGATGGACTACAATCTCACTTTTAGTTTGCCAATTTGTATTGAGATTGTAGTCCATCCTGGGAGTGAGCTTGGATCGGTGACTACTTTAGAACACACACATTGACCATGGGGAACAAAAGTAGCCCCCCTCCAGAAGGAAGGACAGTGTCAGCACCAATTCAGAGATGATTGGAGGATCTACAGCCGAGTGATACACAAATAAGATACATTGTTGTTAATAGTTAAGATACTTGAATGCATTTTTAAGATTTAACTCCGGAGTTTAGTGTCACTTTAAAGAACGGAGATTGTTGAGAAATATAAATCGGTTTTATTCATTGTTCAGGAAAACATCAGATTTTTAAAAGCTTTAACGTAAGCAATGTAACACAATCTTTGTGGGATCGCATGGACAGCGAGAAGAACGAAAAGTAGCCAAAGTCAAAATAACAATTACAGCAAATCCCACAAGAGGGATGGAGGAGTTCACCACAAGATCACATGAAGGGATTGTACAGATGCTTAGAAAAGCAAAATGCAGTTTGTAGTTTTGGCTTCTCGTAACATTAATTTGAAGGAAAAGCACAATCTGTGGAATCCATATAGACGCTCAGAAATCTGCTTCCTGTCCGTGCACCAAATGGCACAATTTGCGACAGATTCATGTAACTGTTTTGCCTGAGAAAGGGATTTTGCTGTTCCGAAACGTCGCTCTGATGATGTGACACCTGTGAAGTCAATAAACATTGACTTTTCTACATGATGGAGTGCTTGTGACCTTTTTGTATTTTTTGGACTTATTTTGCGGAGGCATCCGCGGTCATTTCAGCACCCAACCTATAATTAGGGTTTTCTATCCGGTCAGGAGTGCGATGGTTGTATATGAATCCCTTGCAGAATTGCCTTTTTACCACTTCACCAGCCCACTTTTACTGGCCCGTAGAAGCGATCTGGTGGCAGCCGGCTTTACAATTGTAGACTAGAGCTGCAGCTAACGATTATTTTCAAAATCGATTATGTCGATTAGTTGTTGCAGCCCTATTGTAGACAGAGGCTTTAGCCGCCAAGAGTCTGTTTAAACGGGCCTGACGTACGTCAGTGGACGCAAAGGGGTTAATTAAGTTGTTGCAGCCATAGCCAGAATGTAAAAGTGTTTAACATAAGCACTAGTAATGGTATTAGGATCCTGGTCAGGTTTTTATTGCTATCTGTGTTGGGGGGATTCACCCTCTCTGTGTGTCCTGGTGATGTTTTAACTAGCGATGCACCGATACCGGTTTTTCGGTATCGAGTACGGGTGCCGTTTTTTTTTTTCTGTACTCACTGATACCAAGTACTGGTGCCGTGTGCCCCGTTTATCAGGTCGGGCGGCGGGTCATGACCCGTTGCCTGGCTTCCTGATTGCCTGTGAAGCTGAAGTTCTATCGAAAGAACACCGGCTTCACTTGCCGAGGCTGCCTGGCTTCTTGACCAATCAGGAAGCCGTACAGTTGGTCATGAGGTGCTGTCTGGCTTCCTAATTGGTCAGGAAGCCAGGCTGCCTAGCAACAAGTGAAGCCGGCTTCATAGCCAATCAGAGAGCCAGGCAGTATATCACTACTCGCTTCATGATTGGCTAGGAAGCTGGCTTCACTTATTGCTAGGCACTGACCAATCAGGAACAGGAGGCAGGTCAGTACGTACCGCACGGTTCCTGATTGGCTAGGAAGCGGGCTTCACTATTTGCTAGGCAGCCTGGCTTCCTGACCAATCAGGAAGCTGGGCGGTAGGTAATGACCTTCCCAGCTTCCTGATTGGTCAGGAAGCCACACTGCCTTGCAATAAGTAAAGCAGGCTTCCTAGCCAATCAGGAAGCCGGAAGGTGGGTCATAACCAACCGACCGGCTTCCTGATTGGAAAGGAAGCCGGCTCCATGCTGCCCCGGCACTGCCAGTCAGAGGGAGATCTCCCTCTGACCGGATGTTCCGGTATCGGAGCATTTGAGCGAGTACGAGTACTCACTCGCATACTCGGTATCGCCATTGGTGCATCCTCACTGAAAAGGAAAGTAAATGCCAAATTTTGGGTTATCACCAGAACAGGGGTAGATGGGAAATCTTTTAAGGTCACCACCAGGGATTTCCTCTCACTTTTTGTTGTGGCTATCGGACAGGAAATTTCCTGTGCGGGACACAGAGGGCAAAAAAAGCTAAAAGGAGCTGTAACCCCTTACTCTATCCAAAAGCAAAAAAAGGTTTTGGTTTTGAGTTCTCCCTGTGCTATGTAGGACAGTGATCTCTTTATATTGTCTTGAATAGGTGTATTTTCGTGGTGATGTGCACTTTAGTAATGTATTCTGTCCCTGCTGTATAGCCTTTTTTTATTTTTGGGTACCATTGTACTAGGGTCCTTTTGGGTTTTTGTTAAAGGCAAATGAAGCTACGTCTCTTAGTAGCTTTTCAACAGATTTAATTGGTAAAGTTCTTTTTAAAAAGTAATTCCGCTTTCCCAGGTACCCTCTCCAATCTGGCCCCTTCTCCCATCCCACCCTCCTTCCCCTACTATACGTACCGGTGAACACTCGTTCCTCTCTGCAGGGGCGGGTGTACTATCCGTATCCCTACTGCTGTCTAGCAAGAAGTACTTTCCATTGGTCAGCATGGGCAGAAGCGCTCAACTGGCCAATGAGTGCTCGCCATTTGTGAGCGAAATTAAAAATCCAGAGTGCAGGGCTGTACTAGACAGAAGTACGGGATTCGGATAGTAAGATAGTACATCAGCTCCAGCAGAGGGGAAGGAGTGTTCACCGAAAGGTCAGTATTGGGGTGGCAGATTGAAGGGGGTAATTCCATTTTCCCAAATTCACCTAGGAAAGTGGACTTACCCTTTTAAAGCAGAGTAATTGAAATAAAATACATGCATCATATTACATATCATATCTAGTAACCATCGGTGATCAACTCTTATGTAAAATAAAGTAGCACATTTCCAATACTGTCTGCTCCAGTTTTGATAAATTGCCCCCCACTGTACTTCTGCCTAAAATGTGGAATATAACATGGGTGCAAAAATGGAAAAAAGGGCCTCAGTCATGAAGGGGTTAATATCCTTCCATGTGCTCACCAGTTACTGAGGGGAGTTTGGTTCTTTATGTGCAATGGAACTCTCTACCCCAACCTGTCCGTCTATCTCCCACACTGACTGCCTTTAGGCGATCCCTTAAGACTCATCTCTTCAGGGAAGCCTATCCCACTTTCTCAAACAATCATCCCTGCGCAGCTACCTCCTCATGTATCACTGGCCCCTCCCTTGTAGATTGTAAGCCCTCAGGGGCAGGGCCCTCCTTACCATCTTGTCTTAAATTGTATTGTGATTGTAATGTCTTCCTTATATTGTAAAGCGCTGTGCAAACTATTGGCGCAATATAAATCCTGTATAATATAATAATAATAATGTAAATCTTGCTTTGTCTTCTAGGATGCTGGGTGGCATGAAAGAGAATCACAAAGTCGCCCTCACCAAGCTGAGGGTGCCTCTGGCCCAGGAATTGGAGCCCGATGAGTTACTGGAGCATCTGCTGGCTGATGGAGTCTTAACTCCAATTATGAAGGAGAAGGTTGAGGTGAGGAACCAAGAACAACATTTTTTGGGGGATATTTTAGGAGCTATCCTCTAACTATATAATTATATATCTATAAATTACTGCATTTGAATCTATATTTACCATGCAGCCTGTAAAATAAGATGCTATGTACTCACCCATTCTGGCAGCCCTTGTGGTTAAAGGTCAGTACAAAAGCCATTCTCCTACCGCCGCATGTATTGGGCACTTCTGAGTTTGTCGAATACCTCTGCTCCCCCTGCCAATCCCAACTGAAATTACATTTTGTTTCTAACTCTGTAGTGATTGATTATAGTTTTTTCTATAGTAGCAGCTGGAATATTTGAACTAACTCTCCAATTTTTAATTCATGATCTTCCAAACAGTCTAACAACCGGCGCTTCAAACAGAACACGGTGTTGCTGGATTTACTCCCAAGCAGAGGGCCGCATGCCTTCTCTGTCTTCTGTGCCGCTCTGCAGAAAACAGGACAGAAGCACTTAGCGCAACAACTGGAGGCCATGGTGAAGAACAAGGAATCGGAAGTAAGTGTTACTTTATATTACATCAGAGATGGATCCAGAGAGATTGTTCAACGAGGCTTGAAGTGACACTAAACTCGGGAGTTAAATCTTAAAATTAATTCAAGTCGGGTACAGCTGGCTCTGCCTCTAGATAGGCAGAGCCAGCTGTCACTCACGCATCTGGGCGGATTCAGACATAATTGTCGGGATCCGCTTCAGCTGCGGCGTCTCAGTATAACGCAAACTGTAGCGCCGGGTATACTGAGCTTAGGGTGACGTGAGGACGTTACCCTAAGCTCTCCCGTTACCCTAAGGAGAACTATGGGGAAAAGCCTTAACCCCATAGTTCTCCTTTTAACTATGAAAAACAATGTATCTGTCGTTTTCAGCCTTCTCTCCAGCGCTGCGGCGAGTGTCCGATCCAGCGCTGACACCTCTGAACTTGCTGGCACTTCCTGTCCCACGGTGTCTGCATGCGGGTGCACGCGTCCATAGACTTACCTTGTGTCTCCCGGCCGAAAATGTGAACTGCGCATGCGCCCCCCAAGATCCTTTGCGGCCGCCCAAGCAGTTTCACATTTTCGGACGGGAGCACGCCGGGAAGATACAGGTTTTTTTTTTTTTTAACGTTTTGCATTTATTTACTGCTTTTTAGCAGTAGATATATGCAAAAAAAAAGCTGAGGGTTTAGAAACCATTTAAGGTACCTGAATGTATTTTTAAGATTTAACCTCTGAGTTTAGTGTCTCTTTAAAATATGTCCATGGTCACAAACAGCGCGGCAACCTGTAAGATATTGAGGGAGATTTGTGCACCAGACCTTACATTTTACAGACTGTCGCTGCGCGAGCTGCATTTACCCAGCGTATGGCTAGGCGGAAGCTTTATAAATCACCCCCTAAGGGTCACACATGGTGGACATTTGTGTTTAGGTTTTTTCTATATTGACATTCAACAGACCAAAATAGGAAGTGAAACGTTGCCGCTTGTATCTCTGCTGCTCTAACACACTACAATATTTTGCAGAAGGTGATGAATGTTCCTGTTTTCTATTTGATGTAGATTATGAACTACAGAACCTGTTGCTATGTAGTACATAGTGATTGCAGTTGTTTCTTTGTTTACAAAAGGGTTCTTTCCTGGCAGTCAGCCCAAGTTACACCCAGACCTCGGTCCGTGACTTACTCCACACAGATAGCAGTATAAATACTGAGGAAATAATACATTGCAGCTCGTCACCTGAAGTAGACCTCGGAAACCTAGGCAATGCAAACTCAGCGTATGATGAAAGTATGCAAACGCAGAAGTTAGCTTTCTGTAAGAACGGCATACTATCTCAACCTGACATCTCTGCATAAATACATTCCTGACACCTGACAATATAGAGTTATAGTATTATGTTCTCCAGTATTGTGTGTCTTTTCCCCCCAGTGATCAGATTGCAACGTTGTAACTGTATAACAAGTCAAAACAAGGAGAGAGCCAGCAGAGGTGATCTGTGTCAGACGTGTGTGAAAGGATTGCACAGTCACCAAGATTTACATAATTGTGTCATCTCTGAGCCGAAAGTAGATTGTGACCCTGGGTGATGCCTGAACAAAGATGGCTCCATCCTTATGGAGAGAAAAGCAAATGTAGGCATATTAAGGGGGAGTCCTGTGATCTCTGGTAGAGATAATTATTACCTGGGAGTGTTACACTGACACATAAGCTGAAGAAATATATTTGATTCTAGGACTTTGTTTTTTTTTAAGGATGCAATGTATGTATTTACATAATAATGATACGGCTATCTAGCTTTGCAATAAGTAGCTGTATGTTTTCTGCCCAGTGAGTTCTCTGGTACCTTTTTATCCCCGGGCAGGTTACAGTAACTGTATGGGCTCTTTCACACGTGCGTTGAGAATTTAATGACAGAACAACGCTGATTAACACACCTATAGTGTTATTGAGGCATCTTCAGGGCATTAGGGAGGCGTCACAAATGCTTGCAACATGCCCTGCAAGTAGGGGAGCGTAAAGTGATTTAGTAAAGGGAAGTGACCAGCAGGAGTGGCAGTAGCTGGGCAGACGTGGGTCCTGGTATCTGCAGCTGCTCTGTCCTCTCGCTCTCTGATTTCCCAGTGTTTTCTGGGCTTGCAATATACTTCTCCTAAACGCCTGTGCAACGCTTGACAAATGCATGAAAACTGCTCTAGGGAGCATTGACCAAGTGGCTCAATAGACTTAATGGAGGCATTATTCCAGTGGCAATGCCCCCACAACACGACATGCAATCTATTGTTTGACGCTACGTTAACGCCCACATGTGAACTGTACTGTGCGGCTCTCATTGTTTTATCCCACATAGGAGGCAGAGAGGCATTAAAAACACCTGATTAAGGCTAGGTTCCCACCTGCACCGCACGACACCCGGGACATCCTGTACAATGCAGGCAGCGATTGCCGCACGGCCCCATTGATTTCAATGAGCGTGACATCCGCGCAGCAATCGCAGAAAGAAGGTGTAAGTACCTTTTATTTGCGATACATGACGCACGTCTGTTTTAGCATGGGCGGAATCGTGGCGGGAAACCAAGCCATTAGAAAATAACATCAGGTGTTCACACCTTGGCGACTCCTGACCGCGCTGCAATCTTCACGTAATCGTACACGATTACCGAGTGGTGAGGTGTCACCTAGGTGTGAACCTGGCCTCAATGTCTGGTTTGGCCACACGTGTGAAGGAGCCCTATGTGTCATGACTATTAGCTGTTACCAGCAGTTTGCCAGGTTATAACACAGCACTTATTTAATAATATTTGTAATCTTTTCCTTGTTTGTATCCCGTCAAATATTTAGTCTCTGTTCTCTGTAGTTACAGGAAACAAAGTTTCCATTGTCTGTGCAAGAAACCATTCCAAGAGGAAGACCTTTCTCACTAGGTGAGGCTGTGGCAGCTGTTGTGGCTGAGCGGTGTAGACTGCTCTCAGTCTGTTGTTAGAGAGCAGTTATCAGCACTACTGATCGAATATAATAAAGAGAACCCATACTGGGAGAAGTCCAGAGACCGCCACTGCTGACCCCTTTATTAAAGTGACACCAAACTCAGGAGTTAAATCCTAAAAATACATTCAGTTACCTTAACTATTAACAACAATGTATCTTATTTGTGTATCACTCGGCTGTAGATCCTCCAATCATCTCTGAATTGGTGCGGACACTGTCCTTCCTTCTGGAGGGGGGCTACTTTTGTTCCCCGTGGTCCCTGTGTGTGTTGTAAAGTAGTCACCGCTCCAGGTTCGAATTAACAAAACACACTTGAAGGTGGCTGTGACATAAATTTGGACCAATGTGCAAGAAAACTTGTTAATGATTATGCACTTACGTTTGGATGAAGGGACCAGACGAGGGGCAGCCACGGAGGAGGATCGGGAGTTCCCAGAACAGTGTTCTCGCCTCGTGGCTGATGCGCTGTGAGTGCTAGCCTGTCACGGCTGGGGAACGCAGGGTTGAGCACCGGAGGTTGGAGGAAGGGTGGTGTAAAGACACCGTCCGTGTTGCTCCTGTGTGGACAGGAGTCAGAGTGGTGAGGCTTGGACGCTTGGTCTGGCTGGATGGTGATCGAGCGGACTGAACATCTGTCATGCAGCTGACAAGACAGTGTTTGGTTCGGGAAGCAGTCCTGTCCCTGAATGTCTGGTTGTAGCGACGTGCAGAACGTCTAACGGTAGTGGACGGGAGAAAGCTGTCACTTTTAAATCGGCGGATTCCCGCCACTTGAAACACCGCCAGAGCTTGAGAAAGAGATTATTCTCGAAACGCGTCGCTCCCGGTGTTTACAGATTGAGCTGGCCAGCTAGAAGCACTTTTGTAGGTCCGTATGCCATACGTCCTTGGCAGCGAAAGGGTTAAAACTCCACTCCTACTACCCGCTGGCCTCCACAGCCTTTTTAACAGCTTTCTCCCGTCCACTACCGTTAGACGTTCTGCACGTTCTACACGCCGCTACAACCAGACATTCAGGGACAGGGCTGCTTCCCGAACCAAACAGCTGCATGACAGATGCTCATCCTCCTCCGGGGCTTCCCCTCGTCTGGTCCCTTAATCCAAACGTAAGTGCATAATCATTAACAAGTTTTCTTGCACATTGGTCCAAATTTATGTCACAGCCACCTTCAAGTTTTGCGCCCTTGTGTGTTTTGTTCATTCCAGTCCGCACAGGTCCTCTTCCTGTTTCTAAGGGCAGCACACTGTTCATTCAGGGCCCCCTCCCGAGAGCGCTGTTTGTCGTTTTTTTGACCGCTCCAAGCTCACTCCCGTGCTGGACTACAATCTCAATATAAATTAGTAAACTAAACATGAGATTGTAGTCCATCCCGGGAGCGGTGTATGAGAGTGGTGCAGGTACAAATTCATATTTAAAAGGTTCTCTGTTACATAACCCCTAGAGACATTAGGCTGTGATGTAATCTCTCGCGTATGTGCTGCTTACAAGTTGCAGACCCATTAATACACAAGTTCATGTCCCGAAATTAGTGTGCACATGATGGGGAATTACAGCTTCCATCACAGCTTTATCACACAATTGTTTTGCTTCATGACAGTATCCCTGTAATTGCACCGATGTCTTTATGCATTCTATCTATTCTTGTTGCATGACGTGGCCTGTTTTGGTGTTTCCCAGAATGCACAGAATGCAGTGAGATGAGCATAGATGATGGAGATGGTCCAGTAGGTGTGAGTCACACCAGCGTGGGTTTCTACCTTTCTCACCATAAACAGGTTAGTATATCTTTGTGGGATCCCTAATATTTAGGGGGTGCATTTTGCTTTTACAGCTTATCTGTAGCTTTAGTCACTGCTGGTGTGGAGCATTAGGCACAGTCACAGCCCCATTCATTCCTATGGCAAGCCATACTGATGGCAGCCTCCAGGAGTTGTTCAGAATACAATGAATGGGGTTGTGGTGTTCATGCACAGGATGAAGAGGACACTGCGGGGTCATGTTCAAAAGAAAGGCTATGCGGTTTTGGGAAGCCATTGCAATGAAGATGACTGGAATTGGGGCAGTTGGGCTGCACTCATGGGGGTGGGGAAGCCACACTCTGGGCTGCTGTTAAATTTACCCATGCAGTGGGGTGCCCCCCCCAGTGCATGGGTTAAATGCTTGTTTGGCTAGGGAAGAAAGATATAAGTACCCATACTTACCTTATTTTTCACTCCCCCGGCAGCCAGCCATGGCAGTCCTCATGTCCACTATAGGACTGGCCTACTGCATGGGAACATTTAACAGGAGTACAGAGTGGGGCTTTAAATGACAAATGGTACCAAATCTAAAGTTGTCCTTTTTAATGAAATAAAAAATGTGGAATAAATACACAGATTAAATTCCTATAAGAGATCTGTGTCAAAGGATTTGCATTTTTATTCATCCATTCCTGAGTTACACAGCCCTGCCCCACATCATCCCCCCCCCCCCCCCCCAGCTTGTGACTGAACATTGAAAGGAGAAGTAGCAGACTGATGAGCTCATCATTCTGTCATTTTGCCACTTTGCCTTCTCCTCCTAGCAGCATGTCCCTTGCACTTCAGCCCAATTGATTGGCTTCTTATACTTCTTTTACCTTTCCCAGTCTCAGCTCTGCTTTATAGGGGACTGATATCTGGTCAAATTCGGGCACAAAAGCATGCATTTCAAAAAATACTTAAATGGTATATCACTGACTACAGAGCTACATTAACTTGTGTCTTTGGAGTGCAGATTTTTTAGAGTGCAGCCAGGTAGCTTGTTAGCTGCGGAGGATGTGAAACGTTAAATTCTTCCCTATGTCTCCCTCCAGGCCTACAAGATGAACACTTTCCCTCGTGGCTTAGCCCTAATCATCAGCAATATCCAGTTTTCCGATCCTGAGCTGGGTCAGCGCTATGGAGGGGAAGTGGATGAGACCGCTCTGAAGCACCTGCTTGCTAACTTCAACTACAGAGTTATTTTCCGCAGTGATTTAACTGCTTCGGTATGTAATGGTAACATGCTGTCTTTTACTTCATCTTTATTTGAACTCCGGACACCTTCACTTTTTAACCCCTTACTTATTGGTACATCTGCCATTGAATAGCCAAATGTCTGTTTACTTGAATTGTACGCTTTAAGCTGTGTGGAGTTGTCCAGCTTCAATGTCACCATAGGCTGTGCCGTGTGAGTAGCAAAGGACAGAGAGGGGCTGGATGACCTGGAGTCTGTCATTGACTCCTTTGAATGTACGGCTCCCGCTGGACTTTACCGCAGCAGCTCAGTACAGTTTAGAGAGAACTGTTCAAGTAAGAAAATGCTTAAAGGGGAACTTTACCCAGGTCTTTGAAATGACAACAAAGACACCTTTGGAAATGTTCAGTAATGACAATCTACAAACACATACTTCTAGATAATTGCCGGCTTTTCATTCTTTGCATACCTTATTTTTATTTTCCCTCCGTATTCTTCTCACAGCGGCCATTTTTAATAAGGGCAGATTACTATATTTCCCTTTACTTCCTGGAACTCTGGCACATGTGACTAGAACATGTGACCATTTACACCATGCCTTTCCCTGAACTCTCATGAGATTACAGATGAGATTTGCCAGCAATGCTCTGCTGATGTAATCTTCCCAGGATGCAACGTTTGGGCACAGATTATATTACTAATGCCCAAGAGGACCAGGAAGTGGAAAAACAATAATTGTAAGTAAAAGAACAATATGTTTAAATGTAAGATGATTTCATATCGGCATGCAGAGCTGCACCCTGTAGTCATTTTCAGTGAAGGGGTAAAGGTCCAGTTCAACTTTTCAATGGCAGACGTATAAAATACTATAGGGTTAAAAGCGTGTTAGTAGGGTGGGAGCACAGGACAGCCACTGTACATTTACAGCCGGTCTGCAGCCCCTTTGTTCCAGTAGGATGTACCTGTATATTCACCTGTGGCTGCAGAAGCCGCTGCTCCTGTTGCCAATAGACAACAAAGAGCAGTGGCTTTAGGCACAGAGCCAATCAGACCTGCTCTGTGCCATGTGATTGGTTATCACAGCAAACGCATGGCAATGTTTACATTGCCAAGCTCTGCCCTTCCTCTTACATCTGAGGCAGGGGGGAGTAAAGGAAGTATTGAATGGATGAGTCATCTAAGTGAAAACATTCTGTCTCTGCCCTGATGTATGCGGTAACCCCTTCACCTCCCTTATCCTGCACATTCTTACATGAAACCCTTCACCATCCTCCCATTGTAGGTGACCTGTACATTAAAAACTGTCCGCGTACTGAAGGGGGTGTACCATGCCAGTACTGAAGTGGTTAAACAATGTTTTTTGACTTTCGATCGGTATTAATGTTATTCTTTAGTTAGTGTCACAGTACATACTGAAATATTAGATTCTGTACTATTGATTTGCGGTTACGGCAGATCCCATTTCTCATATTACCATGTAAAGTGCTGTAAGACGACGTTGTCATGTCATATATAACCATTTACCTGCAGCTGTCATTCTCCCTTCACAGAAAATGAAGTCTGAACTAATCCGTTTCTCCTCACTGCCTGAGCACTCTCATCTGGACTCCGCCATTGTAGCCATTTTGTCCCACGGAGTCGACGGTGCTATATATGGGACTGATAGCGAGTTGGTCAAGGTAGGAGAAAGGATTCGGGGGTTTCTGCATATTCTTTGTACACGTTTCCCTGCAATATTCATTTAGAGCAGAAATCGGTCTAAGCAAAAATCTTTTCCATAGAGTATGACAGAGCTGCTTGGATCTCTGAATAAAACTTATTTGCAATGTTTCTGGGAGGGCATTTTATTTGCAAAATTTCTAATTGAAGTAGACACCCAAAATAATTTGATGTTTGTTTCCTGCTTTAAATGGGAATCAGCAGTGTGGAACTATTGCAGCTGAATCGTTTGCATAGTTCTCTTATTAGAGCTCCCCTACATTCCCTGCAGAGGGAGTCTCACCGCTCTGTTAATCTGTCGGGATCGTAGGTTTAATCCCTGTGTAAACTCCTTGTTGGTCTTTGTCAAGGCCTACACAGAGTTAATGAACATCTCCTTCCCACATGACAATGTTCATACCTAGTGATTGGCCCAAGCACTGCATCTTATGATGTGGAGAAGGTTACATGTTCCCCCATACCAGGAAGTACGAGGTATTGGCTCCAACAGATAAGTGGAGCTCAGCGTTTCCTGTTACTTTGCTCCAGATGGGCAAAGTCTCTGACCTGGAACAAGCATGCAACCAGATGAATTGGAATACTGATTGTGAGCCAACATCAGTACCTGACCTCACAGATGTTCTTTTGGCTGATTGAGAACAAGGTCCCACAGAAACACTCCAAAATCCTGTGGAAAGTCTTTGCAAAAGAGTGGATGGTGGTATAGGGGGACAACTCCATAATAATGCCCATTGTTTTTGGAATGGGATGTCCTACAAGCTCATATCTGGAGAAAGTATATGCATCTTGCTGCACTCCTTACCAGGTTTTTGAAAAAATGCAAATGGGTGCTCGCAGTGACCACGGTGGCGCCAAGAGATAATACGAAAATATAAAGGATGTCACCAGCACACCAAGCTGTTTGTGTTCAGCAAATGTCCATTTTAATGACAAACGATGTCATTCAAAACTGGAGCAGACAAAATCTGGAGCAGCTGTGCACGGCAACCAATCAGCTTCTCTCCTCAGTTTGTTCAGTGAAGATTTGAAAATGAAAGAGAGAAGCTGATTGGTTGCCATGCACGGTTGCTCCAGACTTTGTCTGCTCCAGTCTTGATAGATTCCCTTCACTGTCTCCTTGAAAAGCTTCTTTACATTCAGCTTATGAAATCCTTTGTGTATATGTAAAATGCAGAAGGCAGTAGATCCTCCTTATGTCTGTCAGCATGTTCCAGTCTCAGGAGCTTTATGTTTTCATTGTCTGATTTGAGACTTTGCAGATGGTGAACCTTGTGTTTATGCGAGTGTGGTAACACTTCCTTTTATGACAGTTGCAGGACATCTTCACAATACTGGATAACGCTCACTGCCCGCAGCTACAGAACAAGCCTAAAATGTTCTTTATCCAGGCCTGCCGGGGAGGTGAGTGCCATAGCTGAATCTGCATTTCCTCACAGCGTATAGGAGAGCCTCCGATGTAAACCCACATTAGCTATAAATCATGTGAATAAGCACTTAGAGAATAATGGGCACCCTATGGTGCCAGGACATACAGGATTCTATGCAGACCCCCAGAAATCTGCTGGAACCCCTCGAGAGCCTGTGTAAACTTTGCTTTCTTGAAAGTGGTCAGTGCCTTCTCTCCTGATTATACACCAATTTAATAATCTGCTATGGGCTCCTGGGTATAGTCTTAAAAGACCTGCTTGTGGGACTGACATGTAAATCAGAAAGTGCCACAATATCATAAATAAAGGAGAGCAAGATTTTTTTAAATATAAATGTCTATCATTCTGCCATTAGACCAGCTTATGTACAGTATACAGATATTTCCTCTGGTAAATACATGCATGCAAAGCTGTGCGGAATGTGCGGACTCAAACGCTGCTTAAAAAATGTGAATGTATCCCATGAATGCATTGTCATAGCATGATTGAATCATTAGAATGGACAGGGGTTAGTGTTTTTGAATAGCAGACATTTCCACCACAGTCTAAAAGCGTATTCAATCTTTGTAACAGGTTTAGTTATTATATTCTGTAAGTCCACACAAAACCATTTGATCTATTTAGTTAAAGTGATATTAAACCCTCCCTGGAGAGGTATAGCAGCATTCCTTACGTTGCTGCAGGTTTCCAGTCCCTTTTCTGTGTTCAGCAAACCTTTGCAGCATTTTTTCAAAACCAAGTGTAACCCGTTTCTGCCTCTGAGGGTGGCTCCCTTGCCTTGCTGGTCTTCCTGGAGGCGAGTCTTCCTGTGCACGCTCGAACGCCATACAAAGAGTGCGCATGCGCAGTGTGGCAGGGGTCCGTCTCATTGCCCCTGCTCAAATGCTGTTAATGGGGCACGCGTGTGGCCAGGACCCCTACCGTTATGCTCACTGTGCTGTGTGACGGATGGGCAAGGAATTATGTCACGTGTAGTCCCAAAGTACAGTGCGCACGCCCTGAACAGAAGTTCAGATGAAGTGCAGCAGAGAGGGACACAGGCCCCAGGTCAATGCAGAGAAATGGAGCATCTTCTACACGTATGACCAGGAGCATGATCAGCAAATAACAAAATGAATACCTTTCCCGCTGTCCTCACTGCCGACCTTTGCTCTCTTGAAGAACTAAGCTTGCCAAAGAAGCTTCAACATCGGACACACTTGCAGGTATTCCAGATGTCTGGTTCCCCTCTGTGTACAGTGGTACCATCTTCCGGCCTCTATGTCTCTACAGGACACAGTGGTGACGTAAAGGCCAGCGGGAGGAACCACCGTGCACAGTGAGAAACCGGGACATCGGACACACTCAGAAGTGTGTTGCATGCTGAATATTTTTAAGCCTCTGTAGCTCTTCAAGGGTGCACTATTTTGGGTGATAAACACTCTGATACCGTGAATGCCACAGGCACTGGCTCTGTCTTTCAGCTACACTTCCTTCCACAGCCATTTTAAAGCAATATCTTCTACTCTGTCCTGCAGTTGAAGCCGACCGAGGAGTTGACCAGAGAGATGGGAGAGATCAGACCGCCTCTCCAAGCTGTGAACAGAGCGATGCAGGAAGGGAAAATGGCAATGTCCGTCTGCCCACCCAGTCTGATATGATCTGTGCCTATGCCTGTCTGAAGGGTGAGTGTGAACAGCAGAACCCTGTTTAAAGTGTAACTCCACCTTTTTGATAGTGATACCATGGGGCAGTGAATGAGCCGAGCGTATGCCATGGGGGCCAGTATCCGACTATCTCCAGTTGGCCATAAAGATGGTCACGTGGGCTCAGTATTTCCTCGATTTTACTATTCCCATGTAACATCAAGCGAATTAGAACATTCTCAGCTGGACATTGTGGAATCCACAAACTCCTCTGTATGCATCACAAAACAAATTTATGGATACAGCTTTCCAAGCAGACTGCTTTTGCTGATCTGATAATGAACCAGGTTAAGAATCCGAGCATTGTGCAGATAATTTCACAGCATTAGCATATTACAATATCTCTGCACGGGGTTTGTGGCTCTCACATGTGTCCATTATTGTTTGGGTGTGAACCTCCCAATACCAGATCATCTAATAGGTTGCTGCAATGAGTCACAGTATAGGTGAAACTCGAATAATTAGAATATCGTGCAAAGTTCATTTATTTCACTAATGCAACTTAAAAGGTGAAACTAATATATGAGAGAGACTCATTACATGCAAAGCAAGATAATTCAAGCCGTGATTTGTCATCATTGTGATGATTATGGCTTACAGCTCATGAAAACCCCAAGAACCCCAAATCCACAACCTCAAAAAAGTAGAATATTACATGCAATCAATAAAACAAGGATTGTACATAGAACAATATCGGACCTCTGAAAAGTACAAGCATGCATATGTACTCAGTACTTGGTTTGGGCCCCTTTTGCAGCACTTACTGCAATTACTTTTGCACGATATTCTAATTATTCGAGTTTCACCTGTATTTGTGAATTGCAGGCTTTGTGTGGGCAGCCTTGGATGTCCAGTTGTGGTTTGTGACAGCCAGTGAATAGAACATTTGTGTTGTGTAAACCTTCTGAGTTTTATACTGTCAGCGTCATTCACCAAAATTATATTTAAGTCAAACCTTTACTGTGAAACTCGAATAATTAGAATATTGTGCAAAAGTAATTGCAGTAAGTTCTGCAAAAGGGGCCCAAACCAAGTACTGAGTACATATGCATGCTTGTACTTTTCAGAGGTCCGATATTGTTCTATGTACAGTCCTTGTTTTATTGATTGCATGTAATAATCTACTTTTTTGAGGTTGTGGATTTGGGGTTCTTGGGGTTTTCATGAGCTGTAAGCCATAATCATCACAATTATGACAAATCACGGCTTGAATTATCTTGCTTTGCATGTAATGAGTCTCTCTCATATATTAGTTTCACCTTTTAAGTTGCATTAGTGAAATAAATGAACTTTGCACGATATTCTAATTATTTGAGTTTCACCTGTACACCAGACTTACCATTCGGAGCGTATGGCCACCCCCAACTGTATAGACTCCACGCAGATTTCATGCACCTCATTTGGGGTTGTCAGATTATATCTGACTTCTGGCAGCAAGTGATTACTATGCTCACCAACTTACTGCAACTCTCTCTTCCCTGCACACTTGATGTTTGTTTACTAGATAAAGAATATTGGCAGCACTACCCTAAAATTCTTGTGAGCAACTCTGTTTATGGCTCGCAAACCCATAGCTATGAAATGGAGTCCATCCTCCTACTGTAGCCAAGTGGGAATCATCGGTTGATCAGGTTATCCCTTATGAGAACATTATATATGAGAATAGGAACTGTGCTCCAACGTTACATAAAATGTGGGACTTATCGTGTAATTGTACTCTCACGTTTGGCGTGACCTCCCAACCTTAAAGTTACAACTAAAAGTGGCCATACACTGTGCGAACCTCGACTGGTTCTTGAGGAATTAGCCAAAATTCGCACAGTGGGTGCTGCTGTTGGCACCCTTTCCAACAGCATCCCTCAAACAGCTGATCAAAGGAGCCGGTCGGGAAAACTTCATACGAACAGAACCAGCAGCCTGGCGGCCGCTGTCGGCATGCTAAAGAAACAGCAGGGATTCCTCTAACAACATGCTTGTAGCATTGATGGAGGAATCTGCTCTATTTTTTTAAAACAGAGCGGCGTGTAGCCAGCTTAACTCAGTATCTGTGAACTTCCTGGCAACGTATTCTAGAAGTTATGTCTGTATGTAACAAAACCCTTTCTGACTGCCATTGCCAGTCCCCTTCTGAAGAAGCCAAGCTGACCAGCTAGGAGGAGTAAAGTTTGTCACTAACCTGTAACAAGTATGCAGAGCTGTAAAGTTCGACATCTTGATTCGTACCAGATACGTACGATGTTATCTACCAGATAAGGGACATTCAGTGCTGAAGCATGAGGATGAACATGACAGCCAGGAAACTAGAGTTTGCAGAATTAGATGTTGCAATGTAAAGCTGGCCATACACTGTTCTATTTTATTCTTTCAACCCGCGAGCTGACTGTGGGCGCCGGGTCAGTTTATTTGAAGATTTTCTGACCAGCTCCTTTTGAATAGCTGATTGAGGGATCCCGGCCCAAAGGGTGCCACTGTGTGTATTTCGGCCGGTTCTTCAGGAATTCGCATGTATGGCCATCTTAAGTCTCCTCGTCTCTCTCAATAAAGATTAGTTTCAGCTTGGATAAGTAGTTCACATCTTGTCCCCTATTTCAGGTACTGTATCACTTCGTAACACAAAACGCGGCTCATGGTTCATACAGGATCTCGCCAATGTGTTCTCTAAGTATGCTAAGGACACGCATGTGGCTGACATGCTTGTAAAGGTAAGCCTAGATGTATCTACATTATGGATTACATATATTGTCCTGAAATCTATTTAATAATTCTCCTTGTCATCTACGGTATATTCAACCTGACAGAAGTGACAGCACTGTGAAACAAGTGGTGTCATACTGACATGTTTCAGGCAGCAGTGGCTGGAGGGCAGGTATTTAGGCAAGCACAAGAAATTCCTTACCAGTGGGGTATGGCTTATTTAGAATTAAAATCATCAGGGTGCGGTGAGGTGATACAGGAAGCTGCAAAGCTGAACTTGTCATGGAGTCACTGTTTGGTTATAAAGTGTGGCCGGGTTGTGAGTTATTAGTGAAGCTGGATTGAGTTGCAAATATTTTGGAAGGTTAAACTTAACTTAAGGGGTTTCAGCTGCCTATTGAGATTTTGGCTGTTTGGCGAGAGTTCTCCTTTTAAATGCTGTCACATGTTCTGATATGATTGTCCCATTTCCTCCCACAGGTTAACGCTTGTATTAAGAACCGGGAGGGCCACGCTCCAGGAACCGAATTTGACCGCTGCAAGGAGATGTCGGAGTATTGCAGCACGCTGTGCAAGGACCTTTACCTGTTCCCGGGTATTCCAAGCCGACCCCATCAGCTAGCAAGCACTTAGTTTTCCATTTGGAAAGGAAGAAGCTTTATTTTTTTATTGACTCTTTCCTGGTCTTCCAACTCTGTATTGCCCTGCAGCACTTTTGCACGCTTTCCTTGCTTACTTCCGGTATTAACGAGAGGTGTCAAGAGGCACAAAAACAGGCGGGACCGTCCTTAGGGACTTTGTTCTACTACAGCCGTAAAGTAGACTCGGCGATCCCTTGTTCCAGAACTACGTAGGCCATGCAGCCGAGTCTGTCGGCAGCTCACTACCTGAGGTCTGTTCTGATCTTGTTCTTTGGTACAGGTGAAGTTTATGTCATGGCTTCCTAAATACAATGCCGGCACCTAGATTTGGTTACTTGCCTCCAAACTAGCGTATTAGATGGCTCCGGCTCTCGGAGGAGGACGTGTCATATTGTATATACCTTCTGCTGCCAGTGCGTTCTGTATATTGTGTTTGCAGGTTCACTTTAATTGCAAATGGCAGTTTTTGTTTTCATGTTGATGACACTCCTCATGTCATACAGGCGGCTGGGTGAGAGATGCATCTTTTTTAGACACTGCTTGGAGTGTTTTATTTTTAATTGGGACAGCCCTGTACCTCCCCAGGGCGGCCATCGGATAGATTCTCAGTGAAATTTATGCAAAGCCGGTGTGTGAATCAAACGCTCTGACTTTTAGTTAAAGCAAAATAATACACTATACCTACCTGTTAAATGTCACCTCCCCACCGCTCTGAGACTCCCGCATACATTTTCTAATAAAACGCCACTTGACTACCTCTTTTTTTAAAGAAGAGCTCCAGGAATTTTTTTTATATTGAGCCTTGCAGTGGGGCTACCCCCTCATTGCAATGGTTAAGTGCTCGTTTGTGTCTAGGTGCATAAATAAAAATATACTCACCCGAAGATCCAAGCCAGACAGCTGTCACAGCGCTCCCTCTATACAACATTTTAATCTTCCTCGGCGTCCTCATGTCTATAGGCTGTGTATAGACGTTGATGATTTACAGGACCTTAGACCATTGCAGACGAGGGGGATAGACGTTGGAAGGAGCGGTTTGGAGCTTCGGGTGAGTCAAACTTTGTTTTTTTTTCTTTAACCTAGTCACAAATGACGTCACGACGTTATGGAATTATCAGATGCAGATCAGGTCACATGACCACAAAGTTCCTGCTAGTCTGCGTGTCCCTCGGAGGCCCGACAACACTGCTAAATTGTCGACCCTCCATGGGGAACACTGACTGGCTGGAGCTTGGAGGTCATGTGACCGCTATTTAGGAAGAGAAGCATTGTGACCTTTTAATTTTCTCTGTTAAAATATATCAAATGGTCTCATTATTATTCAGACAATTTCAGGGGCATTTTTATTATCTTAGATCTGAAAATCCCTTTTTATTTTCAGAGGGTATGTTTGAATTTTATATAAAGCCCAAACTATTTTTTTTTTTTTTGGCTGGAGTATTCAAGGATTGGTCTGCCGGTGGTGATTCACCCTGTGTGGTCCTGGTGACCACTGCCACTGATAGAATGCAAAAACTTTACAGGTGTCCACCTCCTCTGCAGCCATTGGTTGTTAGGACTGCTGGCATCCTAGCAACCAATGATGTCAGGTGTTCACCTTCTCTGCAGTCATTGGTTGCTAGTAGTGTTGGCATCCTAGCAACCAATGATGTCAGATGTTCACCTCCTTTTCAGTGATTGGTTGATAGGACCGCCAGATGACGTCAAATGTGTTCCCCACCCCCAGCATTCAGCCCTCCACCACAGTCCCAGTTTCTCATGTGGCCCCTTGAGAAGATTAATTGCCCACCCCTGCACTATAGAAAGTGAGGAGGACAGCTGTGGAACCTTCACCCTCACAAGAATAGTGAGCAGTGGCATTTCCGACATCTCTGTCCTAACAGGTTCCCTGTATTTAATTAAAATGTTATATTTCTTTTAAGCTTTTAAATTGTTTTATTTCTAGTTCACATTTGTTTCTT
>NW_017306398.1:1450914-1455610 GCF_000935625.1 Nanorana parkeri | reverse complement strand
CTCCCTCAAGTGTTGGACGGAGTATAAGCTGTTTATCTGGGCAAAAAAAAGTTTATGGGACTTTATAGGAAGTGTGGTTGGTTTGGGCTGTGAGCGCGGTTATGATCCCACAGTGATTGCAGAGAACTGATTTTTGATGTGTCGGAGGTTAGAACAGATATTATTGGTCGGATTTCTGTTTGACGAGTTCAAAGCGACTTTGTGGTCCCACCCCCCTGAGTTCAGTCTACCCGGGATAATAATTGACCTTTTGGTCAGAACCAGCAATATTTTCTCCGACGTGGTCCGGGCCGGCTGCTTTTCATACTCCGCATGCATGCCGCGGCCCCTTTCATTCCACTGGGCCGGCCTTTCTGCTAGGACGCCAGGAGTGCAGCTTGCTGATAGGAATGAATGGCGCTGTCTGGGACCGGGTCGGTGGAAAGATCGCTGGAGGTAGAGAGCTTTATTGAAGGACAACGTAGCTAAAGGGGAAGGCGTCCTTTTAATTGATGTTCCACATGCAGTTGATTGATTCATTCATTTTAATTGAGCAATTTTAGTTGAAACCGAATGCGGATGGATTTTACAGTTTATTATTTTTCCCTTCAGAAGGAAAGACCCGTTTATCTTTCTCTTCCTCACTGAGGTCCAAGGCGGGTGGTGTACCCACAGGGATTGTTCTCAGTTTTAAATGGTTTCCAAATGCTGACAGCGTTTTCCAGGCATTCGGAAGGTGTTTCCTTAGCACGTGCATGTTCCCGCACGGCTGTATACATTCCTTGCAGTTGTTGAATGTTTGGAAAGTTTTGATCCTGCTACATACTGGTTGCAAAGAAAACATTATTTTGGGAAGCAGCAATTTATCTTTATGTTTTATGACTCCCAGAAAAACCCCCCAAAAGATCATAAATGGGGAAGAATCAAAATGTAAAGGCAATGCATGTAATGGCATTAATAGAAGTAACTGCGAGAGCTTGAACATACCACTTTTCCGTATAGTCCCCATGCAATGTGATGAACTTGTTGTATTGTTCAACCAGCTTCTGTATTCCTGAAGAGGAACGCACTGTGGCTGGTGTGAACTAGCCCTTACCAAGAACTCCCATCATTTTAAATAGGGGCGCTGTCAGTACTGCGTCATGATAATGGATATCATTGTTGGTGCTTTTACGCCTGACAAAACTCCAGATGTGCGTCCCTATGAACCTGTCCTACCAGGAAAGTCACAGCTTGTTTTCCCTTAAACTCAACTCTGCCAAAACTTTTCCTTTTTTTGTGTGGCTACAGTTGGGATTTAAGGCTAAACTTTGGGAATATGACAAATCTACCCCCCTGCACTGGAAGGGTTAAATGCATGTTTTTGTTTTTAGGGTACCAAAAAAAAAAAGTTTCTTACTTTATTCCCCCACCTTCCATGTAATCAGCCCCCCAAAGCCTCTTCTTTTTGGCACCCCGGCTGGGGGTTGTAGCAATGGCGTCCTCACCAGCAGTCCTGCATTGTAAGTGATGGAGCGGGGATCTGCCCGTATTCCGGAGTATCACAGGGCACTGACTGCAATGGGCATTTGACCCTTAAAGTGCAGGAAGAGCCCCACAGCAAGGGTAGTTCCGTGTTCCCAAAGGACTTATGTGTGCGCAATTCTCCTATTATAATTGCTGTAAATAGTTTGAATGGCTTGTGTCTTTATATTACATTGGGCTGACTTACCTTTTGTATTATTCTCTTTCTACACTTATTGTATGAGTCTAGATCAACCCATGAAGAAATGGGGGACTTGCCTCACCACTTCCTGCTTGGATCATCAGATGAGATTGCTGCAAAGTGCTTCCATACTCCCGTCCACAAATACCCGCAACAGGTCACGATTTCAGGACTTCTTTAAAGCGACTCGATCATTAGGTGAACGATAAGCCCAGCCAATAAAAAAGAAACTGATCCTCGTGTGTCCCGTCACCTATTCTGACGATCTTCACTCTCTAGGAGAACTCTGCCATCTGTTTCTGTATCAGCGTTGGATCTCTGCACGCTTTGGTTCCTGCCGCCGGACCCATATCACTGCTTTGTCCTGTAGTGGATGGCGGGTAGAACCACAGTACGCAGAGGGGGACCCGACATCCAACACTCCTAGACGTGTGTCTGATACAGAAGGTTTCTCAGATCGGATAGCTCTTCGTGGGAGAGGAAATCAATGACGGGTCAGGTAAGAATGATCTCTTCTTTATAGGCGGGGCTTATCCTAAAACAATTAGCGGAAGAGTCACCTTTTAAAGAAACCTCCTTTTGTAAATAATGTACATAATACAATGTAAATAGGTTTCCACTCATACCATATATATGCAAGTTAATATTGTTAGACATTCCTTTCCGCTTCAGTCTGCAGCCAGCCATCAGATTCCTCCTCTTCTCTGTTACATGGACAGCAGCATTCATTTCATAGATGGGGGTCATCAGATTCCTGTCATTAGCTCACTCTCTCTCCCACAAAATTGCACCAAGCTTACTGGAAACCCGAAAGGATAGAAATATGGGCTCTCTGGCCCCGATTCATCAAGCTTCACGCAGCACTTAAGGCGGAATTAAAGTCTAACAATAAAAAAAAAACTTACCAGGCGGTCAGGATTTTTGACAGAAGAGAAATGCAAAGTCTCTAATGCCAAATAACTTCTTCCTCTTTCACCTATGAATTTTTAATTTCCTATGTACCCTGTATGGTGCTGCGCAGTGTACACTCGGCTCATTCCCGGCATCTATATGATGGGAAATGGGCCAGGTGCCGGGGACTATAAACGCCTGTGTGCATGTGCTGGAGTGACATCATCACTGGCTGCCCAATGGGTGAAGAGGATTGCTTCAGCACCCTGAAAAATCAGCAGCAAATGTGTCAGGGGTCACAGGCGCCTGGACCCGTCTTCGCTGCAGGACAGGTAGGAAGTGTGCCATAATCTTATGGCAGAGCTCACTCCCAAAAACAACGTTTACTTCCGCTTTAAGGCATTCTAATGTAGCATCTCAGTCGGTATGTCCTTAAAAACAGTCCGCAATGAAAGCTCCGGTATTTTAGATTGTGCCATCCCCAGTCTCCTCCCTGGCGAGTAGAGATGAGCGGGGGCTTGGTGTCAACTCATTTAGCTGGAGTTCACCCAAAACTGTGACTGGCACAACCCCTCCTGGCCCAATCAGTTGCGGCAGGGGCATTTCCCGTCACTTTGTGATGTGTAGCTGCTGAGCTTGCGCTGGCTGCAGCCGATTGGTCCGGTTGGGTGGGGAGGGGTAAGAGGTTCTTAGTCACAGTCTTGCTGAGGCTAACGTGGCACATCACTAGTGGCGAGGTACAACTAAGGGAATGCAGGGGTTGCAGTGTAGGCGAACCTTCCCTCTTAATGCTCTTTGGAAAGACCTCAGAGGGAATTAATTTATATAGTTGCTCTGGGGGAAAGGGATTTTGCTTAACAACACCGGAGTTTAATATGAGTCGTGTACAGAGGAGTCAGCAATCACCACCCCGGGGGACTTCTTTATATAATGACCTGTTGGGTGTATTTCAGACCTGGAGATGAGAAGCACCCAGATAAGCTGCGCAGGTGATCACATTCGTAGTGATACGAGCCAGCTTCCTGCGCACCAAGGCTGTATCTGTGTATAACGGGTAGGGGAACTACGGCCCTCCAGCTGCGGTGCAACTACAAATCCCATTAGGCATTGCAAGGCTCTGACAGCCACAGGTATGACTCCCATTAGGCATTGCAAGACTGACAGCCTCCCAGAGGCAGATGCATAATTGGATTTGTAGTTTCACCTCAGCTGGAGGGCCGGAATTTGCCTACCCCTGGTGTATAGTGTTTGCAGATTGTGCGATCAGTCACCTGCGACTGTTCATGTGCATGAACCCAAATGAAGAGCACCTGTCACTTTGGCCCTGTGCTCCACACTGGCATTCATCATATAATGTATATATAGCCCTGGGATGTGAACTTTCAGTCTTCATTGCCCGTATTGTTTCAGTTTGCTGCAATCATTCCCAGGCTCCGGCTGCAGCCAAGTGATTTAGTTTGGATGGCCCAATTCATGAAACCGTTTCCTTACACCTCTGAGGTTTCCTGAACGTTCCAAACTGCCAGCAGCGTGGGCGTCTGGTGTGGCCCTTTCCATGCGTCTTATCTCAGGTCTTTCTCGCTTTAGTCACTGCCGCATTCCGTATTGTTTTATATTCTGCCAAATGACTGAAATGAATATCTTTCCGTTGTAAAAAAAAAAAGCAATATGTTCTTTAAATAAAACCTTTGTATAGAAATGGCGTGCTGTGATTTCTTTGCAGTCTCTGTGTCAGATGGAGCTGAAGCTTACGCTGGGTCGGTGATGTCATACTTGTCTTCACCTGACCAGGTTTAGGCCTAGCGATTGGCTGCTCGCGGCTGAGAATTGCATCCTCGGGGGTCACTAAAAATGGAAAGGTGAACTTGTAACACCGTGCTCACCCCACTTGTCCCTGCTGCACATATCTGCAATGATGACCCTCGCCCGCTGTCCACACGAGCCCGTAGAATGGTCCCTCTCCTCACCCCTTCCTGGTGCCCACTGCACTTATCTGCAATCATGACCCTTGCCCACACCAGCCCGTATAATGGTCCCCATCTTACTCCCCAGTCCCCACTACACTTTCCTGCAATCATGACCCTTGCCCACACCAGCCCGTATAATGTTCTCCACCCCCCC
>NW_017306398.1:1436728-1450822 GCF_000935625.1 Nanorana parkeri | reverse complement strand
CCCCCCCTTAGTTTCCCACTGTGCTTTTCTGCAATAGTGACACATATCTGTCAACCATGCCAGGCTGTATAACGGCCTCAGCAATCCGAGGGCTGTATAGCAACATAATGCCTGCAATGGGGAGCATTCATTGGTCAATGTGGTCACATAGTTGCTATGACCAAAGACCGTTTCTCATTGCTCTATACCAAAATGGAATAAAGGGGCCGCCATTCCCCCCCTTCCTGATCTACCGGCATCAGCTATGAGAGCTACTACTAGATCACCATCCACCTAATGGGCACCCCTACTTTACACAAACCACATTCACGTAGATAGCTAAAGACTTTTAACGGCAAACTCCGGCCCTCCAGGTGTGGTGACACTACAACATCCCATCATGCATCTGCCTCTGGGAGTCGTGGCTGTCGGAGTCTTGCAATGCCTCATAGGACTTGTAGTTGCACCACAGCTGGAGGGCCGGAGTTTTACCCTCTCCGGTTCTAAAAGATTTTAGTAATCTGTGGAAGTATGAAACTGCATTTTGTTAAGAAAGGGTTAACGCGTGGGCATCAGGCGCACGTAAGGAATACAATTACACATTACTCACAGAGAAAGATGAAATGGTAATATACGTGTCAGGCAACTGGGTTGCATTTGTTAAACGCCTGCTGCCACCCTACGCACTATTCTTTATGCATGCTGGTGAGCAATGCCTGTAATTACTGCCCGCAGTACTCCCAAGTCTTCCAGCAGGGGGCGACATGAGCCCAGCGTGTGATTCTGTAACAGACCTGAATGGTGAATCCCAGCGATCATATAACATAGTAGATGTGTAGATCTGTGAGCTGGTCGGGAAAGTGTTATCGAGAACCAATAAGCATTTGTTTCAATCAGAATCTCAAATCTTATATTATTACAGTGCAGCATCACCTATTTTTACTCATATTCTATATTCTCTCCCTGTCTGGGCAGAATTCTCCGACAGCAAGGCCCCCATAGAGGTTCTCCTATCTCCTGCCTGAGCTCAGCGCTGACAACAGCCAAAAACATCGTAATACAAAACTGCAGTTCAGATGGAAATCAAAGAATATGCGGCCCTTTGTATGGTATTGTATTGTACTGTCTCCAATATGTTGTACAGCGCTGCGCAATCTGTTGGCGCTATATACATCCTGAATAATAGAAGAAAACTAAAAGGCTTTGTTAAATAACAGTTTTCCATGCGATAGCACACCAGAGAGTATTCATTATCAATCCTGAGCTTAGGCAGGAGGCGGGTTTTACAGCCCAACACTGAGCTGACGTGTATGCTCGGACATGGAGGAATTATAAGTGAATAACAGCACACGCATCCACCCCTGAGAGGTAAGGCTGTGCTGCTATAACAAGGAGTAGATGGAGATAAATAACACACACACACACAGGCATCCCTGAGAGGGAAGTTTGTGCTATAACAAGGATAAAGTGGAGATATACTGTAAGTGACTAACAGTACACACAGCTATCCCTGAGCGGGAAGGATTCTCTATTATAACAATGAAAAGGTGGAGCGATAAGTGAATAACAGTACACACAGTTATCCCTGAGAAGTAAGACTTCTGTATTCGGCCGCACTAGCACCATGGGAAGACAGGATAGCGTGCGTGAAGAGCCGGGAAACAGGTACAAAGCTGCTATAGATTTTCTGTGCCTCTGAAATCAGAGACAGCCAGGAAACAGACGGGGCACCCAGGAGAGAAAGCGAGGAGAGACAGCCAGGGGAGAGAGCGAGGAGAGAGAGACGGGGCACCCAGGAGAGACAGGCAGGGGAGAGAGAGGAGAAGCAGGCAGGGGAGAGAGAGGAGAGGCAGGCAGGGGAGAGAGAGGAGAGACAGGCAGGGGAGAGAGAGGCGAGACAGGCAGGAGAGAGAGAGGAGAGACAGGCAGGGGAGAGAGAGGCGAGACAGGCAGGAGAGAGAGAGGAGAGACAGGCAGGGGAGAGAGAGGAGAGGCAGGCATGGGAGAGAGAGAGAGAGGAGAGGCAGGCATGGGAGAGAGAGAGAGAGGAGAGGCAGGCATGGGAGAGAGAGAGAGAGGAGAGGCAGGCATGGGAGAGAGAGAGAGAGGAGAGGCAGGCATGGGAGAGAGAGAGAGAGGAGAGGCAGGCATGGGAGAGAGAGAGAGAGGAGAGGCAGGCATGGGAGAGAGAGAGAGAGGAGAGGCAGGCATGGGAGAGAGAGAGAGAGGAGAGGCAGGCATGGGAGAGAGAGAGAGAGGAGAGGCAGGCATGGGAGAGAGAGAGAGAGGAGAGGCAGGCATGGGAGAGAGAGAGAGAGGAGAGGCAGGCATGGGAGAGAGAGAGAGAGGAGAGGCAGGCATGGGAGAGAGAGAGAGAGGAGAGGCAGGCATGGGAGAGAGAGAGAGAGGAGAGGCAGGCATGGGAGAGAGAGAGAGAGGAGAGGCAGGCATGGGAGAGAGAGAGAGAGGAGAGGCAGGCATGGGAGAGAGAGAGAGAGGAGAGGCAGGCATGGGAGAGAGAGAGAGAGGAGAGGCAGGCATGGGAGAGAGAGAGAGAGGAGAGGCAGGCATGGGAGAGAGAGAGAGAGGAGAGGCAGGCATGGGAGAGAGAGAGAGAGGAGAGGCAGGCATGGGAGAGAGAGAGAGAGGAGAGGCAGGCATGGGAGAGAGAGAGAGAGGAGAGGCAGGCATGGGAGAGAGAGAGAGAGGAGAGGCAGGCATGGGAGAGAGAGAGAGAGGAGAGGCAGGCATGGGAGAGAGAGAGAGAGGAGAGGCAGGCATGGGAGAGAGAGAGAGAGGAGAGGCAGGCATGGGAGAGAGAGAGAGAGGAGAGGCAGGCATGGGAGAGAGAGAGAGAGGAGAGGCAGGCATGGGAGAGAGAGAGAGAGGAGAGGCAGGCATGGGAGAGAGAGAGAGAGGAGAGGCAGGCATGGGAGAGAGAGAGAGAGGAGAGGCAGGCATGGGAGAGAGAGAGAGAGGAGAGGCAGGCATGGGAGAGAGAGAGAGAGGAGAGGCAGGCATGGGAGAGAGAGAGAGAGGAGAGGCAGGCATGGGAGAGAGAGAGAGAGGAGAGGCAGGCATGGGAGAGAGAGAGAGAGGAGAGGCAGGCATGGGAGAGAGAGAGAGAGGAGAGGCAGGCATGGGAGAGAGAGAGAGAGGAGAGGCAGGCATGGGAGAGAGAGAGAGAGGAGAGGCAGGCATGGGAGAGAGAGAGAGAGGAGAGGCAGGCATGGGAGAGAGAGAGAGAGGAGAGGCAGGCATGGGAGAGAGAGAGAGAGGAGAGGCAGGCATGGGAGAGAGAGAGAGAGGAGAGGCAGGCATGGGAGAGAGAGAGAGAGGAGAGGCAGGCATGGGAGAGAGAGAGAGAGGAGAGGCAGGCATGGGAGAGAGAGAGAGAGGAGAGGCAGGCATGGGAGAGAGAGAGAGAGGAGAGGCAGGCATGGGAGAGAGAGAGAGAGGAGAGGCAGGCATGGGAGAGAGAGAGAGAGGAGAGGCAGGCATGGGAGAGAGAGAGAGAGGAGAGGCAGGCATGGGAGAGAGAGAGAGAGGAGAGGCAGGCATGGGAGAGAGAGAGAGAGGAGAGGCAGGCATGGGAGAGAGAGAGAGAGGAGAGGCAGGCATGGGAGAGAGAGAGAGAGGAGAGGCAGGCATGGGAGAGAGAGAGAGAGGAGAGGCAGGCATGGGAGAGAGAGAGAGAGGAGAGGCAGGCATGGGAGAGAGAGAGAGAGGAGAGGCAGGCATGGGAGAGAGAGAGAGAGGAGAGGCAGGCATGGGAGAGAGAGAGAGAGGAGAGGCAGGCATGGGAGAGAGAGAGAGAGGAGAGGCAGGCATGGGAGAGAGAGAGAGAGGAGAGGCAGGCATGGGAGAGAGAGAGAGAGGAGAGGCAGGCATGGGAGAGAGAGAGAGAGGAGAGGCAGGCATGGGAGAGAGAGAGAGAGGAGAGGCAGGCATGGGAGAGAGAGAGAGAGGAGAGGCAGGCATGGGAGAGAGAGAGAGAGGAGAGGCAGGCATGGGAGAGAGAGAGAGAGGAGAGGCAGGCATGGGAGAGAGAGAGAGAGGAGAGGCAGGCATGGGAGAGAGAGAGAGAGGAGAGGCAGGCATGGGAGAGAGAGAGAGAGGAGAGGCAGGCATGGGAGAGAGAGAGAGAGGAGAGGCAGGCATGGGAGAGAGAGAGAGAGGAGAGGCAGGCATGGGAGAGAGAGAGAGAGGAGAGGCAGGCATGGGAGAGAGAGAGAGAGGAGAGGCAGGCATGGGAGAGAGAGAGAGAGGAGAGGCAGGCATGGGAGAGAGAGAGAGAGGAGAGGCAGGCATGGGAGAGAGAGAGAGAGGAGAGGCAGGCATGGGAGAGAGAGAGAGAGGAGAGGCAGGCATGGGAGAGAGAGAGAGAGGAGAGGCAGGCATGGGAGAGAGAGAGAGAGGAGAGGCAGGCATGGGAGAGAGAGAGAGAGGAGAGGCAGGCATGGGAGAGAGAGAGAGAGGAGAGGCAGGCATGGGAGAGAGAGAGAGAGGAGAGGCAGGCATGGGAGAGAGAGAGAGAGGAGAGGCAGGCATGGGAGAGAGAGAGAGAGGAGAGGCAGGCATGGGAGAGAGAGAGAGAGGAGAGGCAGGCATGGGAGAGAGAGAGAGAGGAGAGGCAGGCATGGGAGAGAGAGAGAGAGGAGAGGCAGGCATGGGAGAGAGAGAGAGAGGAGAGGCAGGCATGGGAGAGAGAGAGAGAGGAGAGGCAGGCATGGGAGAGAGAGAGAGAGGAGAGGCAGGCATGGGAGAGAGAGAGAGAGGAGAGGCAGGCATGGGAGAGAGAGAGAGAGGAGAGGCAGGCATGGGAGAGAGAGAGAGAGGAGAGGCAGGCATGGGAGAGAGAGAGAGAGGAGAGGCAGGCATGGGAGAGAGAGAGAGAGGAGAGGCAGGCATGGGAGAGAGAGAGAGAGGAGAGGCAGGCATGGGAGAGAGAGAGAGAGGAGAGGCAGGCATGGGAGAGAGAGAGAGAGGAGAGGCAGGCATGGGAGAGAGAGAGAGAGGAGAGGCAGGCATGGGAGAGAGAGAGAGAGGAGAGGCAGGCATGGGAGAGAGAGAGAGAGGAGAGGCAGGCATGGGAGAGAGAGAGAGAGGAGAGGCAGGCATGGGAGAGAGAGAGAGAGGAGAGGCAGGCATGGGAGAGAGAGAGAGAGGAGAGGCAGGCATGGGAGAGAGAGAGAGAGGAGAGGCAGGCAGGAGAAAGAGAGGAGAGACAAGCAGGGGAGAGAGAGGAGAAGCAGGCAGGGGAGAGAGAGGGGAGAGGCAGGCAGGAGAGAGAGAGGAGAGACAGGCATGGGAGAGAGAGGAGAGGCAGGCAGGAGAAAGAGAGGAGAGACAGGCAGGGGAGAGAGGAGAGACAGGCAGGGGAGAGAGGAGAGACAGGCATGGGAGAGAGAGAGAGAGGAGAGGCAGGCATGGGAGAGAGAGAGAGAGAGGAGAGGCAGGCATGGGAGAGAGAGAGAGAGAGGAGAGGCAGGCATGGGAGAGAGAGAGAGAGAGGAGAGGCAGGCATGGGAGAGAGAGAGAGAGAGGAGAGGCAGGCATGGGAGAGAGAGAGAGAGAGGAGAGGCAGGCATGGGAGAGAGAGAGAGAGAGGAGAGGCAGGCATGGGAGAGAGAGAGAGAGAGGAGAGGCAGGCATGGGAGAGAGAGAGAGAGAGGAGAGGCAGGCATGGGAGAGAGAGAGAGAGAGGAGAGGCAGGCATGGGAGAGAGAGAGAGAGAGGAGAGGCAGGCATGGGAGAGAGAGAGAGAGAGGAGAGGCAGGCATGGGAGAGAGAGAGAGAGAGGAGAGGCAGGCATGGGAGAGAGAGAGAGAGAGGAGAGGCAGGCATGGGAGAGAGAGAGAGAGAGGAGAGGCAGGCATGGGAGAGAGAGAGAGAGAGGAGAGGCAGGCATGGGAGAGAGAGAGAGAGAGGAGAGGCAGGCATGGGAGAGAGAGAGAGAGAGGAGAGGCAGGCATGGGAGAGAGAGAGAGAGAGGAGAGGCAGGCATGGGAGAGAGAGAGAGAGAGGAGAGGCAGGCATGGGAGAGAGAGAGAGAGAGGAGAGGCAGGCATGGGAGAGAGAGAGAGAGAGGAGAGGCAGGCATGGGAGAGAGAGAGAGAGAGGAGAGGCAGGCATGGGAGAGAGAGAGAGAGAGGAGAGGCAGGCATGGGAGAGAGAGAGAGAGAGGAGAGGCAGGCATGGGAGAGAGAGAGAGAGAGGAGAGGCAGGCATGGGAGAGAGAGAGAGAGAGGAGAGGCAGGCATGGGAGAGAGAGAGAGAGAGGAGAGGCAGGCATGGGAGAGAGAGAGAGAGAGGAGAGGCAGGCATGGGAGAGAGAGAGAGAGAGGAGAGGCAGGCATGGGAGAGAGAGAGAGAGAGGAGAGGCAGGCATGGGAGAGAGAGAGAGAGAGGAGAGGCAGGCATGGGAGAGAGAGAGAGAGAGGAGAGGCAGGCATGGGAGAGAGAGAGAGAGAGGAGAGGCAGGCATGGGAGAGAGAGAGAGAGAGGAGAGGCAGGCATGGGAGAGAGAGAGAGAGAGGAGAGGCAGGCATGGGAGAGAGAGAGAGAGAGGAGAGGCAGGCATGGGAGAGAGAGAGAGAGAGGAGAGGCAGGCATGGGAGAGAGAGAGAGAGAGGAGAGGCAGGCATGGGAGAGAGAGAGAGAGAGGAGAGGCAGGCATGGGAGAGAGAGAGAGAGAGGAGAGGCAGGCATGGGAGAGAGAGAGAGAGAGGAGAGGCAGGCATGGGAGAGAGAGAGAGAGAGGAGAGGCAGGCATGGGAGAGAGAGAGAGAGAGGAGAGGCAGGCATGGGAGAGAGAGAGAGAGAGGAGAGGCAGGCATGGGAGAGAGAGAGAGAGAGGAGAGGCAGGCATGGGAGAGAGAGAGAGAGAGGAGAGGCAGGCATGGGAGAGAGAGAGAGAGAGGAGAGGCAGGCATGGGAGAGAGAGAGAGAGAGGAGAGGCAGGCATGGGAGAGAGAGAGAGAGAGGAGAGGCAGGCATGGGAGAGAGAGAGAGAGAGGAGAGGCAGGCATGGGAGAGAGAGAGAGAGAGGAGAGGCAGGCATGGGAGAGAGAGAGAGAGAGGAGAGGCAGGCATGGGAGAGAGAGAGAGAGAGGAGAGGCAGGCATGGGAGAGAGAGAGAGAGAGGAGAGGCAGGCATGGGAGAGAGAGAGAGAGAGGAGAGGCAGGCATGGGAGAGAGAGAGAGAGAGGAGAGGCAGGCATGGGAGAGAGAGAGAGAGAGGAGAGGCAGGCATGGGAGAGAGAGAGAGAGAGGAGAGGCAGGCATGGGAGAGAGAGAGAGAGAGGAGAGGCAGGCATGGGAGAGAGAGAGAGAGAGGAGAGGCAGGCATGGGAGAGAGAGAGAGAGAGGAGAGGCAGGCATGGGAGAGAGAGAGAGAGAGGAGAGGCAGGCATGGGAGAGAGAGAGAGAGAGGAGAGGCAGGCATGGGAGAGAGAGAGAGAGAGGAGAGGCAGGCATGGGAGAGAGAGAGAGAGAGGAGAGGCAGGCATGGGAGAGAGAGAGAGAGAGGAGAGGCAGGCATGGGAGAGAGAGAGAGAGAGGAGAGGCAGGCATGGGAGAGAGAGAGAGAGAGGAGAGGCAGGCATGGGAGAGAGAGAGAGAGAGGAGAGGCAGGCATGGGAGAGAGAGAGAGAGAGGAGAGGCAGGCATGGGAGAGAGAGAGAGAGAGGAGAGGCAGGCATGGGAGAGAGAGAGAGAGAGGAGAGGCAGGCATGGGAGAGAGAGAGAGAGAGGAGAGGCAGGCATGGGAGAGAGAGAGAGAGAGGAGAGGCAGGCAGGGGAGAGAGAGGAGAGACAGCAGAGAGAGGAGAGACAGGCAGGGGAGAGAGCGTGGAAGGTGTTTTTTGTTGTTGGTAGATCTCATTGAGTTCATCATTTGAAAAGTAGATCATACCTCCCCCCTCCCCCGCTCCCCCCTTCAGCGGTGACATTGTATCTCTACCCAAAGGTTTTACTTTGTGGTTGTGCCCCAGGGGGAGATTTCCCTTCACTTCCTCTCCAACAGACAGAACAGGAAGTGAGAGAAGAAATCTCCCAAGTGAAGGGAATCCCCTCTTAGACCAGAGTCAACATTGTGGTGATTATCACCTCTACTTGCTTCCTCACAACAGGAAGTGATTGCCGGCTGCAGGTTCATTGGTATCATACAAATCCTTGTCATGTGATTATTTATTTTTTCCAGACACAACCTGACGGAAGCTTCCGGAATGGTCCCGTGTAGCAGAAATTTGGGGTTATAAGTCGCTTTTAGCACTCCAGGGCCAGATATTCTGCCAACATATCCCTCAAGCCTCCACATAACCCAACCTGCCGGACTCTGCCTGTATCTGAGACATCAGATGGACTGACCCTTTAACTGGCCCTGTCTGCGGGGTATAGTGCGCCAGGACTGCAGATGGGGACACGCGGTTCATTTCCGGGGTCCCAGACTTCCAGCATCTGGTGTCGTTGTCCTGTCCTCACAACATGTCCCCGATCACTGCCATACAGCAATCATCAATTGTAATTCACATTGTCGGAGAGGAACACCAATAGCGTGCTCACTGTACACCTGTTAATGTTTTATCCCGGCTCCCCTCCCCCATGGAGTTTGTTATGGTGGGAAAGTGTGTGATGATGTCAGCCGTCACCTCCAAACGCTCAGTGTGACATCACGGCTTCCTTTTCCCACAGCTCTCCGCATATGAAACATTAACCCGGCCGCCCGGCTATCGGCGTGAGATCCGGAATGTCACCTGTGATCCTGACACGGGAGAAGTTAAAGCTGAACTCCGGGGACAGCAGATATCGTCCTCATACCAGAGTCAGGGGTATTCTTGAATCTCGGTGAGCTTAGTGCCGGGCCGGATAACGAGCACCACAGGCCCGGTGCTGAGGATTATGGTGGGCCTGTTATGGAAATGGTGACAGTCACCGGGGGCCCTCTTCCTCCTGTCCGGGCTGTGATTTGTAGTCTCTCCACAGCTTGCAGTCACTGGTGGAGCGACAGGGCCCGGTTGCAGCTGCGACCCTTGTAGATCTGTCACTGACTCCAAGCTGTAGAGAGACTACAAATCCCAGCAATACTTTATACAGCAATGCAGAATACCACCAGCGATAGAGGACTACAAATCCCAGCAATACATTATACAGCAATGCAGAATACCACCAGCGATAGAGGACTACAAATCCCAGCAATACTTTATACAGCAATGCAGAATACCACCAGCGATAGAGGACTACAAATCCCAGCAATACATTATACAGCAATGCAGAATACCACCAGCGATAGAGGACTACAAATCCCAGCAATGCATTATACAGCAATGCAGCATAAAATTAAGCTACATACTCTGTGTTGCGCCGGGTTGGCAGGTTCAGGGGGGCTGTGCAGTCTCTCAGGAGGCTGTTCAGGTTCTTAGGTGGCCAGTGCGGCTCTATAAGGGCCCGTGCAGGCGGTCAGTGCGGGCTCCAAGTGGTCAGTGAAGGTTTTTCAGGTGGTCAGTGCGGGGTCTCAGACGGCCAGTGCAGGCTCCAGGTGGTCAGTGTGGCACTCTCAGGCGGTCCGAGTGGGCTCTCAGGCGGTCCGAGTGGGCTTTCAGGCGGGCTCCAGGGGCCCAGTACGGGTTCCACGGGGGGGGGGGGGGGGGGGGCGGGGGGGGCCCCCCGCCACTAACCGAACCACATCTGCGTACCACGCCCTCCTCGGCCAATCCGGAGCCACAAGGATGACCGGGACGCCTTCCACCATGACCCTGCGAAGAAGACGCGGCAACAGATATTTTTTCTAGGAGGGATCAGAGAGACTGGCGACTGCAGCTTCAGCAGATGCGGCTCTCTGCTCAGGCATATCAGAGGGCCCTCTGATATGCCTGAATAGAGGGCCGTGGCTGCATGGTCGGCCTGACCGCGGCGTGGGTCAGCTCGGCCTATTTGCAGGGGCAGGCCTGGAGCGGGAGCTGTAATAAAGACACTGCTGTTCTCTCCTTGTGCAGGGTGACTGGTCTTGTCTCCGCCCCCTTCTGTAATAAAGACCGGTCAGTCACTGCTGCTCTCTCTCATATGCAGGGTGACTGGTCTTGTCTCCGCCCCTTTCTGTAATAAAGACCGGTCACTGCTGTTCTCTCTCTTTGTGTAGGGTGACTGGTCTTGTCTCCGCCCCCTTCTGTAATAAAGACCGGTCAGTCACTGCTGCTCTCTCTCCTTGTGACGCGTAATACTTATAATGGTAGTAAATGGAAATGTTATTGCTAATAAATGATTATACAAATTTGATGGTAATAACGAAAATAATAATTATGTGTCAGGTGACTGAGATGTGTGTGCTTCTGCCCTACGCGCTGTGCCTCCATGTGTGATGCATGTACAGTAATTACCACCTGCAGTACTGCCCAGTGTCCAGCAGAGGGGGACAAAGTCCAGAGTCTGATTCTGTAACAGAGCTGAGTGGTGAGCGCCCGGCTACAAATTGTTAACATAGCAATTCATAAACTAATCATGTGTTGGAGTGTCGGCGCTGCGCCGGCCCTTCCACCGCCACCAAAGTCCTAATATGCTGCTGGGCACAGGCCCACGCCTGCTAAGTGCCGCTGCTCACAGGACTAATTGTGGCTTTTGGAACCTCGCAGCTCGATTTCCAAAAATACGACTTATGTGAGTTTATTGGAGCGTCAGCTCCGGGGGTCTCCCCCTGTAAATCTGTATCTACATAGGCTGCAATCCTGTACAGAGTCTGTATAGAACATGAGGATCTGTTCATCTGACACACATGGAGCATACCACTGTGCTTCACAGGGGAGCTCCGACTACAGCAGTGATCCCCGGCTTCCTTACAGAGGACCTCTGATGGTGAGGGGGGAGGGGTAATGGTATAAGTCTTTACTAGTGACAAGACGCTCTGCCATCCAAGACGAAAAGGCTCACGTGACTCCTCCCCTACACCCCGCCATGAGCTTCATCAGCACAGGTTGCAGGTCCTGCCTCTGTAGCACCCAGCCTGATGAAGTACCCCAGGCGGTCTCCTCTACTGCCTACTCCTTGGCCTGGTTATAAACCTGTGTCTAATCTCTCTCTGTCTGCCCCCTGCTCAATGTCCCCCCCCCTCCCCTTCTTTTCTCTCTCGCTCTTTCCCTTCTCTCTCTATCACTCTGCTTTCTCCTCCTACCAGCATGTTCTTTGTTAACTATGCCACTCTTATCATTTCTCTCCTCCTATCACCTCTCTAATACTCTGCTCTCTCCTCCTATCACCTCTCTGATCTCTCTGCTCTCTCCTGCTATCACCTTTCTCTGATCACTCTGCTCTCTCCTCCTATCACCTCTCTAATACTCTGCTCTCTCCTCCTATCACCCCTCTGATCACTCTGCTCTCTCCTCCTATCACCTCTCTGATCTCTCTGCTCTCTCCTCCTATCACCTCTCTGATCTCTCTGCTCTCTCCTCCTATCACCTCTCTAATACTTTGTATCAGTGACCCCCGGATCTCCCTTACTTTGTATCAGTGACCCCAGATCTCCGCTACTTTGTGTTTTATCCCCCTCGGAGTTCAGCGTTAGAAGTGAGAATGTGAAGAGTTAAAGTGAAGGAAGGTCGGAGGATGTCGGGCGTTGTGCCGTATACCTCAGTGGTGATGTCACAGGGGAGGGGGTGACATCATCCTTCTTCCCCTTTTCACCTGCACATTGCTGAGCCCGGGCCGGCAGATTGGTCTGTGTCCCCGGGTGGTAATTCACCTTGTCTGGTCCGGTGGCAGCTGATTTATTGCCCTCTATAGATCCTGTAAATCAGTGCCGATCCCTCCCAGCATGCACCGGGGCACACATCGAAAAACTCATCAGAGTTCAGATTGTAACTCAGGTTATCAGAACCGTCGCGGCTTAACCCGTTCACCCCCAGAGCGACAATGATGGCGTCAGCTAGGCCATTGTGCTTAAAGGATCACTCCACCCAGAGAGGTATTATAACATTTTGTAGATGTTGATCTGCTCTCTCTCCTTATGCAGGTGACTGGTCTTGTCCCCGCCCCCTCCTGTAATAAAGACCGGTCACTGCTCTCTCTCCTCGTGCAGGATGACAGGTCTTGTCTCCGCCCCCACCTCTAATAAAGACCGGTCACTGCTCCCTCTCCTTGTGCAGGGTGACAGGTCTTGTCTCCGCCCCCTCCTGTAATAAAGACCGGTCACTGCTGCTCTCTCTCCTTGTGCGGGGTGACTGGTCTTTAAATGCCTGGCAACAAATTTGCTTTATTGGCACCGAGTTGTATCTCCTTCTGGCTTTCATTGTCAGGGCTGGTGGTGGCCATGGCAGCCAAGGGCCCCAGTGCCAGAATATGTTTTAACTACAACCCCCACCCTGCGCAAGAACATCATTCGTCTACTACCCCCACCATCACAACCTTTCATTAGGAAGAATTGGCATCATGCGGAGCGCCTCTTGGTTCTCCCCTGCCCTGAGCCGTGTCCAGCAGGAGGGGGTCACAGCCCCTCTTGAGACCCACATATCGTTGTCAGTGGGCCCCTGAATCCCAGCGGGCCCTTGTGCAGTTGGGCAGCCTGCACAAATGTTGTGATCCCCCCACCATGGGGGCCCCTCTCTTCTCCTCTCTTCTCCTCACCCTGCAATCTACGGCACTCATCAATCACATGTGAGAGAGGAGCACTATACACGTATGTGAGGGCTCGGCTGTGCGTGGCGTGTGCTCTGCGGTCATATCTGTTAATGTTTGATCCCGCCTCTCTCCCCCGGGGACTTTGTTATGGTGGGAATGCGGGCGATGATGTCATCACTCACCTCTAATCGCTCCGCCCGTATGAAACATTAACCTGAGATCCCAGGTACTGGGGTGAGATCCGAACATGGGAGAGGCCGCGCGGTCCCTGAGAGTTCCATGTCTGTAGAAAGCAGCCACAGCCTGAGCAGAGAAGCCCGACCCCTGCCAGCGTGCTGCAGAGAGGGATCCTTGCTGTCTGTGGGGAAGCATCGGTCTCTCTGCAGAGGTCTGACACCCCCCCTGCTGAGCCAAAGCCAGGGCTCTCCAATGAGAAGGGGGGGTCAAAATATAGATCTTATGCAGTAGGGAGTGTGCTGGAGCTCTGCAGTGAGACCACTGCTTCCACACAAACAGCCTCCTTCTGTCTGACACGCCCCCTGCTGAGTCGCAGCCAGAGCTCTCCAATCATGGAGCTCTGCAGTGAGACCACTGCTTCCACGCAGAGCTTTTTAGATGGAGTGGGGAGGCATTAGACTTTCCCGCTTCTAGAACTGCAAATGGATACAAACAGCTGTCTTGTGTCATCTCCTAGTGAGGCTTCATGGGATACACAAAGGGGCGATGTTGTGTGAATCTTGGCTGAAAGTTGTGTGAATCTTGGCTGAAAGTTGTGTGAATCTTGGCTGAAAGTTGTGTGAATCTTAGGTGCATGATTTGTGAATCGGCTGAAAGTTGAGTGAATCTTAGGTGAAAGTTGTGTGAATCTTAGGTGAATGTTTTGTGAATCGGCTGAAAGTTGAGTGAATCTTAGGTGAAAGTTGTGTGAATCTTAGGTGAATGTTTTGTGAATCCTGGCTGAAAGTTGTGTGAATCTTGGCTGAAAGTTGTGTGAATCTTAGGTGAATGTTTTGTGAATCGGCTGAAAGTTGAGTGAATCTTAGGTGAAAGTTGTGTGAATCTTAGGTGAATGTTTTGTGAATCCTGGCTGTGGGGGTGCAGGGAGATGGAGGGGGACACATGGATGTTCCCGGGATACATGTGACAAGACGGATGTCTCCAGTGACAGGTGATGTCTCCAGCAGAGTCTCCAGTGACAAGCGGATGTTTCCTGTCCTCTTAGCGAGGGATCCGTCCAGGAGGGGGTCCGGGGGGGGGATACGTTGGGTGCAGAGAGGAGCACAGACAGCGTCGATCCCCTCTGCCCGCACCTACCTCCTGCCTGGATCTGGTGATGACCGCTGTAGATTCACCCAGAAGGACTCTGACTTACCAACATACTCTGGTGAGTGAATGTCGGAGACGTGTGCCGGCTCTGAGGATCGGGTGTCCGGGACATGGGGAGAGCTGCTGCTCTACGGATGTTGGGGGGGAACTACAAGTACCAGCATAGCAATGTACAGAATGTGA
>NW_017306398.1:1435936-1436534 GCF_000935625.1 Nanorana parkeri | reverse complement strand
GATCCTGCTGATTAGAACCCCCCGGGCTCAGGTCAGTGCACTGCGTGTCATGCTGATCCGTGGCTTCAATGCTTCAGAGCTGAACTCCGGGCCGATATATAAGACGGCTCTGTGTTCATTCATCATTCAATGTATCTTCATATACAAGCCGCGTCCGTACCGGAATGTGACCCGGAGTCAGCCTCCTGCGGGCCCGCTACAGCAGAGCGCAGAGTAGGGTTGCCCGAACACTCTAGAGCCACGCGCGGCAATTATTATTATTTTGAGTAGAGGGAGCGAGGAGACCGGCTAGAGAGGACTACAAATCCCAGCAACACATTATACAGCAATACAAAATAATATGAAGCTACATACTATGTGTGGTTCCGCGGTGGTGCCCTGATGTCCCAGGGTCTCAGGTGAACTCTGCGGCTCTCTGGTGGGCTATGCGCGCGCTCTCTCAGGTGGGCTATGCGCGCTCTCTCAGGTGGGCTATGCGCGCTCTCTCAGGTGGGCTATGCGCGCTCCCTCAGGTGGGCTATGCGCGTTCTCTCAGGTGGGCTATGCGCGCTCTCTCAGGTGGGCTATGCGCGCTCTCTCAGGTGGGCTATGCGCGCTC
>NW_017306398.1:1433453-1435724 GCF_000935625.1 Nanorana parkeri | reverse complement strand
TTTTAAAAAAAATAATAAGAAAAAAATGATAAATCATAAAAAAAATAACATAAAAAAATTATAAAAAATGTAAAAGTAAAAGATCATAAGATAAATAATAATAATAATAAAAAAGGGGAAAAAAATAAAAAGTGATAAAAAATTAAAACAAAAAAAATTAAAACTAACCCTGCCGCCCCCGCCATCTAGTTGCCATTCTCCATTGGCAGGGAGGGGGGTGCATTGAAGAACCTGGCCTTGGGGCAGCAGGGAGAGTAAATCCGGCCCTGCCCATGAGCAAACTGCATCCTTGTCATTTGTTGGGGAACTACAGGACCCAGCATGCAATGGGGGACTACTGCAGGAAACTTACACCTCTTTGGCTGCTGAGGAACCCAACCTGTCCCAGAGATGGTTGTTGGCTACTTGCAGCTCTCCAGGGATAAATAAACTGAGAGCACCAGCGGGTTGAAGTCAACAACTTGGAATCCTTTAACGTCCGGGGAACTACAAGTCCCAGCGTGGCCTCTGGTGTAGCTGTAAGCGACACGCAGCTCTCTGGCTATGGAAGAACTATGAGTCTATCTAGGACCCGAGCCAGTTCCTGGTAATAAGAGACAGTCGGGAGCTCTGCCAGCCGGTGACGTTACCGCTCAGAGCTTCGTCTGCCGAGGAACTGCAAGAACAAAAAATGCCCTCAGAGCCAGCTGGTGTCTACATATGGAGGAACTACAGATCCCAGCATGACCTCTGAGCTGGCTATGGGCAACCTCTAGAGCTACAGGTACGCATGCCACTTGAGCCGAGTAGGGCAATCCTTGTGCAGTGGAGACACTACAAGTCCCAGCATCCCCTCTGAACTAGGCATGGGCCCAATACAGTTGGCTAGCAGTTGCATAGTTGCTGGCTGTCCCGGATTTCCAGGAACTTACAACTGATCGGTCCCTGAGTGCTAGAGGGACTTCATACAGTGATACAGATGCAGGTCTGTCACCCGCACGCCGGTACGGAGTCTTCTCGGGTTACTCACAGTTCATTTGCACATGTACACTATAGTGCCTGGTGGAGGAACGTGACTGGCCTGCACAGAGTCCTGACCTCAACCCGTGTTGAATTAGAGCGGAGACTGCGAGCCCGGCCTTCTCCAACATCAGAACCTGACCTCACAAATGGTCCAACATTCCCATAGACACACTCCTAAACCTTGTGGACGCCTTCCCAGAAGAGTTGAAGCTGTTATAGTGGCAAAGGGCGGAGCCAACCCAATACTGAATCCTACGGACTAAGATAGTCATGTGTTGGGCTGCCCAACACATGACTCTCACACCAAAAAATAGCTTTTTGGCGCCACACTAAAATGCATATGTACATTGCAGGTGCATTGCTAAATGTGCCTGGGGTGCCATTAAGAATGAGGCTTCTAATACAGCACGCCTCATTTCCTGGCTGGAGGACATCCAGCATTATCTAGCGCTTTGCTCCCCAGGCTGAATGTCCCTGGCCCCGCCCCTTTCATTCAATGAATTTCAGTTCTTTCTATCATAGAGGTTCAGCATCACATGTGGGCGTTACCTTGGGCGGTTACCTTGGGGAGGTATGGCCTGGAGGAGCCATCTTGGATTCCTGCCCATCATAGCAAACTTGATTACAAGATTTTCCAAACCGGTCCACCTTGAAGGGTCCAGAGCTTGAGTATTGGCCTGACCTTAGCTATTGGCCTTGCTGCTTGACCTGACCTTGCTTGAACTCCGCCTGCCCTGACCTTTGTTGTGTTTCCTCGGTTTGATATTTGGCTTTAGTTACTTCCAGAACATATTTGTGGATTGAACTTCTGTCTCATTCTCTGGCACTGTCTCCATCTTGCTGGATGCAACTCTTGGCTGCCCCCAGATGATGAACTAACCTAATGAAGGTGACGAGGGAGCATGGAGCCGGCTTCCTGGCAAATGAGGAAGCCGGGCAGCGTGTAATGACTCGCCCCCCGGCTTCCTGATATCGGGATAGATAAACATCCTCTTGGGCTAGTGGATGCCACCAGCATGGTCATCCCTGGGATGCTCACCACACAAATTCCCACCCCACCGCCAGGGTGCAGATTGGTCAGTTCCTCGGCCCGCACCTTGGACTTTCCATCCCACTGCTGGTTCAGAGAAACTTGGACATCCCAAGTAGTCTGCGCGTGTGCAGTGGAATCAGAGGAAGACATTTCAGACCGGCAGAGGAGCCGCTACAACCGTGCAAGACTGAAGGGAGGTCAGAGTTCAGCTTTAAGCCTGCATAAATATTAAGCAC
>NW_017306398.1:1429016-1433437 GCF_000935625.1 Nanorana parkeri | reverse complement strand
GGCAGGTTTTATCATAATTCCTATAATCTGCCGAATGAAGAGGCGATGACAAGGATGTTATGTATTTCGTTGGGACAGTCCAGATCCTCTCCCAAATATTTGTATTAGCCTCCTCTCCTGTCCATTGGGGTCTTCCCAGCCTTCCACTATGGACCGGCAGACTGATGGCTGGGAATCCGGAACCTTACTAAAGGTAAGAGATGATCCAAAGAGGACCTGTCTCTTGGCTCTATCTGCCGTCTGTACTGCCATCCTTCTTCTAATGTCAGCATGACTCTAACTACACTTTCTTTTGTAGCTTTCGGATAGTTAATGCAAGGGTGAGAACCTCTGTCAGATATTGACTGACTGTCATGTCGATCCGTTGGCTTTCATGCTTTTCTGAGGTCCTGACCTGGAGCAAGTATGCAGGCTGTAAATCTGACCTCCGTCCTTCCCTTCAGTCTTCTATCTGACCTCCGCCCTTCCCTTCAGTCTTCTATCTGACCTCCGCCCTTCCCTTCAGTCTTCTATCTGACCTCCGTCCTTCCCTTCAGTCTTCTATCCGACCTCCGTCCTTCCCTTCAGTCTTGCAGTTGTACCGGCTCCTCTCCTGGACTGAAATGGCTTCCTCTGATGTCACTGCACACTGGAAGCTTCTCACAATGTGCATTAGAAGCTGCAGCAAGTCAGATTGAGCTCTTTTTCCTGGGTGGAGGACATCCAGCATCCTCTTGCACTTTCTTCCGCAGCCTGACTGTCCCTGGTCTGCCCCTTCCATTCATTGGATTTCACTTCTCTCAATCATGGAGGCTCAGCACAACTTGTGGGCATTACCCAGGGTATTGGTCTGCATGCAAATACAGCCTGCCTAGGACCGCCCACTCCTCCAGACTGGCATCCGCCCATCAAGGCATTTTTATAGTAATAATAATCATCATCATAATAACACTAAAATAATAATAATGTTATTATTATCATCATCATCATTATTTGTATTATTATTATTTTTGTTATTATTATTATTATTACTACTAAAAATAATAATAATGATAATAATAACAATAATACATAATAATGATAATAATAACAATAATACATAACAATAATAATAACACTAGAATAATAATTTTCAGTTGGTGAGGGTGCTCTCCGCACACCTTACAGCAGTCCCGGCCAATAAGAACCATGGTGCTTGTAGTGACTGCCACGGTGTAGTGACCGTCACATCTTTCTGCCTTGAAGAAGGGACCCTGTGCGGCCCAGAAACGTCGGCTTTGTTGATTATTGTGACATAATCGTCCATTAAAAAGGACTAATTTATTTAAATTATTTTGAGTGCCGGTGACCTGTCTTTCTACTAGAATAATAATAACGTTATTTTTATTATTACTAATAATATTATTATTACAACCTGACTAAACATCATCATATTGTCCCATGTCCCTCAGGTTAGAGATCTTTCTTTTAGCCTTGTGATTGGAATTGTTAAAGTCTTGTTGGACTTTATATAAGGATCCTTATCCTGTCTTATCTTTGTGAATGGATCCTCATGCTGCATAATTGTAACATTGATAGCGTGAATCCGGTTCAGTGAGCACTCACGCCTCTTCTATGTATTATTTTAGACTCCAGTGTATGTGTTCGGTTATTTTGCAGTGTGTTGGGGTCTGGTGGGGGATACCCTGGCGTGTGGTGACCTCCCCTCTCCAGCACCCACGCAGGGAGCTGTAAGTGGCCCCCGGAGGTGGGACAGTCCCAGTCATGTAGCAGAGGGTCTCAGGTTCCACATGTCCCTGTTAAGGCGGCTGGCACGCTGCACTCCGATAATTCCCTGCCTGCCCTTCTCTATTTCCAGAGCCTCTTCACGTCCTTCACTCCATCCCTCCTATCTCTGCTGTCTTTACTCACAGGCACAAATAAAAAAAAATAAAAAAACATATCGTCTGATATCTATAAATATCTTTGAGGGCTTATTTACATTTTTGTGGTGTGTTAATGTGCGTTGTGACATGTGTTAGCGTGCGCTGACATTTTTGGGCTGCCATTGCACCCCAATGGGCTCCAAATCATTGTTATCCCTTTTTTGATAATGCATCGCACTATTATGTAATTCCTTGCATTCCCACACGCTGCATTGCAGGTGCCCTGGGGTGCCATTCAAGATTCCTGCAACGCAGCAATGCATATAATGTTTGCTGCCTTGCGTTGCAGTAATGTGCAGATTGCAGGATAGATAGATAGATAGATAGATAGATAGATAGATAGATAGATAGATAGAAATCCCAGCAATACATTATACAGCAATGCAGAATAATACCACCAATTAGAGAGAACTATAAATCCCAGCAATACATTACACAGCAATGCAGAATACCACCAGCTACAGAGGACTACAAATCTCAGCAATGCATTATACAGCAATGCAGAATACCACTAGCTATAGAGGACTACAAATCTCAGCAATACATTATACAGCAATGCAGAATAATACCATCAGCTATAGAGGACTACAAATCTCAGCAATACATTACACAGCAATGCAGAATAATTCCATCAGCTATAGAGGACTACAAATCCCAGCCATACATTACACAGCAAAGCAGAATACCACTAGCTATAATGGACTACAAATCCCAGCAATACATTACACAGCAATGCAGAATACCACCAGCTACAGAGGACTACAAATCTCAGCAATGCATTATACAGCAATGCAGAATACCACTTGCTATAGAGGACTACAAATCTCAGCAATACATTACACAGCAATGCAGAATAATTCCATCAGCTATAGAGGACTACAAATCCCAGCAATACATTACACAGCAATGCAGAATACCTCTAGCTATAGTGGACTACAAATCCCAGTGATACATTACACAGCAATGCAGAATAATTCCATCAGCTATAGAGGACTACAAATCCCAGCAATACATTACACAGCAAAGCAGAATACCACTAGCTATGATGGACTACAAATCCAAGCAATACATTATACAGCAATGCAGAATACCACTAGCTATAGAGGACTACAAATCCCAGCAATACATTACACAGCAATGCAGAATAATACCATCAGCTATAGAGGACTAGAAATCCCAGCAATGCATTTTACAGCTTGGCAATACATCATGGAGTCTTGGCTTTGGAGGAACAAATGATTTTACATGCGGTCTGAAGGCACATGGTTTGGGGAGCCCTTGCAATAGATCCTTAAACTAGAGGTGTGCTCGTGCTGTTCGGCCGATGGTCTCCTCCTTATTTCTCCTGCAGCCCACCCAGGGGAAGCTGAGGGTTTGATGTGAGATATGTTTGAATTTCCCTCGGACTGGGCAATAAAAGATCACAGCCAGAGCATCTCTTCTGTGGGATGTGGTGGGGGCCTGTCACATCACTAAATGAAGGACTGCAGGTGCTCTGAACTGGGGCACAAACAAATTCTATTTTTAATATTCAGACTCAGACCCCCTTATCGTCACAGATGGTTTGCAGCATTTTTTATGTTGGATGTTTTATTTTGGTGGTACAACATGATTTGGGTTGAAAATCTCTGAAATCTACTTGCTCAGGAAGCCTGGAAGAGGCGAAACGTGTTGAGAAAGTTAAAGACCATAATAGGACTATTATTAGCAGTCCATGTTGGTTATTTGTATGATATTTTTAATACAGACGGGGTTTCTGTTTTTAATGTTGTAATAAGATATGTACGTTTTTACCAAACCACTAATGTTGCTCCCCTTATAATTTTCCTTTTTTTGACATGCATTTTACAGCAATGCCGAATGGCAACCGGCTACAGAGAACTACAAATCCCAGCAATGCATTATACATCAACGCAGAATAATACCATCAGCTATAGAGGACTACAAATCCTAGCAATACATGATACAGCAATTCAGAATAATATGATGTTACATGCTCTATGCTGCTCCGGGGCACAGGCCTTATGTCTCCAGAGGAGGATCTCAGGAAGGCTGAACGTGGTCTCAGGGGAGCTGTGCAGGGTCTCAGGAGGCTGTGGGGATCTTAGGAGGCTGTTCGGGCTCTCAGGTGGCTGTGCGGGCTCTCAGAGGCCCCCCCGAAAACAACAGAGTATGTAGCTTCACATAATTTTGTATTGCTGTATAATGTATTGCTGGAATTTGTAGTCCTCTCTAGCCGGTCTCCTTACTCCCTCCCTTGGCTGCCTCTCCTCGCTCTCTTCTCTATAGTCTCAAATAAAAAATGCCGCACGCGGCGCTAGAGTGTTCGGGTTTCACTTGAAGGAAAGGTGGCAACCCTGGGTCCCCTGCAAGTGCGGGACGTCAGGCAGCCACTTCCATGTAAAAATTGAAAATACCAAGGAGAGGGAGAGAAAGGGGGGAGAGAGAGAGGGGGGGAGAGGGGAGAGAGAGAGAGTGAGGGGGGGAGAGGGAGAGAGAAAGGGAGAGGGAGAGAGA
>NW_017306398.1:1420812-1428991 GCF_000935625.1 Nanorana parkeri | reverse complement strand
AGAGAGGGGGAGAGAGAGAGAAAGGGAGAGAGAGGGAGGGGAGAGAGTGAGAGGGGAGGGAGAGAAAGGGAGAGCAATCTCTCTCCAGGAATGGTCGGCCTCCCATTAGTAGATGTGATGTCAGCGTGCCGCGTTGGACTTGGCATTGTACGTCAGGCTCGGCTCTCTTATCTCAGTCTATTTCCCACTTCCCTTTATCACTTGTCACATTCAGCTCTGCAACTCATCTGGGAACCGGTCCCAGACACCGACGGCTAGGAAGGACACGGACGATAAATCACCCAGATCGGGGCACATGCAAAGTCCAGCCAACGGGGGGCACTTCACCCTCACTATACTCACGCTGGACATATACGTATGTCTGGGGACCCATTCACACACACGTGTGCCCTCTTCTATGCACCTTTGTACTGGGCGGAGTGATTTAGGTGAATTTTATCCATCCACAAATCACCAATTTCACCAAAACTGAAACTCTTCATTTTGCTCACAAAAAGTTTTTGCTTGCAAAAATCTTTCGAGTATTTTTTAGGATAGTTTATTTTAAAATTATCCTTTTTTTTAAAAAAAAACTTTTTTTTGTATTTGATCTTTTTTTTTTTTACTGTTGCTTCATTTTCTTAATTTCACTTTTATTCACGATCTGCTGTTTAAAAAAAAAAAAAATGTAAGATTGGGAAGGCGGCTAAAAGGGGGTGGGATCAATGATCAGTTAGTAGGAGCTCCCAAAACCCTCGGGAGCAACTGCACCCGTAAAAGCAAAACCAAACATTTTCTGGTGGCGAGTCAATCCACCATCGTTTAACCCTTTTGCTGCCGAGGCCTTTTTTGCTTTTTTTTTTTTTTTTGCACACATGTTACAATCCACATTTTAGGCCTGAAGATGATTTAAACCTCCCAAAACATTATATATTTTGTGAAAGCAGAGACCCTGTAGAATTAAATGGCGGCAGTTGCAAATTTTTATATTGCACGATTTTGGCGCAACTCTTTATCAAACCCAAAACTTTCATAAAAAATTCGCTTAAAAGAGAACTATGGGGTGAATGTTTTTCCTCATAGTTCTCCTAAGGGTCACGGGGAGGACATATACTAGCGTCCTCCCGTGACCCAAAGCTCAGTATATCGCAAGCTACAGCTCGCGGTATACTGAGACCGTCGCAGCCGGGACGGATCCCGACATTGATGTCGAGATCCGCCCAGCTGCGTGAGTGACAGCTGACTCTGTCTATCTAGAGGCAGAGCCAGCTGTACCCGCCCCCTCCCCCATCCGTTCCGCCAGTCAGCGTTGGAGGATCGGAGCAGGGAGGGGGGAATCCCTGCGGGGAGCCGTGAGTAAGTCACCTCTCTCTGCAGGGAGATGATCTAGAAGTGAGCAAGCGATTGTATCCGTTCGCTCACTTCCCAATCTATTGAGCCGACGTGTAACAGTTTCATTGTCACAGGTCGGCTCGAACTATGAGCTTGAGTAATTTTTACTCACCTCATAGTTCTCCTTTAAGTTATTTTTACTGCCCAGAAACAATATAATACCCATTTTTTTGTAACATATAAAACATGAAGTTACGACGAGTAAATAGATACCCAACATGCCCAGGTTAAAAATGGCGTGCGTCCTTGAAACAGCGACATAATACGGTAACCCAAATTGTCCATAGGCGACGCTTTAAAAGCCCCCACAGGTCATCGGTTTAGGGATATCCCTGAATACTGACGCATGTTTATGTTAATATGCGCACGCTCGTCGGGGACTTTTAAAAAAGAAAAAATATTTTTACATTTATTTTATTTAATCTAATTTTTTTTACTTTTTTTTAAACAATTTTTTTTACATAAGGGGGCTTACAAGTGATAGCATGCTAGTGGCGACAGTTACTCCTGCAGTGAATGTTTGCTGAATGTCAGATTCATTTCTTTTTTTATTTTAAATGCCCCTTAATTATGTTAATTATGTTCCTCGCTACGGACAAGTGACCACCCAGACCAGGCACATCCACGGTCTGGCCATTGGAGGGCACTTCACCCTCACTTTACACCACGCTGGTTTAGGGCGTATGTTGTTGTTGGCCCGTTCACCCGTGTGTGTGTGTGTGCTCTTTTTAATGCGTGTTTAATTGTGCGTTGTGTTGTGTCTACATTTTAAGGGGTTCAACCCCCCCCAAAAAAAATATAGCGCACCGCAATGTATGTCTATACTTACTGACAATATGTGATAACAATGCATGTTAATGCACGCACATACAGAACATGTGAATCTAGAGTTCATGTTGCCTGTAGGCCATGGTAAAAGCTGCCAAAAAAAGGGATCCCCACTAAAATCCCTTACCAGAACCTTGATCTGAGCAGCAGCCTGCCAATGCAGGGAAGAGGGGGGCAATTGTGACCCCCAACCCCCACCTCCTGCTCCATACCAGGCTACATGTGTGCTTTGCCAGGGTGCGACCTCCTGGAAAAGCACCTTGTCCCCATGTTGATGAGCACAAGGACCTCTTCCCTGTAGCCTGGGGCTTATCTGAATCTGGGTGCCACTTTTCATAAAGGGGGCACCCAAATGCCGCCCCCCCCCTTGGGAATGAATAAGGGGTAGCTGCTACTCCTTCTCATTTACCAAATCAAATCAAATTGTAAATAAACACAAAACACCGAATACAAAGTCCTTTATTGGGAAAAAAACACATTAAAGGTTTTTGACAAATCTTTTATCAAAAAACAATAAAACCCCCAAAAAGTCCATCGACGTCAATCGTCCAGCGATGTAGATCAACATCAATCACGATGGACGACGGCAGCCGACTCGCTGAAAGAGGAAGAAACCCCCCCACGCCCGCTGACCCGTCTGATCCTGAAGAACACCGCCCCAAAATGACAGCTCTTCTCCCAAATGTCAACAAAGGGTGTCACTGAAATTCGGGAGCAGAGCTGTCAATGATAGTAGCTCTGCTGCCAAATGCTATTCGGGACTCCGAATGTGTTGCACAGATTTAGTCAGTGGTGGAGGCTGTGTTGCACAGAATTAGGCTGTGGTCCAGTCAGTGGTGGAGGCTGTGTTGCACAGATTTAGTCAGTGGTGGAGGCTGTGTTGCACAGAATTAGGCTGTGGTGCAGTCAGTGGTGGAGGCTGTGTTACACAGATTTAGGCAGTGGTGCAGTCAGTGGTGGAGGCTGTGGTGCAGTCAGTAGTGGAGGCTGTGTTACACAGATTTAGGCAGTGGTGCAGTCAGTGGTGGTGTCTTCTGTGTACTTGCAGCCTTCCCTTGGAGGTGTGCCACAATGCATGCATATTATTGGGGGGCCGGCTGTCTCTTCTGTGTTCTTGCAGCCTTTTCTTGAGGGAAAGGGGGTAGCAGGCACGGATTTAGTCTGTGGTGCAGTCAGTGGTGTAGGCTGTGTTGCATACATTCAGGCAGTGGTGCAGTCAGTGGTGGAGGCTGTGTTGCACAGATTTAGGCAGTGGTGCAGTCAGTAGTGGAGGCTGTGGCGCAGTCAGTGGTGGATGCTGTGGTGCGAAAAGTGGTGCACGTTGGTTTACCACCTTGAAAGCCAGTATAAGGCGTGTGATGGACTCTGCGGTGTGATCAGTATACAGTATAGCGTACAGGGCAATGCGCGGACTAATCACGGCTGATGGATTGCTGTGTGAGATCAGGTAAATAAACACTACGGGAATAATCTGAGAGACGCATCGTGTGAAGGCCGCAGGTACAATGAGGCCATAAATCAAGTAAATGTCACACAGCAGCTCTTAGGAGAAAGGGGAACATATTTTTCCCTGGATGGGAGCGGTCACCTACTATATGGTAGATGGGGGGGGGGGGGTGACGTGTGTATGAAGTGTGGGGGGGGGGGGGGGGGGGGGGGGGAAGCTACAGGTAGGTGACAAGGTGACAACACCTGTATATAAAGAGAGCAGCAACTATAGAGAAGTGTCAGTAAAATCCAGTGAGGTTCTCCCCGGGACGCACAGCGGGCCGATAATAGGAAGAAATGTCCATCAAAGCTTTGCTGCCGCAGGTCTGGGTGAGTCCGGCTCTGATCACCGAGAATCTTTCCAGTCTATTTCCTTCTTATCTTTTGTTTCTTTTTTCTTTCCGCTCCGTTACCTTTTGTTCTTTTTTCCCTCCTATCCTCTAAAGTTGTCCCCCACACACCGGCCACCAATCACAAAGGTTCACAAACCACACACGCATGCAGAATCACACACACACAAAGGTTGGACTTGATGGACCTGTGTCTTTATTCAGCCTCAAATACTATGTAACTCTGTGCAGTACATCTCATCAGAACATTTGATAATCGCGTCAGAAACATGTAAAATATTCATCGAAATGTCATTTGATTTTAACATTCGATGTCGGGGGGACTGGAGGCTCTGCAATGAAAATCTCATTCAGTGTCAGAATTTTATTTGTCTATAAAGTTCTTCGATCCTGCTCCTTCATTTTCTTTCATGTCTATGATCGAAATAGAACGTGGATCCGACCAGAGGGGAGAGGAGAGTTTATCTCCCCTCTCCCCTCTCTCCTCTCCTTGTCTGTCTTCCTCTCATCTTCTTTTCTCTCTCTTTTCTCTCTCTCTCCTCTCATTTCTTCTCTTCTCTTGCCCTCACTTCTCATCTTTTCTCTTGTCTTCCCCTCTCTTCTCTACACCTTTCTTCTCTTTTCCCCTCTTCTCTATTCTTTTCCCCTCTTCTCTATTCTTTTCTCTTTCCCTTTCCTCGCTTCCCCTCTCTTCTCTTCCCTTCTCCTCTCCTTTCTTTCCTTCTTTTCTCTGCACCTTTCTTCTCTTACCCCCCCTCTCTCTTATTTTCCCCTCTTCCCTTCTCCTCTCTTCCCTTCTCCTCTCCTCCCCTCTCCACTCCTCGCCTCCCTTCTTTTCCTTCACCTTTCTTCTCACCCCCTCCTCTCTTCTTTTTCCTTCTTCTCTCTTCCCTTCTTCTCTTCCCCTCTCTTCTCTTGCCCTCTCTTCTTTTCCCCTCTCTTCTCTTCCCGTCTCTGCTCTTACCCTCTCATCTCTTTTTTTCCCCTCTCTTCCCCTTCCCTCTCTTTTCTCGCTCTCTCCTCTCTTCTTTTCCCCTCTCCTTTCTTTCCTTCTTTTCTCTGCACCTTTCTTCTCTTACCCCCTCTCTCTCTCTTCTATTCCCCTCTTCCCTTCTCCTCTCTTCTCTTCTTTTCCTTCACCCCCCTTTTCCTACCCCCCCTCTCTTCTTTTCCCCTCTTCTCCTCTCTTCCCTTCTCCTCTTTTCTCCTCTCCTCCCCTCTCCACTCCTCTCTTCTCTTCCTTCACCTTTCTTCTCTTACTCGCTCTTCTCTTCTTTTCCCCTTTTCTCATCTCTTCCCTCCTCCTCTTTTCTCCTCTCTTCCCTCCTCTTCTTTTATCCTCTCTTCCTCTCTCCACTCCTCTCTTCTGTTCTTTTCCTTCACCTTTCTTCTCTTCCCCCTCCTCTCTTCTCTTGCCCTCTCTTCTTTTCCCCTCTCCTTTCTTTCCTTCTCTCTTCACCTTTCTTCTCTTACCCCCTCCTCTCTTCTTTTCCCCTTTTTTCCTCTCTTCCCCTCTCCACTCCTCTCATCTCTTCTCTTCTTTTCCTTCACCTTGCTTTTCTTCCCCTTTCTTCTCTTGCTCTCTCCTCTCTTCTTTTCCCCTCTTCTCCTCTCTTCCCCTCTACACTCCTCTCATCTCTTAATTTCCTTCTCCTTTCTTTTCTTCCCCTCCCCTCTCTTCTCTTCTCTTCTCTGCCCCCTTGTCTTTCACTCCTTATTTCTTTGCTTTGCACCTTTAAACTCCTTCACCTAAAATGTAACATAATGGGAGCAGAAGTGAGTACAGAGCTCGTTGTAAAACGTTCTAATGGAGAATTCCCGGCTGGTCCTGCAGCCAGGGGCTCGTCCTGACATCAGGGACAACTAACCTCTATTGTATGTTCCAAAATGTTTATTGTATGCATGCGGGTAATTCTTATTTACTAACACATGTGTGACTTATTCATGTTGTTGTGATGTCATCGCGCATTCCTTCTGCTGATTGTGTCATGAAATATGCATTACAGATTGTTTGCACTTGTCCCACTAATTCCCTACCAATCTACCGAGAGATTAATGGTTGGACTGGTTAAATGAGGCCGCCATGGGCAGAGTGCGGTGCTGGCAGCTCTACAAGCCCACTGCTGGGACCCTGTTTTGTCTACAGCTACCAAGAGGGCTGCAAATGTGTGGCCTCCTGTGAATGTGTGGCCCCCAGCTCGAGCATTACCAGCCCGTTTGCCTTTAATTGAGTAATTCTGACAACAGGGATCTAAGAAAACAGTGTATTGCCAACTTCAATTTGGGGCTTCTTCCATAACAATGGAGGTTCATAAGGGAAGGAGGAGCAACATGGAGGAAAATGTGATCCCCTGTCATGGTGAACTGGTAAAGGGGGTCCCTTAAAACCATTTTCTATGGGTGAAAAGAACCAGAACGCTAGTCAAAAATAAAAATAAGTAATAGCCCCTTAAAGTGGGACCTTCAACCCCTCCACCCACTTTACCTCATTGTCCCTCTCCTCCTCCTCTTCTCTTATAATTGGATTTTAATTCCCCGCTTCCCATATCTTTTTTTTTTCTTGAGGCTCCTCCTGGCACTTCCAGGATTCCTACTTAGGCGAGGATGGTGTCCCATTCGCCCACAGCCTCCTAAAATACTGACATCACGCATCCTAGGAGGCCACAGGGTGCCTTACGGGCTACGGTGCATGCATGCTTGTGGATCACCAGGGGGCCGGCTGTCTCTTCTGTGTCCCTGCAGCCTTCCCCTGATGGTGTGCCACCATGCATGCATATTATCGGGGGGGCCAGCTGTCTCCTCTGTGTACTTGCAGCCTTCCCTTGGAGGTGTGCCACCATGCATGCATATTATCAGGGGCCCGGCTCTCTCTTCTGTGTACTTGCAGCCTTCCCTTGCAGGTGTGCCACCATGCATGCATATTATCAGGGGCCTGGCTCTCTCTTCTGTGTACTTGCAGCCTTCCCTTGCAGGTGTGCCACCATGCATGCATATTATCAGGGGCCTGGCTCTCTCTTCTGTGTACTTGCAGCCTTCCCTTGGAGGTGTGCCACCATGCATGCATATTATCGGGGGGCCGGCTGTCTCTTCTGTGTACTTGCAGCCTTCCCTTGGAGGTGTGCCACGCATGCATATTATCAGGGGCCGGCTCTCTCTTCTGTGTTCTTGCAGCCTTCCCTTGGAGGTGTGCCACCATGCATGCATATTATCGGGTGGTCGTCTCTCTCTTCTGTGTACTTGCAGCCTTCCCTTGGAGGTGTGCCACCATGCATGCATATTATCGGGGGGCCAGCTGTCTCTTCTTTGTTCTTGCAGCCTTCCCCTGATGGTGTGACACCATGCATGCATATTATCGTGGGGCCAGTTGCAAGAGCCCAAAAAATTCTCCTTAATTAAGTCAGTAGAGGAGATGGCAGTGCAGCACCAATAGAACGCAGCAGGACAACGCTTGATTTGCTGGATGTGTGAGTATGTCATTTCAGGATAACCCCAAAAAACAAGCTTCTTGATGAAATATTATTTTGTTTAGTGGCACACATCAGTCCCTGACCTCAAGGAGCTTACAATCTAAGGTCACTGGCTGACATACAGGGACAATTGATCTACCAGCATGTCTTTGGAGGGGAGGAGGTAACACATTCAAGCTTAATGCAGATAATGTTCTGACTGGGATTGGGATTTGAACCAGAGACCATTGGTGCTGCAAGGCAGAAGCGCTAACCACTGAGCCACTGAGCTGCCCTCAATACTTACACTTTTATGTCACAAGTTGTCCTCCAGGCTAAATGACGGCCAACATCAATCAGCCCACTTCCTTTTAGCCCAGGTTGTCATGGACCCGCCCCCAACCTGTTACTGGACAGTGAAGGAGAAGCAGCAAAATTACTTATTTGGCGAGGCAATGGGATTCAGTATGGATGGCTGGAATATGGGATTCTGGGAGACTCTTCCACTCCATATGGTTAACTGATTGGTGGATGCATTCATTCAAAACATCGCAACAAGGCTTCTCTATGACTAAGCCCATAAGTGTGAAACGCATCAGAGGTGGTTGGTTTAGAGGCAGGGCTCTTGGAGTTGTAGAATGAGGGTGCATGTTACCAGGGTGGGGTGGGAGTGGGGGGTGCTGGTGCTCCACATTA
>NW_017306398.1:1398375-1420798 GCF_000935625.1 Nanorana parkeri | reverse complement strand
ACATTACCAGGGGGGGGAGGGGGATGTAGGTGGTGCACATTACCAGGAGGGGGAGGGGGATGTAGGTGGTGCACGTTACCTCTGGCTTGAGCCGACGTCCTGCCCAGCCCACTAAAGTCACTGGTTGCCAGGAGCTGGGCAGGATACCGGCCAGAGCATCCTAGATTGTTAAGAGCTCTTAGCAACCTGGGGCACTCTTGCCGGAAATTGCCGCCACCCCCCCCCATGTGACCCGAAGAGATGGTGCCTCAGGCTCCTTTATTATAGAGATGGCGCTGCCCATAAGGCTCAAATAGCCACTGGCATGACTTCCAGAAGCAGATGCATGACAGGATTTGTAGTTTCACCACAGCTGGAGGGCCAAGGTTTGCCTGCCCCTGGTCTGGGTAAACCGGGGTGCCCCTTTATGCAGAATAATGACAGAACCGTGGAACTAGAGCATTGCATAGAAGAATCCAGCAGCTCTGTCAGGAAGCCAGGAAAATGACTCGAGGCATTAACACTAATTAGAATGTAATCACAGGTTAATCGTTGTGCGATAATTGATTACAGAGGGTGTAATTGTCAGGAGGTGAAAGTGACGTTGGACGTATCGATCACAGCCGAAGAAAATATTGTCACAGAGTTTACTGGAGTCTGAAACTTGGGTTACAATTAGGACGGTTGGACACCAATCTCGGCCACATCTCCAGTTCCATACCCAACTGGAACGATTCCTCTCCGGAGTGCTGAATGGATTCCTAATGTGAAGAACTGTTCATGGTGATTCTGATGGCTCGGTCTTCCTTGTTTGGCGCCATTTAAAGTGTATCACCTGGTGATCCTGCCAGTAACATATTTTGTGTCCTAGGGCAGGGGGCCATTGCAAATGATGGGGGCTCTGTACAGCCAACTTAAAGAAAGCAATCCAGTGCTGTTATATATTACCCACGAGCTGTCATTGGGAACAGGTAACCTGACCTCCCCTGAATGCAATACCTAGAAGGGAATTTGTCAAGGTCATGCTGGAGAAAGGGGGAAATAATAAGTGTGGGCCGCTCCTGCCTGTCCTGGGCTGTTGTGGGTGTACCTTGGAGATGTCGGACACTTACATATGAGGAGTGCTGTGCTCAGCTTCCTGCAGAGACCTTCCATACAAAGTAATTTAAATTACTTCTCACACTAAATTACTAGCACCCCTAAAGGGCACACCATTCACTGCTGCCGTAGACAGCTCCTGATAGGCCTCAGCACCCCTGCTGACCCGATGGGTTGTGCTCCAATATTTCTGCCTGATGAACGGGATCCTCTGCGACCCCAAAATGTTGCATTAAGTGTATTTGCTATCAGTGGCGTCACAAGGGGGGTGCGGCCCGCACCTGGGTCACATCATTGCAGGGGTGACACCAAAATGACTAACAGACATTTTGGTGTCACCCCCTCTAAAAAGTCGGGCACTCGGTCATGGAGTCAGAGCCCGACAGTGTCAGGAGAGAGGAGGGGACCCGGCGGCATACCTCATCCCACCAGGTGAACATCCCATCCTCTCTCTGCCGGCGTCCATCACCAAGATGGCCACTGGCAGGCATTAATCAGATGGCCGCGCATGCGCGATGACATCATCGGACACGCGCGATGACGACACGGCGGGGGGTCACCCGGTCTGGAGACCCGGTTTGCTATGCAGCACGTACGTTAATAAATAGACGTACTTAATCAGCTATTGGAATGCCGGTGTCCATGCTTTTGTTCATATGATGAGGCGGTTGCCATCCACCGACTACCGTTGCACCCATCTAATCACATTGAAACAGCGGCTCTGAGTGCGGTGGGTATATGGACTGGACTGTATCTAGATTGAGGTCCCATTCACACTTGATGGGTCAATGGGCTGCCCTACACACAACAAGGAAGCTCATACAGCTGCTCAAGCTTATGAGCGGTGCACTTTTTTTTGATCACGTGTTTTTGTGCATAATGGCACCCCAAATGCGGCAAGCATGAGGCACGTTTTGACACGTTTGAGGTGCCATTAGGAATGGATGGCACCGAAAGTGCAACATGCAATTTGTACGTGTTTCATGATTGCACGCAGCGAGTGTGAATGGAGCCTTAGGCCATTATTGACATGGACGTGTCTGTCTGTGTACAAGTGCGTGCATGCGGACCTGCACAGATGTGTGTAGCTGCATGCAACCGTGTCCTCCAATAGGGATGTACATGCATATGCATGCAATTACAGGTCTCTACATGGGCATTCACGCTGTATGGATGTATGGACAGATGAGCCCAAAGCCCTCATTCACACTAGAAAAGGCCGGCACGTACAGCTCCGTGCTGCGTGCATGGCCGTATCGGGCAGCTCCCGGGAAGGACAGGTGATTAGTACGCAGCCCCTGTCCTTCTCTATGGGACTACGCAGCCATATGCCCCCCCCCTACGCTCACCTCAAGTACAGGTCCGTGCAGGTGCGTGTTTCCAGGCTCGGACGCAGACAGGATCCATCCTGTCAGCGTACGAGTACGCTCACCCGCACCCACACAGACGTGCACTTGAGGTGAGCGTAGGGGGGGGGCATATGGCTGCGTAGTCCCATAGAGAAGGACAGGGGCTGCGTACTAATCACCTGTCCTTCCCGGGAGCTGCCCGATACGGCCATGCACGCAGCACGGAGCTGTACGTGCCGGCCTTTTCTAGTGTGAATGAGGGCTTAGTCTCAAAGAATTCCAATCCATACCCCTGTATATTGTTCTCACAGAGCCAGGCATCTAAACGTTTTTTTGGTTGATCCACGCACTCAGCTCACACCACTTGCTGGGGAAGGGAGCTCCATCATTTCCCTGCTCTAACCGTAAAGAGCCCTTTACCCAATCTAAGATGAAACCAGGTTGAGACCAATCTCTATCTGTGGCCCTGCATCTTTTTTCAGGGACCTTACAGTAAACAGTTTATTATATTTCTGCATTCTGATCACGATTCATAATTCTTCTGCACGTCCCTCCAATATATATATATACATAATGTATAAATCTTCCCTTTGTGGTTACATTAGATACACGTTTGTATGTTGCTGCGGAGCCAGTCAATTAAATGGCTACATTGTATCCTGCGGTGCGCGCCATGCTGGTTGGTTATCTCTCTGGGCACACAAGCTGATATCGCCACCTTTTATTAATAGCCATAAAAATGATTATTAATGCGGTTTAATGATGCATGTTATATGGACTCTTCCTTCCTCCTCCATGCAGCCGTGTCTATTACTGTGAAATAATATTGGTATAAATGTGTCACATCACAACGTTCAGTTTAAAGGGAATTCGGAGTCTTTTCCATCATGTAGAAGAGATAGATTGATATTGAAAATGCATGTAAGTCCTAAATCCATTTTTTTTGTATGTTTGGACTTGTCCCCACTGTATAAAGTTTTTTATATATATAATTTTTTTGTGTGAATCTGTTCCAAAGTCTCTTCCATGGAAATCCTGCCACCAATAGCACTTCCTGTTGCAGGCTGACATTCACACAGCATAGAGTCGGGCCGTACAGATTCGTGCGGTGTCCACGGCTGCATCGGGCCGTTCCTGGGAGAGACAGGTGCTGCGTGTGATTGCGTGCAGCAGCCTGTTCTTCCCTACGGGAGGACGCCGCCGTGCGCACACCCGAGCTGCACATCCGTGCGGGTGCAGGTGTCCATACTCGGACGCTTAACCGATGGATCCTGTCTGCGTCCGAGCACGGACACCCGCACCCGCACGTATTGCTTCTCGGCCTTTTGGCTAAGATCAAGTGTAGTATCTGTTCTTATCAGTGTTCAGGAGGGGAAAGGAGCCGCTATACTGACCTTATGGCTTGTATGGCTGGAATCTAAGTACTCTGCCCGAGTGATGGGGGTCCTAAAGGGTCCTGGCCATGGGAAGGAAACCGAATTAAGCGTCCACTCAAGTAAGAGTGGGGGTTCGGGAGTACTTCTTGGGTGCTGGGATCTGGCAGGGCCCAGTTCCTCCTGATTTGAATGGTTCTACCTTGTCTGGCCAGAGGCCGGGAAGGCACAAAGCCTGCGCGGTGTTCTGGGAGTGGTGAACCACGGGTGCCCGAGTAGCACTATGGGTTAGGGACCCCACTGTGTGAAAGGCACTTTGGCCACGACTCCATTTGCTTTTGTTGCACATCGCCTCTTGGGCTAAGCTTAATAGGGGTAATTTTTATTACCAGGCCGCAAGGCCTAGCCATAGTCCCGCACTTTGGCAACTCTTATATGTGTGTTTTTTTTTTAATCAACAGGATGGAGGATGTGGGTCTTCAGACCTACCCTGAAGTCTAGGGGGAGGATGTGTGGCCATCTGGTTCCTTCCTCCCATGATTGGTGGTCTCCCTTCGGGGGAGTCCCCGACCAAGTACTCGGTGGTCGGCCTCGGCTGGCCACGAGGAATGGGTCCGCCTGGTTTCGGCCAGGTGGACACGAGTACCTTGCTCCTACCAGGAGCCTTGCGCCCCAGGGGGTCAGGGGAAAGGGCCCTGTCTCTTCGGGAGTCGGACGGTCGGACCACTTAGACACACCCTTTGTGCACTTTTTTGGTTCATTTTTTGGGTGTTTGATGCAAGCACTGCGGGCATAAAAAAAAGAGTTTGCACACCTGTGCAGGATGTTAGATGCATACTATTTATTCATATTTGCTGCACAGGTTTTCATTAGAAGCACCTTTAAAGGGGTTCTAAACCCTCCGTTTTTTTGGCCTATATCTACTGCTAGCAAGCAGTAGATATAGGCAAAAAGTGAAAAAGAAAAACCGCTTTAACAGCGGTTTAAACTTACCTTGTTATCGCTGCGCGCTCCTGCGGCGAGAATCCGGAACTGCTCGGGCGGCCGCAAAGCATCTTGGGGCGGGCGCATGCGCAGTTCGGATTCTCGGTTGGGAGACCAGCAGAGACGCAAGGTAAGTCTATGGACGCGTGCACCTGCCTGCAGACACCGTGGGACAGGAAGTGCCAGCAAGCAGAGAGGAGTCAGCACTGGATCGGGGGGCCGCCGCACCGCTGGAGGTTTGGTTCATTTTTTGGGTGTTTGATGCAAGCACTGCGGGCATAAAAAAAAGAGTTTGCACACCTGTGCAGGATGTTAGATGCATACTATTTATTCATATTTGCTGCACAGGTTTTCATTAGAAGCACCTTTAAAGGGGTTCTAAACCCTCCGTTTTTTTGGCCTATATCTACTGCTAGCAAGCAGTAGATATAGGCAAAAAGTGAAAAAGAAAAACCGCTTTAACAGCGGTTTAAACTTACCTTGTTATCGCTGCGCGCTCCTGCGGCGAGAATCCGGAACTGCTCGGGCGGCCGCAAAGCATCTTGGGGCGGGCGCATGCGCAGTTCGGATTCTCGGTTGGGAGACCAGCAGAGACGCAAGGTAAGTCTATGGACGCGTGCACCTGCCTGCAGACACCGTGGGACAGGAAGTGCCAGCAAGCAGAGAGGAGTCAGCACTGGATCGGGGGGCCGCCGCACCGCTGGAGGGACAGATGAAAACATCAGGAAAGAAGAAGAAGATCGGACTAGGAGGTCATTTAAGGTAAGTGCTGACATTAATGTGGGGGGGAGGGAAAATTTCTTTTGACTTTAATGTCACTTTAAGCTATATAAGTCATATACAGGAAGTGAGCCGTGTATTAGGAACCACAATAGCACAATAACCTAATTTTTTATATATTTAACTTTAATTGTTTTTAAAACTTTATTTTTATTGCATACATATCTATAATGTTTGTCCAATGGCCTTTGCATGTTGGTGGTGAAATCTGCAGCAGCTTTCCCCCCCGTCTTCCTTCTTGCTGCCCCCTGCACCACCTCTCTCCTTCCTCCCGCGTTCCTCTGTGACAGTCACTTTGGCCATCTCACTGATATTTAATATCTCAGGTTTTGCAACTGGTCACGTGACGCGCTATATATATCTATATATCCATATACCTGTGCTTGCACGGTAACCCAGCTCCCTCTCTGCAAGCCCCTCCAAGAGACACAGACCTGAAGTGCAGCAGTGATCCCCGGAGGCCATGGAAATCCTGTAAGAGAGGAGAAGAGACGGAGGTGACATGCTGGGAGGGCACAGCGAAGACGCTTGGAAGACACTTGGAGACAGCTTGTGAAGGGCATAAGACTTTTAATGAAGGTCTTTGGATTGGCAAAGGAAGGACAGACACAACTCATGAGAAAGAGACAATCACAAGCTCGCGGAGAGCCAAAGGGACTCATTGTAACATAGCCTGGTGGGCGAGCGGTGGGCATGGTGGACGGGCAAAAGCGGGCAAGAGACAGTCAATGAGAAATGGATGGCAGGTGACAGGTGAACTTGTTCCGATTGACACCCGGGGTTTGGGGGACGATGCAAGCGATGGAGGCACCCAAGGAGTCGCAGACCAATGCCTGCAAGTCGGGCTGGTGGGGCGATGACACTCAGTACCAATATATGCAGATGCGGGACTCTTCCACCTACGGGATACCCAGCCAGAGTTCTCCGCCGGCGCAGGAGGCGGCAGGGGAGCAGACACCAGCTCAAGCCAAGGTACAGCAATGGGGGTTGTGGGCCGCCCCGAGCATGCCGCACAGAGATAGCGGAGACCCCCTGGAGGCCGATTAATCAGCTTTGCTGTGATAACACCGGGTGGGATAAGTTATGGGACACCACAAAGTGGTTTTAGCTTGGAAAATATAAGAAAGGGAGACTAAAGAACAAAAGTATCGCACAGGAAACTCAAAATGTCCCAAGCTTGACAAAGGAACCCTCAACTTGAACATACTTCTAAGACGAGCCTTCACCTTTAAGGCCTAACCCATACTCTGAAAGTAGCTCTTAAAGTGCATGTCTAGCACAAACCTTTTTTGAATAGAGTAAGGAACTGCTAGAGGCCCAGTCAGGTGTTGCTGCCAATGGTGGCCCCTGTTAGAGAGATTTCCCCTTACTTCCTGTCCCACTGACAACCTTATACCAGACAGGGATTGAGGAGAACTCTGCAACACATGCTTTTGTTTGTAGATGAAAGGCTAGAACCCCTATCAGGTGTTTTCCCCGGTCTAGAAACTCTTGTTGTGTTTTTATAGCCCTGATGATAAAGGGGGGTTATTTCTGGCCCCAGAAACGTGTTGGCTCTGTGTGATCTTAATTTGGAATAGAATTGTATGTGGACTGTAAGCTTGTGGTGTGACGCTTGATTCTCAGATCCTTTTGGGTTTTATTCTCTGTATGTACCCGAAAATGCAGGTTTTACCTCACTTCCTGTCTGGTGCAACTGCTGTCCGCAGAGCAGGAAGTGAGGTCAAATCTCTCTAACAAAGCCCCTGATAACAGTAAACATAAGACAGTAGCTCCAACTCTTCCCCCAATCTGTTCAACACTAGACATGTAAGCTGTGGAAAAATTCGGTTCGGATATTTCGTTATTTCGGAATTCAGGGGTTCGGATCCGAAAGCAGGTAAAATAGGGCCTACTGCAGTTTTTTCACCAGCTCTGGATCTGCTCTGCATTTGGTGTGAACAAGGCCTGACCCTGCACTGGGAATATAGAGACTTTCATTGCTGACCTCTCCTTCTAAAAATGCTGGCTGCCATGTTGATCCAATGGCTTCAACACCTTGAGTCACCGATTTGGCACAAGTATTGCAGATCAGGAGTCCTGAATTGGATCTGACTTTGCTGGTTGCATGCTTGTTCAGGTTCGTGTTTTAGAAAGTATTTAGAAGATGGAAAGAGCCAGACAAATATCATTTTCCAACGAAGAGTTCGGCTATGCTCGGCCAACAGTAAAGTATATCTATCACCCAACATCCCCACAATGACAAGAGTACTATCACATCAACATTACACCAACACCACTGGTATCAGATCAATATTTTGGGGGCATCGCCTATTAAACCCAAAAATCTGAAATCTCTATGCCCCAAATTCTAAAACCACGCAACCGTTGTCAATACATGCCGCCATCCTGCCGGGGCATGTCACGTGTTGTACAAACGGGTTGTGTATTTCCCTTGGAGCTTATGATATCCGTGGTTCTGGTCATCCAACTGATACTGTGGGAATGGTTTGATCCAGCGATGGAATCCAAGTGCCATTTATGGGACCGGGTTCCGTATCTCCATGTGAGGTATAGATGGGATACCTCTATGTACTTTATATATCAGTTCAAAGTGCGCCAACCCTTCAACGTATGCCACTCAGGTATGTGGTCAATAGTGGAGGTACCAGAAGGATATGAATGTGCCATCAGTGGCCCCAATGTACTATATCGGATTCCCCAATTGTGACCACAAGTGTCTTATCCGCGTATTATATTCCACAAAACCAGACATTCATTTGTAGCATTAAGACCCCGTTCACATGTAGCGACATACCTTTGCAGCGGCCGGGATAGCGCGACTTTCGGGGCGACGATCCAGCGACGGTAGCGCGACCTTCTCCGTCGGGCTTCATAGGAAAAAAGCAAAATCCGCCGAAAAAAGGGTCCGGTAGAAGCGACTTGCGACCGCGACGAGCGACGCACGACATGGAGCTAAGACAGCTCCATTGACTATCATTAGCCGGCGACTTCTCACGATATAGCGCGGCAAAAATGCGCGATAAGTCGCTACATGTGAACGGGGCCTCAAAGGTTGTCTGTGGCAGAGTGTTGTTCAGATTTTCCAGCCCAGGGAGCAAAACTAACACTGTCTGTAACCCTAACACTAACTCTTCTTGTGTCCCTAACCGTACATGTAAACTATCCCTTCATGCTACCCTACCGCCAACCCTGCCTGTACCCCTAACACTAACCCATTCGGTATACCCAGCACCAACCCTTCCTGTAACCCTAACACTAACCCACCAAGTTATCTCAACACCAATCCTGCCTCTAACACTAACCCATCCGGTATACCCAGCACCAACCCTTCCTGTAACCCTAACACTAACCCACCAAGTTATCTCAACACCAATCCTGCCTCTAACACTAACCCATCCGGTATACCCAGCACCAACCCTTCCTGTAACCCTAACACTAACCCACCAAGTTATCTCAACACCAATCCTGCCTCTAACACTAACCCATCCGGTATACCCAGCACCAACCCTTCCTGTAACCCTAACACTAACCCACCAAGTTATCTCAACACCAATCCTGCCTCTAACACTAACCCATCCGGTATACCCAGCACCAACCCTTCCTGTAACCCTAACACTAACCCACCAAGTTATCTCAACACCAATCCTGCCTCTAACACTAACCCATCCGGTATACCCAGCACCAACCCTTCCTGTAACCCTAACACTAACCCACCAAGTTATCTCAACACCAATCCTGCCTCTAACACTAACCCATCCGGTATACCCAGCACCAACCCTTCCTGTAACCCTAACACTAACCCACCAAGTTATCTCAACACCAATCCTGCCTCTAACACTAACCCATCCGGTATACCCAGCACCAACCCTTCCTGTAACCCTAACACTAACCCACCAAGTTATCTCAACACCAATCCTGCCTCTAACACTAACCCATCCGGTATACCCAGCACCAACCCTTCCTGTAACCCTAACACTAACCCACCAAGTTATCTCAACACCAATCCTGCCTCTAACACTAACCCATCCGGTATACCCAGCACCAAAACTTTCTGTAATTCTAACACCAAGCCTGTCTGTAACCCTAACACTAACCCTCCCTGTAACACTGACTCATCCTGTATCCAGGGCTGTAACTACAGATCATGGGGCCCCATAGCAAAAAATGTCATGGGGCCCCCCTGACAACCTCTCCCTGAGCTGTAAGTAAGATCCCAAAGATTCCTCTTGTGCTTCGGATTCATCTCTACACCGGGAGATCTCCTACACAGGGGATTGTAGTTGTCGTCAACTGCAACCATTCCAACCCTTAGTGATACAGTACTGTAATATCGTCACATGTTTTATGTTTAATTTGCCCCGACAACATAATGGGGGCCCCTTCCACCCCCAGGCCCCTTAGCAGCTGCCTGGCCTGCTATTACTATAGTTACGCCACTGCCTGTATCCCTAGCACCAACGCTTCATGTACTTCTAATACCAAGCCTACCTGTAACCCTAACACCTACCCTCCCTATAACAATAACTCATCCTGTATCCCTAACTTGAACCGTTCCTGTAATTGTAATACCAAGAATGCTTTTAACCCTAACACTAATCCCCTCTATAACAAAAACTCATATTATAGGCCTGCCATGAACCCTGCCTGTAATTCTAACACCGACCCTATCTGTAACTCTAATATAACTCTCCTTGTATGCCCAACACCAACTCTCCCTGTTACCTAAGCTTTTATGCAATCTTAAAGGTGCCCATACACCTTACGACCATCGCAAGACTTTTGTCTTGCGATGGTTGTAAGGTACTTAAAAAAACGTACGATCTGCCTATCTTGCATAGGCAGATCGTACTTGCGATGATCGCAAGCCACGCCCCCTGAGGGGCGGGCTTCCGATGACGGCAATGCAGAACGGGCAGTGTGCGCGTGCGCACACCGGCCCGTTCCGCAGCTATCGGGCGAGCAGGCTAGAAACCCGCCGAGAATCGTACGATTCTCGGCTGGTTTTCGAGCATGTTGGCTCGACAAAAGACGCGCGACTGTACAGTAGAAACGGTCGCACGTCTTAGGCTGGGCACACACCTTACAACCATCGCAAGACAAAAGTCTTGCGATGGTTGTAAGGTACTTAAAAAAACGTACGATCTGCCTATCTTGCATAGGCAGATCGTACTTGCGATGATCGCAAGCCACGCCCCCTGAGGGGCGGGCTTCCGATGACCGCAATGCCGAACGGGCAGTGTGCGCTTGCGCACCCCGGCCCGTATGGCTGTTATCGTACGGACATGCCACAAACCCGCCGAACATCGTACGATGCTCGGCGGCTTTTGAACATGTCCGTAAGTTTAAAGTCGTGCGACCTTACAGTAGTAGAGGTCGCACGACTTCCACACACCTTACGATCATCGTACGATAATCATAAGGTGTGTGGGGACCCTTAGTTCACACTGCTCGATTCTCGCACGATCGCGGGATTTCGCCCGATTCTCGTACGAGAATCGAGCAGTGTATGGGCACCTTTACACTGCCTGTGAGATCAACAAAAACCCACCATGTTATCTCAACACCAATCCTGCCACTAACACTAACCCATCCGGTATACCCAGCACCAACCCTTCCTGTAACCTTAACACTAACCCTCCCTATAACACTAACATCCTGTATCCCTGCCATGAACCCTTCCTGTAATTCTTACACCAACCCTATCTGTAACTCTAACACTGACTGTAGGCCTAAAACCAACCCTCCCTGTAACCTAAGCCTTCATGCAACCCTAACCCTGCCTGTGAGATCAACACTAATCCTGCCTCTAACACCAACCCTTCCTGTAATTCTAACACCAAACCTGCCTGTAACCCTTACACTCTCCCTCCCTTTAACACTAACCCATGCTTTATCCCTTACATGAACCCTGCCTGTAATTCTAACACCAACTCTTCCTGTAACCCTAACACCAACCCTCCCTTTAATACTAACCCATGCTGTAACCCTAACATGAACCCTCCCTGTAACCCTAATACTAACCCTTCCTGTAACCCTTACATTAACCCACCCTGTAATCCTAACATTAACCCTCCCTGTAACCCTAACTCTCACCTATCCTATATCCCATTCACCAACCCTCCCTGTATCCGTAACACCAACCCTGTCTGTAACAGTAACCATCTCTGTAATTGTAAAACTTACCTTCACTGTAACTCTAACACTTACCTTTCCTATAACTCTAACACTAACCCATGCTGTATTCCTCACACTAACCCTCTCTGTAAACCTAACTATCACCTGTCCTATATCCCTAACACCAACCCTCCCTAATGCCCTAACACTAATCCATCCTGCTTTCCTAACAAGAGCCCTGCTTGTAATTCTAACACCAACCCTGCAGGTAACACTAACCATCCCTGTAACTCTAAGACTAACCCTCCCTGTACCTCCAACACTAACTTTAACCCTAGCACCAACTATGGCCAAGACCCTAATACTATTACTAACCCTCCCTGTAACCCTAACCCCAATCACAGTTGCCTGGATTACTGGTTTGTGTGAGTCTCAAGGCAACCCGTGACACCTGTATGAGTGCTATCTATGTGCCATCTTCACTGAGTCAACGTTGGTTCCAGTACATGAATCCCGTATTGTTCAACTTGTGTATAGGAGAATGTTCTTCTATACATAGACGTATTATATGCTTTCTATACCGTCTTATGTCTTTGGTTCCGCTCCAGCGCCACTTATGGTGGTGCAGGAAAACAAACACAGTAGGACGTTGTCTAGAAATCCCAAAGTGAGCACGCACGATCTATTTATAGCCCCCGCGTGTGGGTTTATGAGATGTTTCCAGAGGGTAACCAGGGTTCACGGGTAAGAGTGGAAGAAGAGTTGGAATTACTATTGGGTGCCTGGAAAGAAGCAGCCCGAGGCGGTTATAGAAAAATGACGTCTTACAGTATGGAAAAATTACCTAAAAACTCCAAAATGCGATGAAAGGAATACCAAGGAACGCGTTTTACTTCATGTTTATTTTTAACCCAGTGATGCTTCCAGAATTTAATCCACAAAAAGAGACCATTGGGTTCACTTTTTTTAAATTGAATTTGAATGTAGAACTTGTGCTTGTTTTCAGAGGTTATTATGTATTTCCAGCCTCATTGCTTATCCATCGTTGGCTCTTCGATCATTTATGTGTTCAGTAGCCAACTTACTAGTGTTTTGAAGGCTCCATATAAGCAATGCCATGCCCAACTGGTATTTGTGGGCTATTCGTGGCCCTATAGCTCCTTCTTTGAAGGCCTTTGTGTTTTACAGAAGACCTTCCATTGCAAATTGAAGGTCTGCTTCCTAGCTAGCCCGTTGCCCCTCCCAAAACAAATAGCTGTGGTGTGTAGCTGCATGCAACCGTGTCCTCCAATAGGGATGTACATGCATATGCATGCAATTACAGGTCTCTGCATGGGCATTCACGCTGTATGCATGTATGGACAGATGAGCCCTAAGCCCTCGTTCACACGAGGGCTTAGGGCAGCTCCCGGGAAGGACACGTGCTGCGTGTGATTAGTACGCAGCCCCTGTCCTTCTCTATGGGAGTACACGGCCATACGCCGCCCTACGCTCACCCGCCCTGCACGTCCCTATGGGTGTGGGTGTCCGTATTTGTACGCTGAGAGGATGGATCCTGTCTGCGTCCGAGCCAGGAAACACGCACCCGTACGGACCTGCACTTGGGGTGAGCGTAGGGCGGCATACGGTCGCGTACTCCCATAGAGAAGGACAGGGGCTGCGTATTAATCACACGCAGCACCTGTCCTTCCCGGGAGCTGCCCGATACGGCCGCGCATGCAGCATGGAGCTGTACGTGCCGCCCGATTCTTGTGTGAATGAGGCCTAACAAGACAACTTAACTTGTGTCACGTATCTGGTAAGAGCCTGAGATGACGAGGGCGGCCTCCCTTGCTTCTCTTGTCCAAACACCTCAGGTATTGGTGGACAGAGGGTGTAGGGATGGAAGAGGGGCATGAGTGACTGATGAAATGGATACACCCGAAGCTGGAGATGAAGGTGGAGCAGTCTGGATGGCAGTCCCTTCCGGGAATTTGACGTCAGAAATGGGGGAAGCTGGCACAGGTGCAGAGCAGAGCCGAAGTAAGGAACAAGCCGGGTCACCGTCAAGCGAGCGGCGAGGTACAGAATCAGCAAACAGAGGCAGGGTCAGGAGCAGGCCGGGTTGGTAACGTGCAGGCAAGGCAGTGCAGAACCAGCAAGCAGAAGGAAGGTCCAGATCAAGCCAAGGTCAATATCTGCGGCAATCAGCAGAGTCCAAGGTCAATATCTGGAACAAATAGAATCAGGAACAGAGACACAGGAAGCTGAAGAACTCTCAGCGAGGAACAGGTACAAAGCTCCTCCTTAAATGGGCCATCTGGCGCCAATGTTTAAATGGGTGCTCGTGCACGTGTGTGCGACAAGCTCACAAGTACAAGCAATGCTTCCACTAGAACGTCTCGCATGCGTGCGCGCATGGGCATGAAAATGTGCAGCACGAATACGAGCAACGCTTCTCTGACAACTTGGCCCTGGCCTCTTATACTTCCGGGAGGCACGGGTAATGCCAAGGTACCTCCATGCAGAGCTGGCTTTCATACTCGCAGCTCTGTTGGATGGCATGGTGGCCTCACCTGCACCTCCCAGAAGTGTCAGAGGCCAAGCGGGTTTTTTTTGGGGGGGGGCGGGGAAAACAGTTTATTTACAAACGGCTTGTTTAAAGCCACTTGGGTTGGTGTCTGGCTAACACCGCCGACCTTCTGTGTGCCATGGAAGGTCTTCTGAGAAATAGATCTGAACTCAAGCTCAAAGATATATAGTATGTTCCTGTAATGTGAATCGTAATCAGAATGGAAGGAGACGAATCCGACCAATTAGATGAATCAGAGGAGTCAATGGTTAGCTATTGAATGCAGATGCCGAGTTGTATGAATACAATAGCAGCCAGGGTGCTGAACGAGGGACAGCCAGTCATGTATGGCCAATGGTAGCAAGTACAGTAAAGCTAACCATACACTGGTTGAATTTCAGTCAAGTCCTACTGCCTGCTGAAATTCAAGTGGTCTGTGGCCCCTATTGGTACCCCTCCGTTTGACAAAAGTAGATATTTCAAACAACTTTTGTTGAAGGAGCCGAACCCAACGTTTTCTGCCCAATCATCTGCACTGACAGGAAGGTCAAAGTTCCGCTTTACGGAAGCTTTGCAAAGACTGATATTGTTACTGGTCAGAGGATCGGGTCTTACTCCTACTATAGAGAGCTCTGCATATATGCGTGCACTATATGCAATCCCAGAATGCATCACTCGTAATGGAATTTTTCATGTGCGTGTGTATATGCACGTAAATATGCAGAAACACGCTGCCCGGACGCATCTCTGTTCCATTCTGTTTTTGCGCATATATACGCTACGCAAATATATACGGCTCTATACGCGGCTGTGTGTATGGAGCCATTTATTTGAATAGGTTGAATATGGTACAATACGCGCGCATTCGTGCGGCAGTGTGAATGAGGCCTTACTCCTTCTGTGGAGACCTTCTGTGGCAGGATGACAGGTCTACAGGGATGTGTCCAAATGCCAGTGAGCTCAGGGCCTCAGTGCTAACACCCGGGGGGGGGGCGATGTAACGGGAGTAATACCCGGTCAGCCCAGACCAGCAAATCAATTTGCAATCAGCTGATTTTCTTGCATGTCCAGATTCTAAATGTCAGCGAATCTGCCCAAATCATGCTTGAAGTTCACATCTCTTTGCGGTAAACCCCACTGAAGTCTATGGGGGGATATTCAATGCTGGCCGTTTCTAGTACTAATAAGCAAGCTATCCTCAAACAAAACACATGAGAAGCAGTGCACTGCCATGGGGGGGGGGGGATATGTGCCAATGCCAACATTAAAGAGGATCGTTCACCATTCATCCCTCTCTACTCTCTATTACACAATTTCTAAGTATTGTGACCTGTATATACAGTAGTTTCATTTTGCCCTCCAACAGCCTCATTCCCCCCCCGCCCCCGGGGCAAGGTGGCCTACCTTCAGCCAATTGCAGCCCCCTGGGGCATTCACATCCCAGGAGGATGGGGATCGGTAAGTGTGGAAGCATCATGACATTTCCTGCCTGCAGAGCCGACATCTATGGACATGCCTAATCATACTTTAGTGCCGGCCCAATCAGCTGCTGTGGGGCGGGATTCTGGTGACATCACTGACCTTATATGGCCACAGGACCATAAAAGGTCAATGATCACACCGGAAACCCGCCCCCTTTATTTAAGTGCAGCTGTGGGGTGGGGAACGCACCTGTCCGCAGCTGATTGAGGTCAAATGACCCGTCGCTCCTAACTCTTCTCCCCTCCTTTGTCTGGAATGATTAGAGGGGGGAAGGGAGGACAAAATTATCCCGGAATGACACTTTAAATTTGAACCCCTCCCCTTCAGTCTTCCATCTGACCTCCGTCCTTCCCTTCAGTCTTCTATCTGACCTCCGTCCTTCCCTTCAGTCTTCTAGCTGACCTCCGTCCTTCCCTTCATTCTTCTAGCTGACCTCCGTCCTTCCCTTCAGTCTTCTATCTGACCTCCGTCCTTCCCTTCAGTCTTCTATCTGACCTCCGTCCTTCCCTTCAGATTTCACTGCACACTCTGAGCTGCTCACAGTGTGCATTAGAAGCTGTCGCAAGTCAGAGCCCGCCTCATTTCCTGGCTGGAGGACATCCGGCATCAGCTAGCACTTTCCTCCTCAGCCTGACCACCCCTGGCCCCGCCCCTTTCATTCATTGCATTTCGAATCTTCCAATCATAGAGGCTCAGTGTCACAAGTGGGTGTTACCTAGGGTGGTTGGTAGGCGTTAGGAACATCCACTCCTCCAGACTGACACCCACCCATCGAGTCATTTTGATATTTGCATAACTCCTCCCAAGAGCCAGCCCCCGGCATGCATCAGGTCTCTTGGGAGGAGTTATGCAAATATCAACACCCACATGTGACACTGAGCCTCCATGATTGGAAGATCCGAAATGCAATCTAGAAGTATTGAGGCAGGGTGCTGTGATAATCTAGAAGTACTGAGGCAGGCTGCGGTGATAATCTAGAAGTACTGAGGCAGGGTGCGGTGATAATCTAGAAGTACTGAGGCAGGGTGCGGTGATAATCTAGAAGTACTGAGGCAGGGTGCGGTGATGTTTTTCAGGAAGCTCTGTACAGCACCCGGCCACCAGCCATGATCTGCCTGCGTTGCATAGAGCAGTGGTCCCCAACCCCCGGGCCCGCGGACCGGTAACGGTCCGAGGATCAAATGGTACCAGGCCGCCCAAGGAACATAAAATTATTTCCATTTTATTTACTGTGGTGTATTTCTCTCGGGTTTGTCCGACTTCCCAGGACGAGAGGCTAACCGGGAGCTGAGAGACGTCACCTAAAGCCGCACCAATACCGCGCATGCGCAAAATATCGTGATATCGGGGCGGTTTTAGGTGACGCCTGGAGCTGAGTGGCTGCAAGCGGCAGTGGCGTTGTAGCTTTGGTAAAGAGAAGGTGTGTATCGCTCTTCCCTCTGTTCACCGGTACTTTCTCATGTTTAACAGTGCTTGGTGTACGTGTATATTCTGTTTGCTCAAATTTAACCCACAAATTAGCAAAAATGAGTACGAAACAGACGTCGTTAGAAAGTTTCCTTGGGAAAAAGAAAAGGCCCAGTCAACAGACAGAAGAAGGGCCTTCAACATCAAAGAAACATGTAACTTTAACAGACAATACCATGAGTCCTACTTGAAATATGGATTTGTCGGGACAGGTGATTCCAATCTAAAATATAAACAATCAACGTCCCCCCCTCAGCGGGCCGCGGTAAAATGATCAAACGTTGACCGGTCCGCGGCGATAAAAAGGTTGGGGAGCACTGGCATAGAGAACGGGGACACAGTGATGACATCACCGGGTCTAACATGCAATATGTAATAAAAGGTTGGATTTGAAATGTCATTAGCGTGTTGATGAGGGGTGAAGGGGGAGGAGCCAGGGAAGGCAACATACAAGCAGATCCATTGACATCTGCTTTGGAAATACAATGGTGACAGCGTCTGTGAGGTCTCAGTGATCGGGCCGATTACGCTATCAATGATGTCGCAGTTCACCAGTAATCTGATTGGTTGCAGTGATAATACATCGGGGGCCCCTATGGCAGGTGCCCTTGGTGGCAGATGGCGGCGGGCTGCGTAGTAAAGGAAGTTGATTTTATTTTCTCGGTATCCCGGGGACGGAAGATAAACACGGCGGCTGCGGCCCGGCAGAGTGCTGAGCACGTTGTAATAACAGGCGGCTCGTCTTCCATCCCCCGGCCTCGGCTTTCACCCCTATTTATAGACCCGGGAGAGGCCTCGTCTGCCCCGAGGAGAGTCACCCATACCAAGGGCTCTGAGGGGGCCCATGACAGCGGAGCCCTTCAAGGGCAGCTCTGGGGGGCCCTTAAAGAGCAGCTCCAGGGGGGCCTTAAAGAGCACCTCCGGGGGGCCCTTCAAGAGCAGCTCGGGGGGGCCAAATAGCTAAATACATATAAGGGAGCTGCCGAAGGATTTCTATTGCTGTCCATCCAGTCGGGACTCGGGAGATTTATACAGCTCTGTCACACAGCACAGCCCTATATAGCAGAGCAGGAGACCTGATTTTTCTCTGCTGCAGTTCAGTAACACCTACAGGTCTTGTCCCTCCCCCAGCCTGTGATTGGACAGTGTGCTCTCTCCTTCTGTCAGCATGTTGTGTGCATTGCAATTGATCTACCTCTGGAACGCACTGGAACACAAGCTGGCTGGCTCCCTGCGTTCAGGGGTGGGAGGGGCCCACAGTGTGATCACCCGCTCCCAGAACCGTTCCGGACCAGTGCGATCAGCAAAAATAGTGCTTGCAGTGAGAGGGGGCATGGCGGTGCATTGAAGTCTGCCGGCTTGCGTTCCAGAGGCCGAACGCACTGGAACGCAGAGTTTGTGGTGTGGACTGGCCCTAACTGCAGGTGGTGGCGTCTGTCCTCATTATACAGCGTCACCCATCTGCAGCAGATCGCATGAGTTACAAGGAGACGTTTTTCGAGATTCGTACAATCGGCCCCAATCGGAGCCATGAATGGGCCCTAAGGGCACATCCAGATCATCTCCAGACCAGAGCAGATTGTTTCTGGACAAATGTATCCCTATTCTATTTCTGGTCTCTGTTCACACCAGGGCAGTCCGTTCCAGACCAGACCAGAAAAACACTGCAAGTCTCATTTTGTCTGACATGACATGAGCTGGGGCGAGGCCGGGACATGAGCCGGGGGCGAGGCCGGGACATGATCCCTGGTGAGACCATGCACAGACTCCTGAGACCCCGCACAGCCTTGGTGAGACCCTGCACAGCCCTGGTGAAACTACCAATCCCACCATGCTTCTGCCTCTGGTAGTCATGCCTGTGACTTGCCTGAGTCTGGCAATGCCTCATGGGACTTGTAGTTCCACAACAGCTGCAGTGCCGCGGCTGACTACCCCTGGATGATATGACATGGGAGGGGTGGAGGCGGAGTGTTGCTGTGTGATTGATTGCTAACTGGTTCCTCTATTGATTAGGAATGACCTCAGGTGAGAGTTGAGATAGCGGCTGTAAACCGCAGCAAACTACAAATACAAAAATCAACTCCGCCTTCTAACGGAAACTTAACTCCTTCCCAACCGGCTCACACATATATACGGAGGCACGACGATATCTGCGTCCACATTAGAAATCTCCAACAAATTCCTGACATGTTACAATATACAGAAACATCATAATTAAGAAAAGCTCCACTTTTATCATTAAAATCCATCCACGTGTTCCTGTCCAGTGACTTTGCCCAGGCTGAAATGATGTCATCAATCTGCTGCAGGCAGGAGGAAGCATTTCCTAAGTCTCCCCTCCCCCAATCATCAGTCTGCTGCAGGCAACCTTCGCACAGAAGGTTGTCACCCTGTACCAGGAAGTGCTGCAGCAAGGATCACCGGAGATTATTTTAATGAAAGCTTCTCTTTGAGAATGACTTGGGAAATTACGTCGCCATGTTACAGCGTGCAGGAGACGGTAGCGGTCGGCTTTACAGCGACTTTAATGTAAATGATCCCCATCGTTCTTCAACAAAGGTCAATATACAAAAATGTATTTCAACGCGGCAGCTGTGCGGGTGACAGTCGCGGCCGTCAGCGTCCGCCGGGCCTCATCACCACCAACATAGAGGAACTTTCCTCCGGGGTGGTGGCAGATCCCACCGGCCGGCATTAAAAATGGATTAGGTGCTTCCGGACAGACAGCGGAATCTGTGCCTATTATTAGCCCCGGGATCTAATTGGGATGATTGATCCGTGGAATTAATTAAATTGTCATTAGGAGGTCAACAAGGATTACTCACCCCTCCAGTTGAGAGCTGTCTATTTAGGGGGGGGGGGGTTCCCAAAGAACAAAGAAATCATTTTAAAGCTGAACTTCATCCAAAACTTTCAGGGTTATTTTCACAAAGTTAGCTGAGTGAATAACCGAGCCGAACTGAACAGAGCCGAAGGACGTTCGGCTATTCACTCCGGCTCAGTACGGCTGAAATCAACCGTACATCGACTGCCTTCGGTCAGCCAAAGATGCTTAGCATGTTTGCCTGAGCCAAAGTGCAGAGGGACTTCGACTCAGCCGATCCAACATGTGGATCGACTTAGCCGAAGCTCCGGCAGCTCACTCGCTGCCATTCACCCCTATTCACATAGGGGCCGAACGGCAGTGAGTGAATAGCCGAAAGCCGCAGGGCGGCATTCGACTCGGCTATTCTGCTCGGTACCTCCGTGGTACCGAGCAGAATAGAAAATCAGTGAAAATAATAAAAAAAAAAAAATTGCCAATTTTTTTTTAAAATAAATAGTAAAATTTAAAAATAAATAAAGGTATTTAAAAAAAAGAAAATAATAATAAAAAAGAAAAACAACAGTGACAGCTAGCTCCGCCCAACTGTTTCCTATTGGTCGGCACCTGCTAGAGTCTTCTAGCAGGTGCCGGCCAATGAATAACAACTGGGCAAAGCTGGCCCTGGCCCCGCCCAGTTGTTATTGTTTAATGACAGATTAGCACCCCCAGGTCATTTGGGGACGCTGATCTGTCATTACAACTGGGCGGAGCCTGCCGTGAGCTTGCTCTGCCCAGCTGTGATTTGCGGGGCGAACGGCTGGCCTTTGGCAGGCCAGTCACCCCGCTTCGGCTGTCACTTTGGATCAGTCGAGCCAAAGCATATGCGTTCGGCTTGACTGAGCTGCTCGGCCGCCTTCGGCTGCTGTACGGGCTATTGTCAATAGCTCTTACAGCAGCCCTTCGGTTCGAATGAACTGAAGGGCTCCAGCGGCTGAAGCTACGGCTCGATCCTTCGGCTCTTTAGTGAATAACCCCCTTTGTATTTAGTGTTTGAGAGAATTCAGAGAAGATAATCTCTCACTTTCTGGTGACACCAGGGCAACAAATGATGGGGCACAGTTGTCACTGCAACAGAAAGGCGTAGAGAGCAAAAAAACTAAAAGTGGCAAATGTTCTGATGACCCCGGAACTATAAATACTTAAATGGTCCATTTGGTAAACTTGATGAAAAGAGGTTCATTTGATCGACTGTGAGAGCTGTAAAAATGTGGGATTGTCTTCCACAGGAAAATATTTTTGGCAACTTCAATAAAGTGCCAATGCGTTTCTAAATCAGCCTTTCTCAACCAGGGTTCCTCCAGAGGTGGCAGAGGATGATGGGGGTTCCTCTAGAGGTGGCAGAGGATGATGGGGGTTCCTCTAGAGGTGGCTGGGGGTTCCTCAAGAAATGAACTGTCTTTCAGTAACTACTGACATGGTCTGTTTAGCTGTCTGTATAGGGGCGGTCTTCCCACCTGAACATTAGTGTATGGGGGTCCTTCTCTTACTGACCACTAATATAAGGGATTCTTCTCCCACTGAACAATACTTTAAGGGAGTCCTTGTCCCACTGGCCACTAATATAAGGGGGACTTACCTTACTGACCTCTTATATAAGGGGGACCTCCTCTTATGGACCACTAATATAAGGGGTTCTTTTCCCACTGACTATTGATATAAGGGGGGGCCTTGTCCCATTGACCACTAATTTAAGGAGGGGGCCCTATTCTGTTGACCACTAATATAGAGGGGGCCTTGTCCCATTGACCCCTAATATAAGGAGGTTCTTGTCCTATTGTCCACTAATATAAGGGGGGGGCTTGTCCCATTGACCACTAATATAAGGAGGGCCTTGTCTTACTGACCACAAATATAAGGGGGTCCTTGTCCCACTGGCCACTAATATAAGGGGGGACTTCCCTTACTGACCTCTTACATAAGGGGGACTTCCTCTTACGGACCACTAATATAAGGGGGTTCTTTTCCCACTGACTATTGATATAAGGGGGGGCCTTGTCCCATTGACCACTAATTTAAGGAGGGGGCCCTATTCTGTTGACCACTAATATAGAGGGGGCCTTGTCCCATTGACCCCTAATATAAGGAGGTTCTTGTCCTATTGTGATTGGGGCGGTGGCGTGGGGGGGGGCTTGTCCCATTGACCACTAATATGAGGTGGGCCTTGTCCCATTGACCACTAATATAAGAAGGGCCTTGTCTTACTGACCACTAATATAAGGGGGGACTTGTCCCATTGACCACTAATATAAAGGGGACCTTCTTCCACTGACCCTTAATATAAAGGGGTCCTTTCCCCACTGACCACTAAAATAAAGGGGTCCTTCTTCCACTGATCATTAATATAAGGGGGGGGGGGGGGCTTGCCCTTTTCAACACA
>NW_017306398.1:1382154-1398331 GCF_000935625.1 Nanorana parkeri | reverse complement strand
CTACCCGCGTGTGTTAAGTGAGTAGGACGGGGGGGGGGGCTTGTCCTTTGTAACACAGACAATAACATGTAAATCCACAGCATTACCATAGATGCCAACTGTCCCAGATTTACCAGGACAGTCCCACATCTTGGTCTGCTGGGCCATGTCCCGGGATCACAGCATAAACCTTATTTTAGTTACAGCACATCTGCAGTAACTCTAAATTGATTGAAGGGATTAGGGCCTTGAGTGGTTAGTACGCACATGTTTAGTGGTGGGGTCTGGGTAGGAAAAACCCATAAACTGGCCGTGACCACCCAAAAAGAGGGCAGACAAGACCATGGGCAGGATTAATAGTGTTCCAGGATCCATAAGTGTGCATTATTGTTTCGTAGTAAACCCCCATAAACTAGCAGGTAAGTAGCTGCTTCAATAAGCTACATCACTTGCATTTACTGTCGCCATGTTGGACATCCTGTATAAAGCCCCAATGAGCAACCCATCACCCCGGGCATTTGCCATATGTGCTAGACTTTCCCAAATTGCAGCTGGCTCTTGGGTGTGACACCAAAGTTCTGTCTCTCTGCTCTCTTTCCAGACCTATGGCCATTACACAGAGGAGCTCTCACAATTTGCCAGGAAAGAAGCCGCCAAGTTACCGCAAGAGAGGAAAAGCATCAGCACAACCAAACCACCTGATGTACAGAGGGAGTGCTACTCCAAGTGCCACGGTAAGATCAAACTTCCATACAGTTGTCACATTAAAAAAATATCTTGTTCTACCAGCAGCATATACAATGCGCCAAACGGGCATGTAGGGAAGCAGACTTTGCCTGTTCTATAGTGTCTATAAATCTAGAGATCTCCATCACTGTGGTATATCAGAAAGGATGAGGAGAACAATGGCAGCAGGTAAAGTGGACAATGGAACCTTTGTAACAAGGGATTATAGCCTCCTGCAACTCATTCTAGCTGCTTATTGATGACTTGCTCAAATGACTGAGCTCCAGATCTGAAGGGGTAACTCTCTACAAGTATCCCATTGGTTAATAGGAGGGTGGGGGATGCTAACTATGTAGGTAGAACAAAGCAATGGTAGATGTTATATCAATTCTTGAAATAATTTCCTTTACCTCCATGTCAAGGTAGGAGTCTCTTATCATGTGACTCTGTTGTTAGACTTCCCTTCTTTGTTCCATTTTGTGTGGGTCAGATTGCTTTAGGCTCAGAGAAATCCATGGAACATGGGACTGCGGCCTTTCACAAGTAGACAAGCAAGATCCAGAGTTTACATTTCCCTGGAAATTTTGGCAAAAATTGGAAGATTTCAGTGAGATGTTTCCATGTTGGCAAAATGTCTAGGTCCAGTGGGCTTTAAATGGGTCCTGAGGGGGTGACTTTCACCTATCATGGACCTGATTTGGAGGCAAAGAAACAGCATACATCAATCAACTTCTCCACTTTAATTTCAGGTCCAAAAGGAATAGAATTTTAATTCAATTTCTTAAAAATATTGAGACATTCAGGCCTGAACCCCCATCATTTGGTTCCTATGCCCCAACAGGGTTGGTTATACCTGGTTAAGATCTCCTGCAGTGCGGTTATTTACCATACTGGTTGGTCTAACTCTGCTTTCTTATCTTGTAGCCTGTCTGCAAAGGGTAAAAAAATATTTCATCAAAAAGTTGGGCGAGGACTGGATCTTCCTGGTTCTGCTGGGTCTTGTGATGGCGCTGGTCAGCTGGAGCATGGACTATGCCAGTGCGAAAAGTCTACAAGGTAACTTCACGGGATGTATAGTTTTGGTAAATATTTGTCCATAACTAGTAAAATGTTTCATGTGTTTGTTTTGCAGTCATATATGGAGATGTCTTATGTGCTCCTTACATATACTGGAGGCACTTTTGGGCAAAACTGCAGGCCCTTGTCAAATGAACATGTGCTGTGCAATGTAGGAGCAAGCAATTACAATCACCACCCAAAGGATCCTCATAGATCCTATCTAATGTCCTATCTAATGTAACAAATGATGTTGATGAAGAAGTGTATAGATGGAAACATGCCTCATAGCTGTCTATTGGGCTCAGTAAGTCACCGCCTTAAATAGGGTACGGTATGATCATATATCCTGTTTTGTCTTACCTATGTAACAGGAGCCGCTTTGGCAGGTTAGTAGGTACACCATGCCTTGAGTTTTACCATCCACAAAGTGTCTGCTCTTAAGTTTCTTACCTGTAGGTAGAGTCACATGTACATATAAATGACAGTTCGACTGTCATTTATATGGACCAACTTTGGTACCCATAGGTGTGGATCATGTAATTATTGATAACATACAAATTACAGTCAAAATGTGACTCCACCTAAGGGGTGAAAGACTCAACTGTAGACACTTTGTGGATAGTAAAATCAATGGCATAGTGTACCAACTAACCTTCCAATGTGGTTCCTACTATGTAGGCAAAACAAAATGCCAGTTTGGGAGCAGGATACATGATCAGACCTACACCATTCAATATAGAGACTTATTGAGCCCAGTAGGTAGACATGAGGCATGTTTCAATTAATATGATCCTTCCTCAATAACATGTGCAGTGCAACTCTTGAGCCCAGTAGGTAGACATGAGGCATGTTTCCATTAATATGATCCTTCCTCAATAACATGTGCAGTGCAACTCTTCAGCTCAGTAGGTAGACATGAGGCATGTTACCATTAATATGATCCTTCCTCAATACCATGTGCAGTGCAACTCTTGAGCCCAGTAGGTAGACATGAGGCATGTTTCCATTCATATGGTCCTTCCTCAATACCATGTGCAGTGCAACTCTTGAGCCCAGTAGGTAGACATGAGGCATGTTTCCATTAATATGATCCTTCCTCAATAACATGTGCAGTACAACTCTTGAGCCCAGTAGGTAGGCATGAGGCATGTTTCCATTAATATGATCCTTCCTCAATAACATGTGCAGTGCAACTCTTGAGCCCAGTAGGTACACATGAGGCATGTTGCCATTAATATGATCCTTCCTCAATACCATGTGCAGTGCAACTCTTGAGCCCACTAGGTAGGCATGAGGCATGTTTCCATTAATATGATCCTTCCTCAATACCATGTGCAGTGCAACTCTTGAGCCCAGCAGGTAGGCATGAGGCATGTTTCCATTCATATGATCCTTCCTCAATACCATGTGCAGTGCAACTCTTGAGCTCAGTAGGTAGACATGAGGCATGTTTCCATTCATATGGTCCTTCCTCAATACAATGTGCAGTGCAACTCTTTCTTGTGCTCCAGCATGTGTGGACGGGCTGTGGTAAGCCTTAGAGAGGTCTAAATTCCTACTGGTTCAGATTCAGGAAAAGTTAAATAAGAAGGAGAGCGGATTTGATGACTAGGACAGTCAAGGTAATTGTAGGGTGAATATTGGAGAAGGTAGACTTTGAGGCCTCCATGAGTTTATATGCCGCATTTTCTGGTTGGCTTGCAATGCGGCTTCAGAGCAAACCTGCTATTTGCCTTTACAGGATTTAATATCGGCACCATGTATATTTTCCACTTTTTCCCTTGTTGCTTCGATCTTCCTTAACAACCCAGAGAATTCGAAGTAATTCTGGCTATGGTGGAACATCTGACATTCCCTAATGTAGAACTCAGTACCTGGGCAGCCAATCACCTGGCTCCAGTGATGTCACATGGGAAAAGAGTTGAACCTCTACTGCAGGGGGGTAGGCAAACTTCGGCCCTCCAATTGTGGTGCAACTACAAATCCCATTAGACATTGCAAGGATCTGGCAGCCACAGGCATGACTCCTAGAGGCAGAGTCATGACAGGATTTGTAGTTTCACCCCAGCCGGAGGGCCGACGTTTGCCTTATCCCTGCTCCAGAGCCTTTGGAAAATTCAGCCATGTCAAAACTTACCCCAAATTTAGAGGAGTCTTGTCTTAACAAGTAGATCCACAAAGTGCCAAGTAGCATAAAGGCACTGCTGGGCTTTGCTTCCAGAAAGCCCAGCATCATTACAGACACAATATCATGTTAAATGTCTATTTGTATAATAAATATTTAACATAAGTACCGTATTTGCCGGCGTATAAGGCGTATAAGGCGACTGGGCGTATAAGACGACCCCCTAATTTTTCAGTTAAAACATAGGTTTTGGTTTAGCCCAAAATAATGTTTAAATACACATTTGTCAGCCCGCTGGATGTGCGGTAATACTGTATGTACGGTAGCTTCGGCTACATACAGTATACCGCGCTAATGACCCCAGTGCATGATTTTAGACCACCCCACAGCATCCTGTCCCAGATAGCAAGGATAACTTGCCACAAATTTGTGTCGGGGTTAAATTGTAATTCTTGTTAACTTGCTGCACATATTCCTGGCAAGTTGTAGACTTGCAGAACACTCGCAGCACAAGTTCTAGTTGACACTTTTTGAATTTGTAGCAAATTTGCTTGGCAAGTCTACAGCAAGAGTCCTGCAGGTCTTAGCAAGAGCTCTGCAAGCTCGCTGGTCTTCTATTCATGAATACTAAGCCTGCTCGGATTGGCAGAGGTTGTGTACATCGCTCGCTGTGATTGGCTCAGCGCGGTATAACTGTATGTAGCCGAAGCTACCGTACATACAGTATTACCGCACATCCAGCGGGCTGACAGATTAGATTGTATACCCGGCGTATAAGACGACCCCAGATTTTCGGGGGATGTTTTTAAGTATAAAAAGTCGTCTTATACGACGGCAAATACGGTAATCAAATAAAACATAAAACAGTATATACTGTATAAAGTGTATATATATATATATCAATAATTTTAACTCATTATACTTTCCTTTTAAAGAAATGTAATTGATAAAATGTTAAAACCACAGCCGGCCGAGGTCTTCAATGCCCCTTCATGTTCTCATCTAACTTCCATGCTCTCAGCCTACAGATGGATGTATGAAGGAGCCGCCGTGCATAACGTCTGGTACCAGTACATGGCCTGGGTGTCGTATCCGGTGGTCCTTATAGTGTTTGCGGCTGTTTTCTGTCACATTGTAGCTCCGCAGGCCATAGGTAAGTGGCTTTCGCCTTCTGCGGCCATTATGTTTCATTTGTTTTAAAGCCACTTCGTGGATCTTGAACTCACGGTATTGTGTAGCAGACCAATGGCGTGTAGCTTGTCATCAGAAATGGGGGGGGGGCTTTGCCGAACCGGCTCATGCAAAGAATGGCACCTCAACACACCGAGGCATTAGGGGCCCATTTAGATCTACGCTTCTGCATAGTGGTGGCTTTTTTTTTTTTGCATGTGTTGTCATGCTTCAACATGCATTTCCTTTATGAGTTGATATGCGTTTTGATGGGAAGTTTTAAATACTTTTGTTTAAAAAGTATCTGGCGTGGCCATTGGGCTATGTAGTTACATAGTTAGTCAGGTTGAAAAAAGACACAAGTCAATCGAGTTCAACCTATGGAGAGTTGTGTAGTACTTATTGCCAACTAATTAAAGGAGAACTATGGGGTTAGGGCTTTTCCGCTCGTGGTATACTGAGACGCCGCAGCTGAAGCAGATCCCGACAATTATGTCTGGATCCGCCCAGCTGCGTGAGTGACAGCTGGCTCTTCCTATCTAGAGGCAGAGCCAGCTGTACCCGCCCCCTCCCCCGTCAGTTCTGCCAGTCCGCGCTGGAGGATCGGAGCGGGGAGGGGGGAATCCAGCCCCTCTCCTGTCACGGCAGAGAGCCGTGACAGGATCGAGAAGTGAGTGAACGCCGGTATGTGTTCGCTCACCTCCCGATCTACTGAGCCGACCTGTGACAGTCTCATTGTCACAGGTCGGCTAGAACTATGAGGTGAGTGAAAAGCACTCCCCTCATAGTTCTCCTTTAAAATACATCATCATCATCAAATGATTCTGACCTCACTTTTCTCTACTGCTGTAAAAGCAGTACAGCTTGGTCAAGGACGGCCCCAGCCTGTGATTGGATAGCATAGGAGCAGCAACACACTGATAAAGTTTTCCTCATGCTCAGGGCTGAGGTCTTTTGAAAGGAGTACTGAGGAGTACACCCCATAATGTTTCCTCCAAGAACTCCAATTACCTCCTATGATGCAAAAGCATTCAGGTACTTTAAGTGGATTCCAAGCTAATTGTCCCCAGTGTGTGCTGGTATGACCATGGTAGGGACACTAGATTGGAGGCTCCTTTGGTGTCGGGGACTGTTCCGAATGTTTCTGTGTAAGCGTTGCAGAATATGTTGCTGGTATATAATAATACTGGAAATTAATAGCACACGGGATCCAACTGTGATGGGTTATCTGGGGGTGGGCAGTCATGGTAACAGGAGACCATGTCAGCTGCTTTTGGATACTGAATGCATTGCCCAGCTTCTGCCAGTGTGAGTCACCCACACCTAAGAGAGGATCGGTCCATCTTGTGGTCACTGTGTACCAGCCCGTCACCCCGTCTAACCTCCTCCATGCTGCCAGCACAGGCATATCACTCACGCTGATGCATAATGCCCATGACACGCAGCTATTAAAGGGGTTTTCCATTTTTAAAAGGGAATCTCTACTCAGAGCAGGTGCTATGCTGCAGAGGAGAAAGGTAGGGGAAATATGCAATGTCTTTCTATGGTAAATACATAAGGTCTTTATTAGGGATGCACTGATACCAATACTAGTATCGGTATCACTGCCGATTCCAATTATTTTGGTGAGCACTCGTACTCGCCCCAAATGCTCCCGGCACTTATGCCGATACCAGACCTTCCCTCGTCACCAGGGAGCATGGAGCTGGCTTCCTGGCCAATCTCCTGGTGACGAGGGAGAATGGAGTCAGCTTCCCGACCAATAAGGAAGCCAGGCAGCATGTAACTACTCGCCGCCCGGCTTCCTGGTGGGTTCGGGAAGCTGGCCAATCAGGAAGCCGGGCGGCGAGTCATTACCTGCCCCCCAGCTTCCTGATGGGCCAGAAAGCTGGCTCCATGCTTCCTCATCACCTGGTGACGAGGGAGCATGGAGACACTTCCCGGCTAATCAGGTAGCTTGGCGGCGTGAGTGACAGCTGGCTCTGCCTATCTAGAGGCAGAGCCAGCTGTACCCGCCCCCTCCCCCGTCCGTTCCGCCAGTCAGCGTTGGCGGATCGGAGCGGGGAGAGGGGAATCCATCCCCTCCCCCTGTCACGGCAGAGAGCGGTGACAGGATCGAGAGGTGAGCGAACCCGGTATGTGTTTGCTCATCTCCCGATCTACTGAGCCGACCTGTGACAGTCTCATTGTCACAGGTCGGCTAGCACTATGAGGTGAGTGGAAATCACTCATCTCATAGTTCTCCTTTAATTTACTGCAGTAAAGATGTAGAATGGACTGTTCCTCTTTGGCCAATCACCTTTGGAACTGGTAGTTTTTTTACACCAATGCATCATCCTGATTGCAACAGGTCCAAACATAAGCTGACATCTACCGGCAGGGTCCATAAAATGGTTTAGTTGGTCCCTAGGGGGATCTATAAGGCCAGGACATGTCATTTTGTATCTGCATGCAGCTCATAGTTCTTACTGTCAGAAGGCAGAGCTTGCATCTCCCCTCGACCAATATTGGAACTTTAAAGAGATAAAACATATTCCTTCCCATCCAAGGAAATGAGTAATGGTTCCAGAGAGTGAAGTGCCAATGTAAAATGACTACTCCCTCCTTTTCTGACTTGCAGTTGCAAAGTCTGAGAGGATTCTTTTGACAGCTTGTGAGGTCATAGTGGATGAACTTTATTTACAGCCTCAAGCCTACAGGATAGTGTCAGAGCCCCATTAACAATAAGGTGTGAATTCAAGTCTAAGATACCTCTCACATGATGCCACATTTGTCCACACACCAGACTCCTAGGATGATTCTATATCTAAAGATGTTTTTGTTTATTTATTTTTTATTTTCTCCTTGTTTTGTCCTCACTGTCACTCTCTGTTTATCTTTGTTATTATTTATCACTCTCCCTCCTTTATCTTTAACTTCTCTCAGTCCCTTGCTTTTTCTCCTGCTCATCAGCTCGTATTTTCTGTCTTCCCATGTCTCTCATCTTCTCATTCTCTCTCTCGTGTTCCCTCTCTTACTTGTCTCCCCGTGTCTAATAATCGCCCTCTCCTCTATCCCATTCTCTTGTACTCTCTTAAGCTGGGTATACATGGTTAGAATTTTATTTGAAAATATTCATTTTCAGAACATTCGCTTTTCTAACACTAATAATGGGGTCAATTTGACAATCGAGTTCGAGGAAAAAATTAGAAGAAGCAGCACTGAAATTTTTTTTCATGAAGTCTCTGATGGCATTACCACATTTTCTGATGAGATATTTCATACGAACCTCTGTCGGAAATGCTAACCGCGTATACCCGGCTTTTCTTTCCCTCTCCCTAATGATCTCCCTCACACTAATCATGTTTTTCCTATCCATTTATATTATCTCCTTTCATCTCATCTTCTCCAATCTCTGTCTTCCTCTTTCGCCTCTCAATCCCTCTCTTCCTCTCTTGTCTTCTCAATCTCTCTCTTCCTTCATTACTCTTCTCAATCTCTCTCTTCCTCTCTCGTCTTTTCAATCTCTTTCTTGTCATCTTATTCTCTTTCTTCTTCTCTCCTCTTCTCAATCTCTCTCTTCCTCTCTTGTCTCTCTCCAATCTCTCTCTTCCTCTCTTGTCTCTCTCCAATCTCTCTCTTCCTCTCTTGTCTCTCTCCAATCTCTCTCTTCCTCTCTTGTCTTCTTCATCTCTCCTCTTCATCTCTCTCTTCCTTTCTCGCCTCTCAATCTCTCTCTCTTTCTTACTCTCTTATCTTCTCAATCTCTCTCTTCCTCTCTCGTCTCTCAGTCTCTCTCCAGTCTCTCTCTTTCTATCTTATCTTCTCAATCTCTCTCTTCCTCTCTCGTCTCTCAGTCTCTCTCCAGTCTCTCTCTTCCTCTCTTATCTTCTCAATCTATCTCTTCCTCTCTCGTCTTGCAGTCTCTCTCCAAACTCTATCTTCCTCTCTCGTCTCTCAGTCTCTCTCCAATCTCTCTCTTCCTCTCTCGTCTCTCAGTCTCACTCCAATCTCTATCTTCCTCTATTCTCTTCTTAATCTCTCTCTTCCTCTCTCCTCTTCTCAATCTCTCTCTTCCTCCCTCGTCTTCTCAATCTCTCTCGTCATCTTATTCTCTTTCTTCTTCTCTCCTCAATCTCTCTCTTCCTCTCTCGTCTCTCAGTCTCTCTCCAATCTCTCTCTTCCTCTCTGGTCTCTCAGTCTCTCTCCAATCTTTCTCTTCCTCTCTCGTCTCTCAGTCTCTCTCTCTTCCCCTCTTCTCTTCTCAATCTCTCTCTCTTCCCCTCTCCTCTTCTCAATCTCTCTCTCTTCCTCTCTTATCTTCTCAATCTCTCTCTCTTCCTCTCTCCTCATCTCAGTTTCTCTCTCTTCCTCTCCCATTTTCTCACTCTCTCTCTTGCACACATTCTCTCTCTTCTCCCTCCTATTTCTCATTCTCACTGTCCCTCCTCTCTCCCACCTCCATCTCTCTGTCTCTCTTACCTGACAGATTTGCAGATGGTAATGCTGTCCATAGAGATTTAACATACATCATGTTATTGTTTCATTTTTTGAGGTTCTGGCATTCCGGAGCTGAAAGTCATTCTCCGAGGAGTCGTGCTGAAGGAGTATTTGACGCTCAAAGCGTTTGTAGCCAAAGTGGTCGGACTGACAGCCTCTTTAGGGAGTGGGATGCCCCTGGGCAAAGAGGTGAGAACAGCAGGATGTGCGACACGTGCCAAACAGAAACAAGCGCAACATTCTATAATTCCAACAATATACACACAAAAAAACCCCGTTGTCTATTGGGATGCAACCCAATTAACAGTAATGAAAAGATATCGCTTGCATCAACTTGTAACTGCTACAGTATAACTGAGACTCCTATCGATAACAAAATCTTAACACCCTTCCTATAAATTCCAAATTCACTGAAAAGTCTTCTGATATTGGGAAAAGTCTTTTTATACCTCCTCTGCCTGTCAATTTGGACCTCATCTCCTATAATGCACTTTACAGCAACTGTCTTCTGTCCACAGGCTCAGTGACAGTTTGCACCCACCTGGGCAGTAATATAGAAGGGAAAAGAGGAAGGGGGAACCGTGGGGAACCTTGGTCACATGATTACCCCCCCTCCCCCCTTCCCCTCCTCAAAAAGCATTGGTGTGAAAACCTTTGTATAGTCATAGTCAGGTGCTATCTATTAACTTCTACTATAAAATAAGGAGAGGGCAAAAAAGAGTTAATATGATATATCTGTAAGATCTAAACCGAAGCTATATTAAATCTATCCCCAAATAGATACAGAAGGTGAGTTTGGAAACTTTAATTTTTGGTGGTTGGGTCAATGTAGATCCCATAGGAGCATGGCTGTATTTACCACAATGGCAGTCCCCTAGGGCAGCTGGTTTATAGGTGCATCACCAACCCCCAAAAATGTACAATCTGTGATCATTCGTTTCTTACTTTGTTTCTTTTTTCTAACCACTTGTGGACATCGGTGGCTAAATTCAGCTAGGGAACTTTAGGGGGAAGGACATGTTGAGAGGAATCAGTAGACTCTTTATAGTTCAGGAAACAAGAATCCATTTCTGTTTTCTCTTGTTTGGTTATGTGTCCAACAGAAAAACATTTCTGCCGATAAAGCAAACCACATGCCATAACCATAGTTTTACTAAAACCACATTACACAAAGGGGTGAAGCTTGTATAGAAGACCATCTTAATTCAGGTTCTGGGGCAGCATTGCATCTGAAAATGGGCCTATTTAGAGGGTTATAACATGTAAAGCCTAGCAGGGGTTAATTATTGCCCACAAGAATCATAGTGGGTCCCACTTTTAACGCGAGTACAGCTTTATCAGGGTTAGCTGCATATGCTGTTATTCACTTGTATTCTCTCACTTGTTTAATTTGGCCCCATTCAGCTGGACTTTCCATCAGAGCACATTGGCCCTTTGAAATTAAAGCGACTTTGTCAAAGTGTTAACAAATAAAGATAAAAGGGTCTCTGGAATAGAAAAATCATTATATTAATCTCTCCGCCAGCCTGTGTCTTCTACCTCCCCTCTGTTCCAGTGCTGCAGCCTTCATCAGTCTCTTTGGCAATCCACCCTTCCTGGAACCACGCATTCGTACATGGTTTCACCCTCTGACCCTTACACAGCTACACGGCTGATGTCTGTGTCCCCCCAACGTGCATTGTGGCTTTATCCATCGAACCCTAAATAGGTAGGGACCTGGGGGTCAGAGGATGGAACCACAGTGCATGACGGGGTACACAGGTATCTGAAACTCCAAATATGTCAGATGCAGAAGACCCTAATGGAGGCTGCATTGCTGAAACATTGCTGAAACAGAAGGCAGGGGACATAGGCTCCTGGAGAGATGAATACTGTTTAAAGGAGAACTATGGGGTCAGGGCTTTTCCCCATAGTTCTCCTAAGGGTAACGGGAGGACACAAACTAGCGTCCTCCCGTCACCCTGGGCTCAGTATACCGCGAGCTACAGTTTATTGATCAGATTGATCATTTAGTGCAATAAATCTCTGGCACATATAATTCTTCCAGCGACAAGATCCCTATATGAAAAAAAAAATCATATAACCAGTTTGCCTGGAATGTATATATTGAATAGCATCATAAGCTGCATTAGCTGCATTCAGTTATCGGATTACAATATTTTTCACCACAGTGGCCCTTTAAATGGCAGCAATCGCCGAACCAATTGAGGATAATGAAATATCAGACATTATGAGAAATCAGCGCAAAAAAAAAACTTCATGCAACAAAACACAAAGACACAGCGGGGCCCTTGATTTACATTTTACGGCAATTACAGTTAAAAATAATGCCCTGCCGAAAAGATTAGTCACCGGATAAGTTAACATGTTTTTAATAGCTCCACCACAGAGTCCGGGGAGGAATTCCCCAGAAGTGAAATTCTATTCTGTAAACTTTAACGGCTGCAGTTTACTGATCACGAGGGAGTCGGCTCTGCCAAGGTTGGCCACACACGCAGCAATTCACCATACAGTTTTGTTATTTTTTAGGACGGATCTGAAAAATCAGTATTACTTTTACTTTAGAACATTAACCTTTGCTGGTGACACACACATCTTAAAGTCCAGATTCTCCCCCTCTGTTTGTCCCGGTGATCATTGCCACTGAGAGGGAAATCCAACATTTTACAAATATTTCACAAAATTTTCACAAAAGTGTGACTGGAATAGAAGGGAACTCTTCCAATGGGGACATCTGTCCTGGTGAGGAAACTCCCTGTGCCTTGTAGCCACATCTTCTCACACTTCCTATAGTGTCTCTGGAACAGGAAATGAAAGGAGATCTTCCCAATCCAACAGAGACATCAAAAAATGAATTGATACTAGGTTTTTAACCCTTCCCTAACCTATCCAAAACAAAAGAAGTTTGGTCTATACAGCTGCTGTTTTTTAAAGCTGAACTCCAGGCACAAAAAGTTTAATTTATAAATATTCCTCAATCGCCACAAAGGATATAAATCCAACTTTGCGTTGGAGCCGACGAGCATAGGAATTTCCTGTTACATTATGGCCACTAGAGGGACCCAAGGAGAATAGGAAATTCCTATTATATTATGGCCACTAGATAAAGATGAGGAGCATAGGGAATTCCTATTACATTATGGCCACTAGATAAAGATGAGAAGCATAGGAAATTCCTATTACATTATGGCCACTAGATAAAGATGAGGAGCATAGGAAATTCCAATTACATTATGGCCACTAGATAAAGCCGCAGAGCATAGGAAATTCCTGTTACATTATGGCCACTAGATAAAGATGAGGAGCATAGGAAATTCCTATTACATTATGGCCACTAGATAAAGATGAGGAGCATAGGAAATTCCAATTACATTATGGCCACTAGATAAAGCCGCAGAGCATAGGAAATTCCAATTACATTATGGCCACTAGATAAAGATGAGGAGCATAGGAAATTCCTATTATATTATGACCACTAGGTGGAGACAAGGAGCATAGGAAATTCCTATGCTTCTCGGCTCCATCTACTGGCCATAATGCAGTGCGAATTTAAAGTCAGATTTTTTCACAGATGGAGAACGAGGTCCTCATGCCCCTGACTTTTGTTCTGTCGTATGTGTTAGATTTTTTACATATTACATATCTGCTGCCAATTGTAGGCTATAATTTACGTGACATCATAGCCCTCCTAATACAATTTTACTTTTATTATAAGTTATATTTCATGTAATAAAGATGATATTGTACAGAATAAATCACACGCTGTGTATAGATATCACTTATATTTCATACAACTCATAGTAACCCCGTTCTGTGTTCCAGGGCCCGTTTGTGCACATCGCCAGTATCTGTGCCGCAGTGCTTAGCAAGTTCATGTCCGTCTTCTGTGGCGTGTACGAGGTAAGGAGCTGAAGCTGATGGAATTGTTATTGGGTAGACTTGTCGTGTCTCTCTCTTCCTGTGATTGGCTTATTGGCCTTGTTGGCTTGCCAATAGCGGTTGCCTTTACTGCCTGGGCACGGCTCTTGCTGCCTGCATTGGTGACTTACCCAAATGGGCCACCTTTGTTCTCATTGAATGTGTGTTGGGGGATTGCTATGAAATCAGCTGTGTACTAATCTCATGACCATGCGGATCTTATAATGTTCATTTTTCATTTTATAGCGCTAAGTAGCATTTTCAGGTTTTTTTTCCCAGTGTAGCCAAAGAGGATGAAGTAGAAGTATTAGCTGACCACGTATTGATATACAATTGCCAGATAATTTTGTTATTTAGGGGTTAATGTATTCTGCACCAAGGAACCAGTTTTAGGTTTACAGCGGCCGATTGAATTTCCCACTGATGTCCTCCCAAAATTTGAGATTCTGGAAGAAAATTTCATGCTGATTAATGCCAACCCGGATGTCAAGGGTGGCATTACTACCCTTTGGGTTCCCCCAATTTTTTGAGAATCTGAGAGAAGATTGTATCTGCAGACTTCAGAATACATAACTTCTTGGGGATTAACTCTAGTGCAGTACTCCAGGCTCAGTTTGGGACGAAAGTCCAGGCACAGCCCAATTGGTTGGCTAGATGTCCGGGGAAAATGTTTCTTAACCCTTGTTGTACCCTGTTTCCCCGAAAATAAGACCTACCCCGAAAATAAGACCTACCCCGAAAATAAGACCTAGCACCATTTTTGGGAATTGCTAAACTATAAGACCTACCCCGAAAATAAGACCTAGTTGTGACCATTCCCAGGGCCGGTGGTGGCAAAAGGGGGGAACCTGAAGAGCCGCGGGAGAGAATTAGCGGTGCCAACGAAACCAGCGCTAGAGGAAGCGAGGAGGCAGAGCCGCATAAGCCGATGCTTCCTCTATAGCGCCGATTCCTGTCACAGGCGGAGTCATACCAAATGCACTCCACCTGTGAGGAATGAAAGTGCGCTTCGCTCATTCTGGTTACCAAATTGCTCCTGGAAAGGTACGGCACCCCTAATTGCCCTGATCACTATATTCTTAACTTTGCCATTTTGGATTATTTAATTTGGATTTGCATTAACTTTGGATTGTTATAAATTTTAAAAAAATAAGACCTACCCCGAAAATAAGACCTAGTGTGTTTTTTTGAGCCAAAAAAAATATAAGACAGTGTCTTATTTTCAGCGAAACACAGTAGGATAACCCCCCACACTGCAAGGGGTAAGTGCTTGTTCTTGTCTCGGTTCAAAAATAACAAAGTTATACGCACCCAATCCACGGAGCCACTTTGCTCTTCAACCAGTCCCTTCCACCTGCCTTCTCCTCTGCTGCAGCAATGGTATGCCCCTTGGTGTCTAAGAGCAAGCAAGTGTCTAAGAGCAAGCGAGTGAATAAGCATAGGGTTCTTTTTCAACCTAGAAAAAAAACGAGCACCTAACCCTTGCAGGGAAAATGTGGAAAAAAATTGGAAACATTTTGGATAAAAATCGGAAAATTTGGGATAAAAATCGGAAAATTTTGGGAATGTCTGTTTTAATGATACCACTTGAAGCCAAGCCTGCTGGGGTTTGTAACTTTTGCAGCCACTTCGGGCAGTGACATATTGCTGCCACGCAATCCCTGCCATCCTTCAGAATTCAAATGGTCTGTGGAAGGGGCCGTAAAAAATAAAAATGTACTTTGAATTTTTTTGTGGCCTTTTTAGTACTATTAAAGTACCGTCAATCTCCAATCTGAGCCAATCTCTGAGCCAGTCTACCGTCTCTTCCGTCCAGTCCCCCGCACTAACCAATCAACAGTAAGTTTGAAGCATTGTACTGCAGCCTTATATATGAAAGCTGGTCTATGATTGGTTCTTTGGGGATTGTACTCATTGCCAGTTGTGGCGATACACTATGATAGCTGCCTGGCTGTCTCAGGCCCTAATAGTTTTTGACCCACTGACACAGAGCGAGCAGGTAGCTGGTGCATTTAGCATAAGGTCCTGGTCTGTGTGCTTGTTCCAGGTCCGTGGCTCAGCAAGTATTAAACCTGAACGGCAAGCAAGCCAGGCTTTAAGGCCTTGTTCACACCAAGCGCGTTCCAGGAGCAGAGCAGAGCAGTTACAGACCGGATCAAAACTGCGTCCAATGTATTCCAATGGTATTTTTAGCTCCAGTTCACATTGCAGCGTTCCGTTCCAGAGCAGGTCTAGAGCATGTAAAAAAACTGCAGCAGGCCCTATTTTACCTGCTCTGGACCTGCTCTAGAACGCATGCAAACGCATAGAAAAAGCATTAAAACGCCCTGGAACGCACTGAAAGCCCATTTTAATCAAAAATGGTCCGGAACGCATCCAAAAAGCGGCAAAAAAAGCGGCAGAAACGCGGCACAAGCCATTGCACTGCGTGTGCAGAAACTCATGCAGATCTGGTCTGCATTTGGTGTGAACAAGGCCTAAAGGAGGATTCAGCAATGGCAGCCTCCATATTTTCACAATACAGGTTTCCTTTAAGACATACTTTGGATAAAAAAAAGTGTTGGTGGAGTTCTAGGCCTCAGTATCTCCAACGTAGACACCAATGGGCCCAGATTGGTTCTCAGGACATCAGCAGTATGTACAATAAAGAGAAGAGCGTGCCACCAGTGTAGTTGAAAGTTTAAATCATTTTTATTGGTCACAAAAATATCAAAAACAACT
>NW_017306398.1:1369589-1382110 GCF_000935625.1 Nanorana parkeri | reverse complement strand
GGGGGGAAAAGGGGAATCCCCCTTCATCAGGGCTTGTAAAGATATAAAGATACAGAGATGTAAAAAAGTTAACCACAGCTGGTTGTCGTACAAAGGGATTATGTTCACGTTTAAGGGCTTGTTGAGGTCCTTGGTCTAATAAGTTGTGTTCAAGTGTTAGTCCACCCAAATGTGACTCATAGGAACTATGTGTCAAAACATCTTCTAATTGGGAAATACATCCTTGTGAGCTGTTTGTATAGATAATAACATGGCAGTGGTAGTTTTTTTTTATTCCGCTGATATGTACATACCTGTGATGTCATGCTGCTTGCGTTCACACCAGTAAATATATAACACCCTTACTCAGGACTCCCACCGGAGCTTGGATCTTTTGGCCGCTGCCTGTGCTGTGGGGGTTGGATGCTGCTTTGGTGCACCTCTTGGAGGCAAGTGCTGCTTATGAGTTTTAACTCTACTGGGCCTGCATCTCTTATGGCTGCTACTGACCTCTCACCTCTTCTCTGTCCATATTCTTCCATCTGTCTAAGGAAGCTACATGAGATACCTAGTGCTAAGGGTGATCCATGCTAGTCATAGGCAACCACACTGTCCTGTAGGTAGGTGCTACTCTTCCTATTCGGGTTATTGAACTTAGAATATTTAAGAAGCCTGTTTTAAGTGTATCTCCTCCCAATGGATGGAATGGGTAAGGGCTGAGCCCCCATTCTGTTTTATTGCCCCCCATGCATCTGCTGAGGAGATGCACTTTCTCTATTTGACCTGGTGAGCATTATCATTAGGACACAGAGTGATGGGAAATCCAGAATTTTACCATTGTCACTATAACGTGAGGGGAAATCTTTCCATGGGGACGCATGTTCTAGTGATATGTGCTCAAGAGGGGGTTAACCTCACTTTGGATTGATTTCCTCTCATTTCCTGTCGTGTCTTTGAGATAGGAAGTGAAGGAAAATCTTCCAAATGGAACCCAGAAAAAAACAGGTTAGAGATAAACTTTAAAGGGGTGTATAGCTGGGCGGATGCCGTACAAAAGTTTTAGTCATTGGAGCTTTAGAGTGGAACGGGGTTAAAAATGGAGAAGAAAATATCACTCAGGGGTTCATATATAAAATGTCAGTCCGCATAGCACTAGCTTACCTAGATGGCGCTGACAAGTATAGGGAATTCCTATACTCATTAGCAAAATCTAGGGGCTCTGGCGCCGTGCATCTTTTACAATTGACCCCATAAGTGGTAAATATTTTTACCCCATTCCACTCTAAAGAGCCAATGACTACAGCTTTTTTATTCTCTTTACTATGTAGCAAAATAATTAAGTAATTTCTCACTCTTAACACTAATATGATTAAAACTTGAGAAGTATTAGATTCCGTGTATGGTGATGTTCTAAACAAGAAGCTCCAGTTAAGCTGAAGGGGATCTCATTTCATGAGCAGAAGATGAAGGGGATAGATCTGGTTAAATCTGGCCAACTATTGTAAATGTGATCAGATTACCAATAATCTCTTTTACTCAGCCAATTCTTGCCTTGCCAATCTATTGGCAGGGTTGATGGCATGGTTGATGGCATGGTGGAGTTTATAGATACCACTAACCTGAATTTGGTTGCTCGTGGTAGACTTTTAGGCCAGTAGATGACCAGTCATACCTCAAAGCAGAACTACAGGCAAATATTTAAAAAAAAACAGTTATGTATCCATTAAATAACCTTCATTGCATTTTTAAAGAGTATCTTGGTCTATCTTTATATCAGCCATGGCGGGACAGCGCTCTCAATATCATACAGTGACCTTATCAGTGTGCTGCTTTTCCTTCACTGTCCAGTTGTAGACTTGGAGAGGTCCTTGACCAAGCTATATTGCTATAATTGCAGTGGAGAAAAGTGAGGTCGGGGAACTGGCTGTCCTTCCATGCAGGGGGTGACTCTTAAGATTGGCCAGAGTTACAGATCCTTTGGCAGGTTAAATAGTTCCAACACATGTATTTGAATCGTGAACGTAGCTCTTTGCCTATAATTCATCGAAAACTTTCTCATGTAGCTTGACTCACAGATGTCTCTTTAACTCCGACCTAAAGGCATGCGACACTGTCTTCTTTATTGAAGATCTGCTTATCATCTACTCCACCTTTCTTGGTTTCCATTGTTTTCTTGTTTCATTTCTTGGAGTTGGAAGAATTTTCATCTGTTTGTAGAAGGCGTCTTTCCAGCTCTGAGGAGTCAAATAACTGCATGCGGATTGGGGGATTCTGAAAATCGGGGTTGGGTTGAGGTCTTTAACTCACAAGCTGATTTTTTTTCTCCTTCTTCTTTGTTTTTAACTGTCTGTTGTGTTTTCTATGTTGTGTTAATGACTTGTGACTTGCTACATATGTCCTGTATAACTCATGACCCCCTTCCCCACCACCCTTCATTCTGTCCTTCCTTGTTTCATACTTGATGTTTCCCCATTATTGACCCACCCCTCCTCCTTGTTTGACTTGTTGCTCGCTTCTCCTTCTGTGCTTCGGTGGTCTCGCTCATCTTGATTGTCCTATTTTCTATCGTCCGTGTCCTGTGGTCACCCATGGCCTATCAGTAGCAGGCGTACTATTACACGGACGTTCTTACGGTGGGATGTGCAGTTGGTGTTGGCTGTTGCTTTGGGACCCCCCTGGGAGGCAAGTTGATTATGATCCTCTTACTGAGAGTGAAATGTTTTGTGTTGCATGCAATGATTATTCTAAGTACACCAGCAAGACACAAAATGGCAACAAAATGTTAAAGGACCAGTCCACCCAAAAGTAATATTGTAGGGGAGGGGATCAGTGGGCTGAGTCAGCCCCTGGCTTCTTGAATGTCTTGGATACTTCAACAGAGAAGTCTCCTTGCTATGATTCCTGACCTTGTTTCTGTCCACCTTGGGTGTTCCCACACACCTTTGTGTGATCCCGCTCTTCCTGTTACATTCGCCATGGTATAAAATTAATTTAAAAACAAAACAAAATCAGGGATTGAAGGTGCCCCTTATAATAGTGGGAGCCCTTCGTAAAGGGAAAAGCAGGTGTGCAGACTTGGGAACTCAGTACAGGAATGGTAGGAGCTCCTAAATATGAGTACAGCAGGTGTGCAGACCCAGGAGCTCAGTCCTGGGATGGTAGGATCCTCTCATTATTGGCAGAGCAGGTGTACAGACCCAGGAACTCAATGCAGGGATGGTGGGAACCCCACATTATGGGCACAGTAGGTGTGCAGACCTGGGAAATCAGTGCAGTGATGCTGGGAACTCCTAATAACAGGCACAGTAGGTATGTAGACCCAGGAACTCAATACAGGCATGGTCGGAACCCCTCATAATGGGCACAGCAGTTCTGCAGACCAGGGAACTCAACGCATGGATAGCGGGAGCTCCTTATAATAGGCACAGTAGGTGTGCAGACCCAGGAACTGTGCAGTGATGGCAGGAGCCCCTCATAATGGTCACTAGCAGACATTGGAACTCAGCTCATAGGTGGTGGTAGCCATACATAATTGGCACAGCAGGTGTACAAACCCAGGAACTCTGTGCAGAGATCTCCACAATAGAGTCACAGAGAGAAGGAAGAGTCTGCCAGATGACTCAACTCTCCAGCTTCTACCAAACACTGAAATACTGTATCTTTTTGAAGTCAACTGACCCATTAAAAACCTTAAATTTAGTCACAAAAAATGCTAATAAGAATGAAAAGTCAAAAGTATTTAATTAAACATGTAAAAAAGGAAAGAACCCAACATAAAAGAACACTAAAATACCCAAAATATATATACTGTATATATAATTAAAAAAAAAACATAATGAGCTCAGTAGAGGGTTTCCATTGCAGCAGAATTTCTCTGACAGCAAAATCCATTTTGCTGAACTCACTGCATTCTTCCTAGAAATAAGAAGCCTCCCAATGAGTCACGGGAGCTTAGTTCTGTTTTGTTTTGTCATGACCCAGATGTTCTTCACACCAGGAGTGGCCACACACCAGAGTTAAGAATCAAAATATTACATTTCCATGCCTCCCATGGAAAGTACTAAAGTTCTTTTTAAAAATGGAGTCTTATATAGAGTCAGTGAACTGTTAGTGGATTTCTTAAGAATCTATCAGGGCGATTCACAAAAGGGTGAAGGGTTTGGAGGAGGGAGGAGAAGGGAACAATCTAGGACAACATCGCTGATTTGGAAAGCTTCTCCAATGCGGCTCACTTTCCAGTTCAGCGATGTTGTCCTAGATTGTTCATTTCTCCTGCCTTCTCCAAACCCTTCAGCCTTTTGTGAATAACCCTGTATATTATTGGATGTAACCAATGGGCTGGAGAGTACGGTGTACTTTGTGTCGACACCTCTTTGTTATGTAGCCGCGTATTACGTTGTGTCATCCTGTGTGTTATCGCCTAGGTGTGTTGTTCAGCATTGAGGTGACCTCCTCCTATTTTGCGGTAAGGAACTACTGGCGTGGATTCTTCGCCGCCACCTTCAGTGCCTTTATCTTCCGTGTCCTGGCTGTATGGAACAAAGATGCGGGTAGGTTACAGTCTACATTGTTGCAATGGGGTTCTTCAGATATATTGTATTGTGTGTGTGTATGTAAAAATGTTGTTTATTATGTTTAGGGCTAAAAATAAAGTATATTTTTGTACCTTTTCTCCGGTAAATATTACATATTGCTTTTTATTATGTCATATTTATGATTTCCAGGCAGCAGAGGAAGCTTCAGGCTTTTTTTCATATTTTTATTAGGTTAACCTTAAAGCATATCTAATCCCCAAAACAAAAATGTGAAATATTGCAGTTTACCAGTCTTTAAATGTGGTGGCTCCATTGGTTTTCTTCTCTTTAGGCTCCTATATAGGAGCAACGGAGCCACCCGTTGACAGCAGCATTGTTACACTATGGGGAGAGCAGTGTTAACTGGAATAGTAAATTTTAGATGGACTTAGAGTGACAGTAAATTTAGGAGTTAAACCTTATAAGTACATTCAAGTCAATGAACTATTAACAACAATATATCTTATTTGTGTATCACTCGGCTGTAGATCCTCCAGTCATCTCTGAATTGGTGCGGACACTGTCCTTCCTTCTGGAGGGGGAGGCTACTTTTGTTCCCCATGGTTCCTGTGTGTGTTGTAAAGTAGTCACCGCTCCAAGCTCGCCCCCCTGCTTGACTACAATTGGTGGCTCCATTGGTTTTCTTCTCTTTAGGCTCCTATATAGGAGCAACGGAGCCACCCGTTGACAGCAGCATTGTTACACTATGGGGAGAGCAGTGTTAACTGGAATAGTAAATTTTAGATGGACTTAGAGTGACAGTAAATTTAGGAGTTAAACCTTATAAGTACATTCAAGTCAATGAACTATTAACAACAATATATCTTATTTGTGTATCACTCGGCTGTAGATCCTCCAGTCATCTCTGAATTGGTGCGGACACTGTCCTTCCTTCTGGAGGGGGGCTACTTATGTTCCCCATGGTCCCTGTGTGCGTTGTAAAGTAGTCACCGCTCCAAGCTCGCTCCCGTGATTGACTACAATCTCATGTTTAGTTCACTGATTTGTATAGAGATTGTAGTCCATCCCGGGAGTGAGCTTGGAGCGGTGACTACTTTACAACACACACAGGAACCATGGGGAACAAAAGTAGCCTCCCCCTCCAGAAGGAAGGACAGTGTCAGCACCATTTCAGAGATGATTGGAGGATCGACTGCCGAGTGATACACAAATAAGATACATTGTTGTTAATAATTAAGGTACCTGAATGCATTTTTAAGAAATAACTCCTGAGTTTAGTGTCACTTTAACTAACAAATTAAAAATGAAAGCCAAACTGGACAAATGGTTTGGCTCAACCCTCTATCTGCCACTTTTGCAGGACAGCTTGACCTGATAAAGAAAGCTGGCTTGATATGCCAAGGTTTGTTGAAACCCATCTCCACAGGACATAGATCCACATGGAAACATTGACAAGGATCAACTCTGCCCTTTTTTATTTTTATTTTGTTGTTTTTTTTCCCTCTTTTTGTCTGATTACAGATCTATGTTTGACCCTACTAGGACTATAGTCCTAAAGGGGTGAGATGACCTTCAATCAAAACATTCACAGTGTCATTTACAAAAGGGTGAAGAGTTTGGAGAAGGCAGGAGAAGTGAACAATCTAGGACAACATAGCTGAACTGGAAAGTGAGCTGAATTGGAGAATTTTTCCGGTTCAGCTATCTTATCCTAGATTGTTCACTTCTCCGGCCTTCTCCAAACTCTTCGCCCTTTTGTGAATAGACTTGTTACATTTAGACAAGATGAGTTAATTTAATCATTTACATTTTTCAGCCTCCATAACTGCAGCTCTTGTGGGATGTTCCCATTCTGCAATAGTCAGGACCTAACAAAAGTGGTCCAAGGAAGGAAAACCAATGAACTGGCGACAGGGTCTTGGGCAGCCAAGGCTCATTAATGCACATGGGGGGAGCTAAGGAGGCCCACAGGTCTTAAAGGATCTGCTACTGAAGGCTTGGTGCCAGATACCACAGCATACCCTCAGAGGTCTAGTGGAGTCCATGCCTCAACAGGCCAGGGAAAGGGAGACCTACTCAATATTGGGCGGGTAGTCATAATGTTATGGCTGATCAGTGTTTATTCAAATTACTTATTTACAAAATGAACAGTGTTGTTGGATCCCTTGGCAAACCAAAATACACAGGGAAACACCAATCTCTAACCCAAAAAAAAACAAATGAACCTAACAAATAACCTATTTTTTTCTTCCAGTTACCATCACTGCACTATTCCGCACTAACTTTCGTATGGAGTTCCCCTTCGACCTACAAGAGTTACCGGCCTTTGCAGTTATTGGGTAAGATCCCTTGCTTCCATCCTTTAGGCCCCATTCCCACTAAGCGATTTATCACGCGATTTCCGCCGCCATATCGTGCATTTGTGCTGCGCGATATCGCGAGAAGTCGCCGCCCAATGCTATTTAATGGAGCTGTCTTAGCTCCATGTCGCCCGTTGCTGTCGCTCTAGCAGGACCCTTTTTTCAGCAGATTTTTCTATTTTTTAATGGAGCCCAACGGTGAAGGCCGCGCTACCGTCGCTGGATCGTCGCCCCGAAAGTCGCGCTATCCCAGCCGTGCGGATCCGCTGCAAAAGGTATGTCGCTTAGTGTGAATGGGGCTTTAGCCTAATCCCTCCATTAACTGTCGGAAAACAAGCATTTTCTAAAGGAGGTTAGCAATGGGATTTCCTATACTGAGCTCATGATGGGTTTATTTTAAGATGGTTAAAAAAAAAGACTCCCGTCCATCGATTTCTTACAATTCCTGGAGTTTTAGTCCTGCGGGGAAACTGATGCAAATGTTGCCAAACAGGAAAAGTTAAATCCTTCCCCAGGAGTAGTTTTATCATTTCCCATGATTAAAATATTTCCATACTATCCTTTATTAATTATAACAGTGGGAATAATTGATTGTAAGAAAATGACCCAATTCTTTTTTTTTTTCCCATTAATTATTTTGCCATTATGACCTAATTCAGTAGAGAATTCCACAGCTTAATGATCCTTACTGTAAAGAAAACCTCCCTAAGTCTGGGCACACACCTTACAACCATCGCAAGACTTTTGTCTTGCGATGGTTGTAAGGTACTTAAAAAAACGTACGATCTGCCTATCTTGCATAGGCAGATCGTACTTGCGATGATTGCAAGCCACGCCCCCTGAGGGGCGGGCTTCCGATTACCGCAATGCCGAACGGGCAGTGTGCGCTTGCGCACACCGGCCCGTACGGCTGTTATCGCACGGACATGCCACAAACCCGCCGAACATCGTACGATGCTCGGCGGGTTTTCGAACATGTCCGTAAGTTTAAAGTCGTGCGACCGTACAGTAGTAGAGGTCGCACGGCTTCCACACACCTTACGATCATCGTACGATCGCGGGATTTCCCGCGATTATCGTACGATAATCGTAAGGTGTGTGGGGACCCTAAGTCCTCTTTTCTCTCTAGGTAACCCATGTCCTCCTGTCCTTTGTCCATTCCTTAAAAATAGAACTGTTGCTAGAACATTTTGATCTAGTTTGGGGGTAGAATGGAGAAGGGTCTTTTAGTTGTTTTTTTTTTTTATTTCTGGCTCTGTCCCCATTGGGAAGTTTTATCACTTCCTGTTCCAGAGATCCAGAGACACAAAAGGAAATTCCCTATTGGACAGCTTAATCCTCATGTCCCATCGCACTCCTGACCGGAAGATGCCCAATGCAACAGGGCGGGTGCAGTAGCGACAACGGATGCCTCCGCAAAGTATGAATAAATGGAAGTAGTTACTCGCACTCCAAAAGTAATAAAGTCAATAATGTTTATTGACTGTGATGATACACATCTCCTAAGCAACGTTTCGGCACCATGTGGCCCTTTCCTCAGGCAAACAGAGAGTGTTGGACAGCTGTCATGTGTCCCCATTGTAAGATTGCCTGTCCTGTTGGCCACACGCGATGGTGAACCTAGAAGAGGTTCTAACCTTTACCCACTTTGTCCAAAGCTGAAAGAAAAAAGGGTTTGGCAGGCGTTAGACTTTAAGATATAACGGTAAAGCTGAACTCCAGGCATAACACATGTAATAGTAATCGTTTGTCAATGCATTGGCTTACCTGAGATTGACTATAATTCCTGCTTTTTCCTCCGGAGTGTCAAAATAGTTGTGGGGAACTAATTTCCTCTTTGCACGACCAGTCTCTGCTGCCTGCTCTCTATGACTAGGTGACAGGTCATGGAACAACCCTGCTGTAGTTCGACTTGCAGGTATCACGCTACCACATAATCCTGGTCCAGTGGGGTGGAGACAGTGTCTGCTTGTGACCACTTCCTTCCTCGCCCACAGTTTTATAATGACTGGCTTCTCTTATAAGCTACCAATAGACACAAGCACAGCTACAGTATGGGGATGTGACAGGGGACAAGATAGCTCCCCTATCATCACCCAGTGGCAGCACTACAGTCTCAATGCATTGTGGGAGACATAATTCAATGCAGTCCAGTAGGTATCCCTCCACACTCCTTGAAGGTGAACCCCCTTAAGGATAGATGCTGAAATGACTGTGGATGGTGCCGCTCAGATTAATAGAGAAACAAGATGTCAGCAGCACACCAGAGAAATGTGTCCAAATGAACATCTTTATTGACGCATAGACATATTGGCAACATTTTGGGGCCATGCAGGGTCCCTTCATCAGGCTCATTGAAATATTGTCATATTGAGCCTGATGAAGGGACCCTGCGTGTATCCGAAACGTTGCCATCTTTGTGACATTATGTCTATGCATCAATAAAGATGTTTATTTGGACACATTCCTCTGATGTGCTGGTGACATCTTGTTTCTCTATAGGTCAGTGCAGAACCCCGCCACTTGCAGTTGGACTGAGGAAGATTTGTGGCCGTGATTTGATGCGTATAAGCTTTTTTTTATGTCAAATGAATTTAATCAAATCATGGCAAAAAAGGGTAGAGTCTTGGGGAGACGGAGCTCAGGGAGATTTATTATGGTGATCCCAGAGTTCAGCTTTGAAGTGGAATTCCAGACAAAACCATATTCTACTGTTTTGGATACACTATGGAAGAATTAAGTTATCTATCTGGGATTTGATGTGCTCATTTCTTTTTTTGCCTGGAAATCTCCCGCTGGGGACATCTAGACCAGAGACAGCTGTCAAGCTTAAGATTTCCCCTACATTTTCCTCCTCTCTTCCTGTTGAGTCTCTGGGACAGGAAGTGAGGTGAAACCCCCCTAGAGAGGATGGAGACTACATTAGATACTAGACAGAACTTCTAAGGCTTTCCATTTGTCCAAAAATGTATTTCTCAGGCTGATTTATTGACCTTCTTAAATTTGTTAATTTGTTAATTTGATGACTTCTAAGATGACTTTAATCCAAGCTAGACAGGCCAGGTTTTCTGACCTCTCATTGTGTGCGAGACCTGTCCGTCCTTCTGGTCATTTTACTTGCCCTTCTTTGGACCTTTGCCTATGTACAGTCGGTGATTGCATGGTTTGACCTGGGCTACAAGATCTTAATTCTATCTCCTTGCAGGATCTGCTGCGGGTTTCTCGGCGCTTTCTTCGTCTACCTGAATCGACAGGTGGTGCTTGGCATTAGGAGTAACCAGACCTTGAGTACCTTCCTAAGCCACAAGTAAGTTTCATGAGACTGTAAGATTCTTTGGCCACTGTCTTAGTATGTTTATTATACCGGTCATCTTTGCTCTTGTCCATAATTGTCCTTAACCCTTTCCAGACCAGTGTTTATTGACGCCTAGGTGCCCAGACCAAATTTAGCAGTGTCAATGTGCATTGGTCAGTTTGACAACAACTCTATGACTAATTTGCCAACCTAATTTGCCAGCATCGGAAAAACAAACATCCCTGTGTCCTTCAAGTCCAGCAATACACTGAAGGCAGAAGATTGTTCAACCAAACACAATCAAAGTAACTCGGTATATGCAGCGCAGTGTAGGGAGACATGCAAAGACCTGGGGAGAGTAACCTCTCAATAAACAAATGGCCCATCACAGGAGGGCAAACTCTACAGGTCAAGAATTTTGCTATACTATAAGGAACAGGGACATATTCTTGAGGACAGTGAGGTGCACATTTTGGGCAGAGAGGACAACTGGTTCACAAGATGCATGAAAGAGGCCATCAACGTCAAACTTGAACTTCCATTTTTGAGCAGGGATGAGGGCCTTCGACACCATCTGTCTTCCACACATAATGCTATTTAAACATCTCTAACCTGGTGACTTGACAGCAATGTTCACCTTGTCATGTGAATCAAAGACACCAAGGATAAGATTATGTTACTAGAACAAGGTGGTTCCACAATTTTCACCTCTCCCATCCTGTTCTTGGATGATCAACATCTGCATTGACATGTTCCATGGTGTGGATATTGATTTTAGGTCATTGACAATTAGAACTGAAGAAATGACTTGGATAAGATATAAAACATCTTCCACATTACAGAACAAGTCCAGTTGAATGTGACCATCTAATACTAGTGATTTCCCTTAACTTTGTGTTTCAGTGACCATGGTCATCAGGACGAATGGAGGGTTGAATCTCCTCACTGGGGTCATAGGCAGCCACAAAAATATCGGTTGTACAAAAATTAGGGATGCACCAATACCGATACTAGTATCGGTATAGGTGCCGATACCGAGTATTTGGGCGAGCACTCGCCCAAATGCTTCGATACTATTCCTGATACCAGAACTTCCACTATTAGGAAGCCAGGCGGCGAGTCAATGCATGCTGCCAGACTTCCTGGCTGGCCGGGAAGCCGGCTCCATACCCCCTTGTCGCTTGGTCCGGCCGTCCGGCTTCCTAATTGGTTGGGAGGCTGACCAATCAGGAAGCTGAGCGGCAAGTCATTACCTGCTCCCCGGCTTCCTGATTGGCCAGAAAGCCGGCTTCATGCTTTCCCGTCACCTGGTGATGAGGGAGCTTGGAGCCGGCTTCCCGGCCAATCAGGAAAAAGGGGGTAGGTAATGACTCGCCGCCCAGCTTCCTGATTGGTCGGGAACCAGACCAATCAGGAAGCTTTGGCCAGCTTCCCCGCCAATCGGGAAGCCGGGCGGTGAGTCATTACACGCCACCTGGCTTCCTTAATGGGACTTCTGGTAACGGTATTCTGTATCGGGGAGTGCAAAAGAAAAATGCCGGTACCGAAAAACTGGTATCAGTGCATCACTAATCTAAATCTTCCCTATTACATCCGAAACATTTGCCTTCACATACGGTTTAAGGGAATCCTTTCATTTTAAGCTGATCAGTATAGTACATGTTTAAAAATAAATTCCCTTGAACTAGGGATGCACCGATACTTTTCAGATACCAGTTCAGATACCAGTGCCGATACTTGGCATTTGCATGAGAACTACCAGGGTTGCAGCGGTTGCAGCTGGGACCGGGCTCTGGCGCTCCACCACTGTCCTGAAATCATTAGTCTGTATTGTTTCAGAAAAACTGTCATATGACAATAAACAAAAATGTATCAGTACTTGTATCTGTGAGTACTTGGGCAAGTATCAGTACTCGTACTCGCAAAATTGGTATCGATGCATCACTTATATATATATTTATAAAAACAAAATCATACATTATAACAGAGATGTACAAATCCCGGGAGCTCCGTGTGCTCCTTACAAATGACAGCCGCCTCCTAACTTTTGAGTTTTTCTCTAGTCTAGTCTTGGAGCTCAAAAGTATCTGTAGTTGTACTTGTACCGAGTACGGTACTTGGTATCGGTGAATCCCTACCTTGAACTGTTCTGACCCTTGCCTTTACCAAACTCCTACGACCTTGAGAAAGTCAGACAGCTATACGGTTTGGCACATGTATCGTTATTTCAACCAAAACGTCAGCCTACTTCATCCTGGGTGCACGGCTCCGCTCTTTTGTGCGACATAACCTTCATTTTATTTTTAGCAATCCCTGAAAATGTCATTGTAAAGCCAGAGAGTCTCTTCCCCC
>NW_017306398.1:1366669-1369483 GCF_000935625.1 Nanorana parkeri | reverse complement strand
CCCTCTCCTTCCAGAACAATTACTTGCTGCTTAATTAAATTTCATTTAAAATGCAGGAAATGCTAAATAAAACATGAGAAGCCGTATAATCCGAGGAGAAACATTATTAATCCTGTGTATGAAAACGTCACAATTGTAATTGTGCGTGAATGGGACAGGGGAAGACGAAATGGGAAATAATCAGGTCATTTGGTCATGTGGACACTGTAACGCAAAGAAAAAAAATCAAAGATACCATAAAAAGACATATATAAAAACAAAAATTTTATTATATTTAAGTGTATTTGAAACCAAAACCATAGGAAACGGTGAGAGCTCCTGTAAGGTCTTTATTGCTTAAACCAAGCGACATTTGTGGCCCTATCTATATCGGGAAATTTTCTTACTTATATATTTGCCCCATGAGCAAATTATATTCTTTCCTATAACTTTGTGCACAGAGTCTAGCCAAAACTCTTAAAGCCTTGATGAAGGGAGGGAGTGTGTTGGCCTCCAAACGCGTTGGCTGTCTATGTGATTAAGCTATTAATGTTTTTGGACTTGTTCACCATTTCACTTGAGGCTCCTTTTGCGATTGAACAGATTTATATTGCTGTCTGTCAGGGTTATTCACAGAAGGGTGAAGAGTTTGGAGAAGGCCGGAGAAGTGAACAATCGAGGCCAGAATAGCTGATTTGGAAAAATTCTCCAATTCAGCTTCCCAGTTCAGCGATGTTGTCCTAGATTGTTCACTTCTCCGGCCTTCTCCAAACCCTTCACCCTTTTGTGAATAACCCTGTGTGTCTCAGCTGGGTAGACTCACTCTTTCTAGTAGTCCTGGTGATCATTGACAGCGAGGCAATTTCGGGATTCAATCCGGTTCTGGGTTTTTGGATGAAATCCGAATTTTCGTTAGTTTCGGATGAGTTTATGAATATTCGTTGCGAATATCACAGAAAACCATATACAGATATTAAAGGAGTTCTCCTTAGGGTAACGGGAGGACACAAACTAGCGTCCTCCCATCACCCTACGCTCAGTATACCGCAAGCTACAGCTCGCTGTATACTGAGACGCCGGAGCGGATCCCGACTTAGACGCCGGGATCCGCCCAGATGCGTGAGTGACAGCTGGCTCTCCCTATCTAGAGGCAGAGCCAGCTGTACCCGCCCTCTCCCCCGTCCGTTCCGCCAGTCAGCGCTGGCAGATCGGAGCGGGGAGAGGGGAATCCAGCCCCTCCCCCTGTCACGGCAGAGAGCCGTGACAGGATCGAGAGGTGAGCGAACCCGGTATGTGTTCTCTCACCTCCCGATCTACTGAGCCGACCTGTGACAGTCTCATTGTCACAGGTTGGCTAGAACTATGAGGTGAGTGGAAATCACTCATCTCATAGTTCTCCTTTAATACTAAAGCTGAAGCTCCTAGACCCGAATGGCATTCGGGAGTCCGAATTTCCGAATAGCGTTCGGGAGCTCCAGAAATCAATACGGGTCTTGGAGCCATAGACATATACATACATGATATTAAAGCTGAGGCTTCCAGACCCGAATGGCACTCGGGAGCTCCAGAAAGCAATACGGGTCTGGGAGCCATAGACATATACATACATGATATTAAAGCTGAGGCTTCCAGACCCGAATGGCACTCGGGAGCTCCAGAAAGCAATACGGGTCTGGGAGCCATAGACATATACATACATGATATTAAAGCTGAGGCTTCCAGACCCGAATGGCACTCGGGAGCTCCAGAAAGCAATACGGGTCTGGGAGCCATAGACATATACATACATGATATTAAAGCTGAGGCTTCCAGACCCGAATGGCACTCGGGAGCTCCAGAATGCTGTTTGGAAATTCGGACTTCATTCGGGTCTTGGAGCCTCAGTTTTAGTATCATGTATATATAATTAGCATTCTGTAGTACGAACGAATATTCGTAGCGGCAACATTGGGAGCCATATATACATAAAACTAAACCTGAGGCTCCCAGAAATCGGATTCAGACCTTTTCGGATGCATTAAACCGAAAACCACATCTGATTGGCCAGAAAAGTCACATGTCCGATTAAATTTGGTTTTTTAAACTAAATTTGGGCTGGGATCCGAAATTTCGGAAATGGAAATTCGGACACATTCGGAATGCTTGGGAATCGGAAATTCTGAATACTGTCCGAATAGCCGAATTTCGGAAAATTCAGAGGAATTTTGACTCGGAACGAAACGAATCGCACACGTCTATTGGTGACAACTGTCTGAGTAATTAACCTCTTTTGGTAAAAACTTTCTAAGCTGGGAATTCCCTCACTTTATTTATTACAGGTATTTATTTAGCGCCGACAATTTACGCAGCACTTTACATAGTTGCACATTCACATCAGTCCCTACCATCAAGGAGCTTACAATCTAAGGTCCCTATCTCACATACATACATAGAGGGCCAACTTAGAGAGGAGCCAATTAACCTACCAGCATGTCTTTGGAGTGTGGGAGGAAAACCGGAGGAAACCTATGCAAGCACCGGGAGAACATGCAAACTCCTTGCAGACAGTGACCAGGCCAGTATGTGAACCAGGGACCCCCAATGCTGCAAGGCAGAAGCGCTAACCACTACGCCACTGTGCTTCCCTATTGAGAAATGACTTCTTATTTCATGTTGTCATTGAAGGATATGTGTTCCGAGGGGGTGCCCTGAGGATGTACAGTAAGTATCTTGGTAGAGCGCGGGACCCAAAGCAGAAAGGCTAAAGCTTTAGATCTGAATTTTAGAGGCAGCTTTCTGTTGGCAAGTGGAATCACTCTGGGGGGGGGGGGGGGTCTCGGGGGGAGCATACAGACT
>NW_017306398.1:1356568-1366272 GCF_000935625.1 Nanorana parkeri | reverse complement strand
TGGTGAGGGGGTGCTCCGGAAGAGACTAAGAACTGTGAGGATAAAGACATTTTAGGGTCTCAATATTCCTCCTTCATCAGGGTTAAGAAATAAGATAACATTGAATGAAGATAGAATTATGTAGCCACCACCAGTAGACTTTATTACCAGCGCTGGCTTCTTATATCTCCTATGGACTGTGCAGATGAGACATCCCCACCACAACTTCCAGTTCCTCCAATTTGATCCTTCCATTCCGAACAGTTTTAACCTGTTCCAGACTGATTTTATGTGTTTAACAATGTTCTAACCATTGTCCAATATGTTATAAATCCGTTCAATATATCATTTCCTATTCTCCCCCCCCCCACTAGTCGATTCATCTATCCGGCGGTGATCACATTCGTCATAGCAACGCTCACCTTCCCTCCAGGATTCGGGCAGTTCATGGCTGGGGAGGTAAGGTTTTAGATCCTGAGATGCTGAAAAGCAAAGGGCTACATTGTTGCTCCCCTTGCCACGGGAATATGAGCCCTTACGCCCAGTGTAATGGATTGGCATATGTGCACGGATGGGGGGTTTTGTTATCTGTTATGACTTTAAAGAGAACCAGTCATATGCGGACATTTGTAGGAATCTGAATCTCCACACTTATGCTGTTATAATAATGCAGCCTTATCTCTCAGGGATAAGTGTGTGTGATGTTATTTACTTGTATTCTCTCCCTGTCAGAGCCGCGTTAGGGCACCACAGAGGCTGACTGGTCTCCATACTTAGGGTTGACAACTGAAACTATCTTTGTGATGCCGGAGAAGGGTAAACTTATCGGTTAACATAGCCTTTAATTTGCTTTCATGTAATCCTGACAGCATCTTTCTTATGTAGCAAATTTCTTATTATATGTTATCAGCACAGAATACAGTCAGGAGATAGGATAATATTATTATTATTATTACTACATAGTATTTATATAGCGCCAACAGTTTGTGCAGCGCTTTACAATATAAGGAAGACATTACCATCACAATTCAAGACAAGATGGTAAGGAGGGCCCTGCCCCTGAGGGCTTACAATCTAAAAGGGAGGGGCAAGTGATACATGAGGAGGTAGCTGTGTGGGGATGAATTGTTTGAGAACGTGACGGTTCAGTGGTTAGGTTGAGGTGGGATAGGCTTCCCTGAAGAGATGAGTCTTAAGGGATCCCCTAAAGGAAGTCAGAGTAGGAGACAGACGGACAGGTTGGGGTAAAGAGTTCCCGAGCATGGGAGAAACTCTAGAAAAGTCCTGCAGGTGAGCATGGGGGCATTTGATGAGGGAGCTGGAAAGCAGGAGGTCTTTGGAAGAGTAAACGGGACGGTTAGGGTGATACTTTGATATAACCTCTATATGATCCTTACATCCTGACACTTCTGCTCTGACAGGAAGATAATACCAGTAAATAATAAAAAACACGCAATCCCTGATAGAGAAGGCTTCACTATTACAAGAGCTGCAGACCCAGATTATTACAGATGCCCGTTGCTGACAGGTTCTCTTTAAGGAAAGGTAGCGGGGGGTCTTATTTTGGCAAAAGATCCACCTTAAAAATAAATCCAACCTCTAAAATGTTGATGTCATTCTCAAAGTCATTTTCATTGTTCACTGTAATCTACAGCTTTCGTAAAATGATACCTGCTATGAAGGTCCTTGTTCAGGCACTTCCTGTTGCAGGGTGACAGCGCTTGGCCTCTGTCTCCCAACTGTGCTGCCGCGTTGTCACCCTGTCACACGGACTTCCAATGGAGACTGCAAGTAGCTGTTACAACATTACACAGACATGGTCATGGTGGGATTTACTCTCTCTGCTGCCCCAAGGCCAGGTTCCTCAGTGCGCCCCCTCCTCGCCAAACCCCCCACCCATGAAGAATGGCCACCAGATGGCGAGGGCGGCAGGGTTGGTTTTAATTTTTGTATTTAATTTTTTTACTTTTTATCACTTTTTAAATTTTTTTACTTTTTGTTTAATTTCTTTTACTTTTTAAAAATTTAATTTATCTTATCTTTAACTTTTTTATTGGTTATCATTTTACAGGACCTACAGACCTAGGAGGGCTAAATGTAGAAATCAACTCCCTGCCTGGTGTCCGGAACTGCATGTCCCGGGCGTTGGGAGATAGGAATTTCACACCCCTGCTGCCCCCAGGGCCGGATTTCCCACAAGGTCAACCAAGGCCCGGCCTTGGGGCAGCAGGGAGTAGAGGGGCAGCAGGGTTGTGGAATTGCTATCTCTCCATGCTGGGGGGGGGGGGGTTGGCAGGTAGGGAGGCACATTGAGGAACCTTGCCTTGGGGCAGCAGAGAGAGTAAATCCGGCCCTGGGCTGCCCCTCTACTCCCTGCCGCCCCAAGGCCGGGCCTCAATGGCCTTGTCAAAAATCCCACCCTGGACATGGTCCACTGTTGTCACCATAAGTAAGCCCGCCCTGAGAAATGCCATGCAGCCATTGCTGGAGTGCATGTAGACAGGAAGTGGATGAAGGAATCAGCAACACTGAACAAAAGGGACAAAAAAAAATGAGAATTTCAAGTATTACAAAAATGACACTTATCTATGATACGCAGTACAAAGCAAAGTACAGAGCATAGTTAAAGTGACATTAAACCCTCAGATTTTTTAACATAAAACAATACTGTAATTTGCGCCTTACTGTAATCCATGGTCGTTTTCCTTCTCTTTGCTGCTCTTCCTTTTAAATCTGTATCTCTTCTCATGCTGGGCAGAACTTCTGTTTTGCAGCAGACTGCCTTGTCTCTGGAATGGATACACGGTGTCTGTATGTAGGTTCACAAAATAAGCCAGCACTACAGGAAGAGGCACTCAGCTGCAAAGCAAAGTTCTCCCCCAGCATGAGAAGAGATAAGGAACTAAAAGGAAGAGCAGCAAAGAGAAGGGAAACTACCATGGATTACAGTAAGCCACACATTACAGTATTGGTTTATGTTAAAAAATCTGAGGGTTTAATGTCACTTTAATATCATTCAGCTCGGGTTTACATCTACTGTAAGGTAGACCTGACTGACCCGTCTACCCTTGTTCCCTGGTTGTCTAGTATTCTCTATGACTCTCCTGTGTTCTATGTCCCAGCTCATGCCCCGGGAGTGTATCAGTGTCCTGTTTGATAACCACACATGGACGAAGCACGTGGGGAACACCTCCGGCTTGGGACGCTCTGCTGCCTTCATCCACCCAAACATCAGCGTCTTTGTAACGCTCCCCCTCTTCTTCATCATGAAGGTAACCCCAAGTTATCCTTTTTGCCTATTTATGAGAACTTGAAACAGTTACCGTATTTTACTTCCTTAACACCACACTCGCGCGATCCCACATTATGGCCTCATCAACAATGTCATACATGGGCTTGCCAGCGTAGTTACAGATTCCATGGGTTGACTAGGTTGGCCATCACATGATAAGGTTTTGGAGATTTCAAAGAAACAATGAGATTTGTTGATAAAAAAACCATTATGGGGTTTATTCACTATGGACCCGAAGGATCCTGCTGTAGCTTCGGCTGATCCTTCGGCTCTCTTCGGCAGCCTCTGCCCTTTGGTTCAGTCAAACCGAAGGGCTGCTGCACGGGCTATTCACAATAGCCCATACAGCAGCCGAGCCGAAGGCAGCTCGACTGAGCCGAAGTGACAGCTGAAGCTGACCAATCTCCACGCAAATGACAGCTGGGCAGAGCCAGGTGTGATCTCACAGCCGGCTCCGCCAAGTTGTAATGACAGATCAGCGTCCCCAAATGACCTGGGGACGCTGATCTGTCATTAAACAATAACAACTGGGCGGAGCCGGCCGTGACATCACACCCGGCTCCACCCAGTTGTTATTTATTGGCCGGGACCTGCTAGAAGACTCTGGCAGGTGCCGGCCAATAGGAAACAGTTGTACTTGAAAGGGAATTTTTGGGTCATTGGTCTTTAATACGTGTGATCCTTTTAGATCACTTTTAGTCCCCCACAACTTTAACAATCAGATGGCTATGGCTATGAAGACCACTGCTTTCCCTGCAGAGGTCCGACACATCCTCTGCTGCATCTCAGATGGAGTTTTCCATTCTGAGGAGCTCTAGCTCTGACTAAGGGGTGTGTCGGACCTCTGCAGAGAGACCAGTGATTACACACAGAGAGCAAGGGTCCCTCTCTGCAGCATGCTGACAGGGGACAGTCTTTTCTGCTAAGGCTGTGGCTGCTTTCTAATAAAAATTAACTGGAAGACTCTGCTGAACCTTTTTGCTTTTGCAGCTGGAATGTATTTCTCAGGTAAGCTGGAGATCTCATTGAGCATTAAAGGAGAACTATGGGGTTAAGGCTTTTCCCCATAGTTCTCCTTAGGCTAACGTGAGGACACAAACTAGCGTCTTCCCGTTACCCTAAGCTCAGTATATAGGGAGCTTCAGCTACATACTGAGACGCCGCAGCCGGAGCGGATCCCGACATTGATGTCGAGATCCGCCCAGCTGCGTATCTCGCCCCCTCCCCCGTCCGTTCCGCCAGTCAGCGCTGGCAGATCGGAGCGGGGAGAGGGGAATCCAGCCCCTCCCCTGTCACGGCAGAGAGCCGTGACAGGATCGAGAGGGGAGCGGGCGCCGGTATGTGTTCGCTCACCTCCCGATCTACTGAGCCGACCTGTGACAGTCTCATTGTCACAGGTCGGCTAGAACTATGAGGTGAGTGAAAAGCACCCCCCTCATAGTTCTCCTTTAAGAACAGTAACCCAATGCTGTTTTTTTTTTTTCTCATTCCAGTTTTTGATGTCCGTCGTTGCTACTACGATGCCCATACCCTGCGGTGCCTTCATGCCGGTGTTTGTCCTCGGTAAGCCGAAGATGAAGGAATGGAAAATACCATTCGGTGGTTTTGTAGTTTTTATTGAGTTGCATTATGGAACAACAAAAAAAGTCAAAAAGTTTCTTACATTGCCCAATCTAATGCCTGGCCTCTAATATGTACACAGTAAGACTAATTCATTAACAGTATGCAAGGAGCAAAGAACTAAGCATAAAGTGCAATGATCTTAGCCAATCAGAATCTGTCTTGTAGCAGCCAATCAGAATCCGTCTTGTAGCAGCCAATCAGAATGCATCTTGTTGCAGCCAGTCAGAATCCGTCTTGTAGCAGCCAGGTAGAATCCGTCTTGTAGCAGCCAATCACAATCCGTCTTGTAGCAGCCAATCAGAATCCATCATGTAACAGCCAGTCAGAATCTGTCTGGTTGCAGCCAGTCAGAATTCGTCTTGTAGCAGCCAATCAGAATCCGTCTTGTAGCAGCCAATCAGAATTCATCATGTAGCAGCCAGTCAAAATCTGTCTGGTTGCAGCCAGTCAGAATCCGTCTTGTAGCAGCCAATCAGAATCTGTCTAGTGGCAGCCAATCAGAATCTGGCTTGTAGCAGCCAATCAGAATCCATCTTGTAGCAGCCAGTCAGAATCCGTCTTGTTGCAGCCAGTCAGAATCCGTCTTGCAGCAGCCAATCAGAATTGGTCACACAATTCATTAAAATGAAATGAAATCGGTTGGTATAGGTGACTACATCTAGAATTTTGCTCAAGCATGTTGCCGTCTTTCTCACCGTACTGTATTTATGGAGGATCAGCATTGTTACAATAGGACAGGAAGCAGTTATGTCACAAGAGGTGCGGCCCGCATTGGGTGACACCATCAGAGGGGGTAACACCAAAATGACTTACAGTCCTTTTGGTGTCACCCCCACTGTAAAGTTGGGCACTCGGTCATGCACGAGAGAGGAGGGGAGGATGGGCCCCAGCGGTATACCTTATCCCGCTGGATGAATGTCCCCTCCTCTATTAACAAGCATCCATCACCAAGATGGCCACTGGCAGTGAAGTGCACGAGACACAAGAATGACGTCAAGCATAACATAATGACGTATGTACCAGGTGACACCAGGCAGCCGCACCGGGTGACACCCAGCCTGGTGACGCCCCTGCAGGAAGTAGGCTAGAAATTCTCATGATCTCCATAACATAGAGGAAGATGCTTTGTAGTCCTAACATACTTCCTGATGCATTGTTCGAGATAGGACTGCAGAGTGGATCGTGGATCATCCAGCGTTGCTGTAGTCTCATCTGCATCTGTTCTAAGCTGATAGTAGAGGAACCCGGCACTGCAGCTTCGTCACTGTTCCATGTGCTCCGTGTTCAGTTCTGAAACATTGAGCTGCTCCACCCTCTTGTCTCCAATCCCGCTGCCTGAACCTCGGTGCTGTGCGAAGCAGGTGTTGGAGCAGCTGTAGACTTCTCGCAGCTTGACCACGTCTGGCCGTTCTCCTCTGACCTCTCTCATTAACAAGTTGTCAGCAGTTCCCCCTCCACTATGGCAACAGTTATGTTTGAGGTCAAAGTTTCTCAAATCACGTGCCGATCCCATTCCCATGCCAATGTTTTGGTAGAGCAGCACCTCTTGGCCATGTCTGCATGTAATCAGTTGCAGCCAGATGATTGGCGGCTCAGTTATTTCTGATAAAACCATTCCACCTATAAGGGGGGGGGGGGGCACTGGGCTCTTGTAGATAATGATGATAATAAATGGCATTCGGGACATCTGCTGACTTTATCGGCAAGAAAAAAATCAAAGCAACTGGACTTGCCGTGTTTTTCTTGAAGACTTTTAACTGGTCACCTGACTAGCTTTCTCTATTCTGAATTCAATTCTCCATTCTGAATAGAGAAAACTAGTCGGATGACCAGCGAAACGTCTTCAAGAAAAACACGGCAAGTCCAGTCGCCTTGATTTATTTCTTACAGATATACCATGAGCCGGATGAATGAGAACCTCCCACACACATCTGTTGACTTTGTCTGCATTGCTCCCGACCAGGTGCCGCTTTCGGAAGAATTGTCGGGGAGTTGATGGCTTTCCTCTTTCCCAACGGAATCTTGTTTGATGGGATTGTGTATCAGATTTTACCCGGGGGCTACGCTGTGATTGGTCAGTATCCGCAGACTGATTCTCTCTCTCTCTCTTATTAATATATTTTTTGTTCATTTTCTGTTTATTGCATGAATTCATATATCGGCACCATGTTCTGCAGTGTTTAAAGGGTCACACATTATTCATTTCGCTGGTCACTAGCCCACTGTGTTGTCTGTGACGTACTTTATTTATGTATTACATGTATTTATAATGTTGCCAACAATATTGCACAGCGCTCTTCATACTGCACACCAGTGGCGTCACAAGAGGGGTGCGGGGGGGTGCGGCCCGCACCCGGGTGCCACCATTGGAGGGGTGCCACCAAAATGACTCACAGTCATTTTGGTGTCACCCCCCCTCTGAAAAGTCGGGCGCTCGGTCATGGACCGAACGCCTGGCAGTATCAGGAGAGAGGAGGGGACCCGGCGGCATACCTTATCCCGCCGGGTGACTGTCCCCTCCTCTCTCTGCCGGCGTCCATCACCAAGATGGCCGCCGGCAGGTATCAGAATACATCTGCGCGTGCGCGATGAAGTCACGCGCATGCGCAGTGACGTCTCGGCGGGGTGATACTCGGTTACCGCTCCGGGTGTCACTCAGCCTCGGGACGCCCCTGCTGCACACTCACATGTATTTGTTGCTGTAAAAAAAAATCTTAGCGCTCTGCTCTGGCTGGCACTTACCATGAAGCTGAGGCAATTTTGCTTTTTGTTTTAAATGTATTTCTTTGTTGCAAACATTCACACTCACCGGCCACTTTATTAGGTACACCTGGCTAATACCGGGTTTGGACCCCCTTTTGCCTTCAGAACTGCACTCATACTTCGTGGCATAGATTCAACAAGGTGTTGGAAACATTTCTCAGAGATTTTGGTCCATATTGACGTGATGGCATCACAGGCCCAAAGTGTGCCAAGAAAATATCCCCCACACCATTACACCGCCACCAGCCTGAACCGTTGATACAAGGCTGGATGGATCCACACCAAATTCGGACCCGACCATCTGAATGTCGCATCTGAAATGGAGACTCATCAGACCAGGCAACGTTTTTCCAATCTTCTATTGTCCAATTTTGGTGAGCCTGTGCGAATTGTAGCCTCTGTTTCCTGTTCTTAGCTGACAGGAGTGGCACCCGGTGTGGTCTTCTGCTGTTGTAGCCCATCTGATTCAAAGTTTTACGTGTTGTATGGTATTCTGCATACCTCGGATGTAACGAGTAGTTATTTGAGGTACTGTTACCTTTCTATCATCTTGAACCAGTCTGCCCATTCTCCTCTGACCTCTGACCTCAACAAGGCATTTTCCTCCACACAACTGCCGCTGACTGGATATTTTCTTTTTTTCGGACCATTCCCATTAGATCAGCAATTTCTGAAATACTCAGACCAGCCCGTCTGGCACCAACAACCACGCCACGTTCAAAGTCACTTAAATCCCCTTTCTTCCCCATTCTAATGCTCGGTTTGAATTTCAGCAAGTCGTCTTCACCACGTCTAGATGCCTACATGCATTGAGTTGCTGCCATCTGATTGGCTGATTAGCAATTTGTGTTGCCAAGCAATTGAACAGGTGTACCTAATAAAGTGGCCGTTGAGTGTATATATCGTCCTCATATTGCTCAGCGCTGTACACCGCATCATTCATATGACTCCTTGCTGCAGAAGCAGTTCACGTTCCAAGGTGTCATTCCCAGAAGTGCCACAAGGGGGCTCCTCACACATAGATTAATGAATGGCCAGATTGAATTGTGTATCTCCGTTCGGTCATTGACAAATGACAGTATGAACCACAATACCCAACAGAGGACAACAGATCTAACTAGATATTCATCACTAATCTCATCCCATAACCTAGAAGAAACGTCTGCCGTACACAGCTGGGCGGATCCAGACATAATTGTCGGGATCCGCTTCAGCTGCGGCGTCCCAGTATACCGCGAGCTGTAGCTCGCGGTATAGTGAGCTTAGGGTGACGGGAGGACGCTAGTTTGTGTCCTCCCGTTACCCTTAGGAGAACTATGGGGAAAAGCCTTAACCCCATAGTTCTCCTTTAAGTTCTGACGGCTCCGGTCTCCATTGTTTGTCTACCTCTGCTGGCCGCGCCTGGGTAGTACATCTCCATTGACATCTCCCAGACCAGCCGCATAGAAGTCAATAAGCCTTTACGGACACAAGCCTTAATGGAAGTCATTGACTTCTCTGGGGCTCATCTCCTGGCCAAGAGACAGAGGTAAACGCGGCAAAAGTTACTGCAACCTGTCATTGGAAGCAGCTAGCTGTGACTTAGTTGAGCACACGCACAGGCGTATGTGTTGATATAAAATATGGCAAATTGCTTTCATTGGCAAATGACTGGCACGCTGATCATTCACCACTTAGTGAATACGCCCCTACGTCTTTTATGACCGAGGACGGCGTCCCACACAATCACTAGTGCGAACTGGAACCAGAACCCCGATGCTGCAAGACCACAAGACTAATCACAGCGCTGCTGTTGTTGCCCACGCTTTGCTCGTAGATCATTATAACGCGTTTGCAGGGAAAGGTTGGACCTGCCCGGCTAATTAGCTAATCATCAGTATTCAGGAACAGTGTGAGTTTTATGGCGGCAGCACGTAATTAGTGGAGACGAATGACTTATTAACATCTGACGGGACTAATTGTTATGCGATGCGGTGAAGGCTTATTAAATCTCCGAGATTACATAAAAGAACACCGCTAGGCCGCTTTGTTTTTTTCATCGAAAGCT
>NW_017306398.1:1342613-1356434 GCF_000935625.1 Nanorana parkeri | reverse complement strand
GAGAAATAAGGCTCCCAGTTTATGGGGACCCCCCTTCCCCCCCTCCCCCAACTCGAAAAGTCATAGATGCAAAGCGTGCGTACTCCTTCTATTCAGTCACAGCACGCCGTCCTCTACTAACAGTCCTATAGCCCAATTCATCGCTTTTAGTTTAAAGAACTCCCAGCAAATGTTTGTTCTCTGTGCTCGTGCGCACCTTTTAGCGCGCACGGGCGCTTTACAGTGTTTGCATTGTCCATTGGCTACAGAATGGTGACCCATGTAATCACTGTGACCAATCACAGCCAGTGGCATCACAAGGGGGGCGTGGGGGGTGTGTGCAGGCCGCGCCGGGTGACACCATCGGAGGGGGTTGACACCAAAATGGCTGATAGACATTATTTTGGTGTCACCCACTTTGAAAAGTCCGACACTCGGTCGTAGACTGAGAACCCGACAAGCTGCAAAGGAGGGGACCCCGGCGGTATACCTTATCCCGCTGGATGAATGTCCCCGCCTCCCTTTGCCGGCGTCCCGTGTAACGTAATGATGTGCACCCGTCTGGTTGCGCCGCCGATCACAGCATCATACATTGTGATCAATGGCTGTGGATAGCACTTTGCTCTCCGACCAGCCGTCTGGTACCGGGTGACATTTGGTGAATAAGTACCAGTATCATCCATTGCCAGAAACAGTGTCATCTAGTAGCAGCACCCACTCACCCCTCTACAGTATATGTCAGCTCCATCTGACATGCATATTAACCCCTCCCTATACTTACCCGGGACATCTGTACACTACCCCCCCCTCCATCCCCATCCTCCTACTGTATCTGAACTGAACCATTAACCCCTTCTTCACCTTCTCCTCCCTCTGACCTGTACATGTAATGTATCTTATGGACATTACTAGGGATGCACCGGTGCTGATACCGAGTACTGCTCCGATAACTACCCCGCTACCGGAACTTCCGGTCAGAGGGAGATTTCCTCTAAACGGCAGTGCCGCGAGGGAACATGGAGCAGACTTTCCGACCAATCAGGAAGCCGGGCTGTGGCTAATAACTCATCGCCTGGTTTCCTGATTGGCCGGGAAGGCGGCTCTATGCTGGTTGGCCGAGAAGCCGGCTTCCTGGCCAATCAACATCGAGCCGGCCAAACAGCATGGGGCCGGCTTCCCGGGCAATCAAGAAGCCGGGCTGCGGGTAATGACACACCGCCCGACTTCCCGATTGCCCGGGAAGCCGGCTCCATAAAATCGGTACTCGGTATCGGCGAGTACCGAAAGATAAATATCGTTACTCAATACTGAAAAAAAACGGTATTGGTGCATCCCTAGACATTACTCAAGCTTCGTATTTTAACCCCTTCAATACCGGCATGTTTTTCATTTCTGAAGAACTGTGGCAAAAAAATCAGATCACCTTGGGGTGTCTACTTTCCAAAAAGGGGTAATTTCGGGGGTTTTGGTACTTTTATTTTTTTATAACAGAAAGGGGAAGTGATTTTTGTTACTTTTTTGGGGGTGTTTTTTTCCATAATATAGTAAAAGATGAAAATTCCCACCGCTTATAAAATACCACCAAAAGAAAGCTCTAAAAAGACAGATATCAAGTTCCTTTGGATACAGTGTTGCATGACAGAGTGATTGTCAGTCAAACCGAAACAATGGCCTGGACAGGAAGGGGGTGCAACATGTCGGGACTCAAGTAGTTAAGTCGTCTACATCCATTCCAGGTGCATCACAATACAAGTTGTCACATTTCTCACAGTTTGTTCTCTTTGGGAAGTTTCACGTTCTCACTTTGTTACAAGTCATTTGTTTTCCTCTTTCAGGAGCGGCCGCGCTCACCGGAGCCGTCACCCACACGGTGTCCACCGCCGTCATCTGCTTCGAGCTGACTGGTCAGATATCGCACATCCTGCCCATGCTCTTCTCCGTCATCATGGCGAATGTGGTGGCGCAAAACCTCCAGCCGAGCCTCTACGACTCCATCATACAGACGAAGAAGCTGCCGTACCTGCCGGACCTGTCCGGCTGCTCCGTCAGGTGAGCCGTGTTGTTAAATGAATCTCTTACTTGCCAAATGATATCATCATGGATCACATGATTCTGCCGGTCATGTGACCCAGGCACCTCCAGCAGGCTGGTGACCTCACTTTTTTCTTGCTATAGCTCAGCAATACAGTTTGGTCACAGATCCACCCCCAATACATGTGGACATGCTGGTTCATCCGGTGTTCCTTCATGGTTACTACCACCATTTGGGCCACAAAATCATAGATAAATATCTTTACTTTTTCTGCGGACTAGTCCTCCGTACTAAACTGATCATTCATCAGGGACAAAAATGGTGATATAAACAGTCATATGGATGGCCTCTGATACCCTGACTGAAAAGTGTTAGGACATGCATGTTTTTTGGTGCAGGAAGGGTTGGTCTTTATCACCAACCCTAATCCCAGTCACAGGATAGGTGTGTATGCATACAAAGGGTTAAGTTTAAATATGGGAGTGTTATTGTAACGGTTAAGTTGAGGGTTAGTGTTAGGGCTACAGGGAGGGTTAGTTTTAGGGTTACAGGGAGGGTAGAGGTAAGGGTTATAGGAAGGGTCAGTGTTAGGGTTACAGGGAGGGTTACTGTTATAGGAAGAGTCAGTTTTAGGGTTACAGGGAGGGTTAATGTTATAGGAAAGGTCAGTGTTAGGGTTACAGGGAGGGTAGAGGTAAGGGTTATAGGAAGGGGTAGTGTTAGGGTTACAGGGAGGGTTAATGTTATAGGAAAGGTCAGTGTTAGGGTTACAGGGAGGGTAGAGGTAAGGGTTATAGGAAGGGGTAGTGTTAGGGTTACAGGGAGGGTTAATGTTATAGGAAAGGTCAGTGTTAGGGTTACAGGGAGGGTAGAGGTAAGGGTTATAGGAAGGGGTAGTGTTAGGGTTACAGGGAGGGTTAATGTTATAGGAAAGGTCAGTGTTAGGGTTACAGGGAGGGTAGAGGTAAGGGTTATAGGAAGGGGTAGTGTTAGGGTTACAGGGAGGGTTAATGTTATAGGAAAGGTCAGTGTTAGGGTTACAGGGAGGGTAGAGGTAAGGGTTATAGGAAGGGGTAGTGTTAGGGTTACAGGGAGGGTTAATGTTATAGGAAAGGTCAGTGTTAGGGTTACAGGGAGGGTAGAGGTAAGGGTTATAGGAAGGGGTAGTGTTAGGGTTACAGGGAGGGTTAATGTTATAGGAAAGGTCAGTGTTAGGGTTACAGGGAGGGTAGAGGTAAGGGTTATAGGAAGGGGTAGTGTTAGGGTTACAGGGAGGGTTAATGTTATAGGAAAGGTCAGTGTTAGGGTTACAGGGAGGGTAGAGGTAAGGGTTATAGGAAGGGGTAGTGTTAGGGTTACAGGGAGGGTTAATGTTATAGGAAAGGTCAGTGTTAGGGTTACAGGGAGGGTAGAGGTAAGGGTTATAGGAAGGGGTAGTGTTAGGGTTACAGGGAGGGTTAATGTTATAGGAAAGGTCAGTGTTAGGGTTACAGGGAGGGTAGAGGTAAGGGTTATAGGAAGGGGTAGTGTTAGGGTTACAGGGAGGGTTAATGTTATAGGAAAGGTCAGTGTTAGGGTTACAGGGAGGGTAGAGGTAAGGGTTATAGGAAGGGGTAGTGTTAGGGTTACAGGGAGGGTTAATGTTATAGGAAAGGTCAGTGTTAGGGTTACAGGGAGGGTAGAGGTAAGGGTTATAGGAAGGGGTAGTGTTAGGGTTACAGGGAGGGTTAATGTTATAGGAAAGGTCAGTGTTAGGGTTACAGGGAGGGTAGAGGTAAGGGTTATAGGAAGGGGTAGTGTTAGGGTTACAGGGAGGGTTAATGTTATAGGAAAGGTCAGTGTTAGGGTTACAGGGAGGGTAGAGGTAAGGGTTATAGGAAGGGGTAGTGTTAGGGTTACAGGGAGGGTTAATGTTATAGGAAAGGTCAGTGTTAGGGTTACAGGGAGGGTAGAGGTAAGGGTTATAGGAAGGGGTAGTGTTAGGGTTACAGGGAGGGTTAATGTTATAGGAAAGGTCAGTGTTAGGGTTACAGGGAGGGTAGAGGTAAGGGTTATAGGAAGGGGTAGTGTTAGGGTTACAGGGAGGGTTAATGTTATAGGAAAGGTCAGTGTTAGGGTTACAGGGAGGGTAGAGGTAAGGGTTATAGGAAGGGGTAGTGTTAGGGTTACAGGGAGGGTTAATGTTAGGGTTACAGGGATTGTAGAGGTAAGGGATATAGGAAGGGTTAGTGTTAGGGTTACAGGGAGGGTAGAGGTAAGGGATATAGGAAGGGTTAGTGTTGGGGTTACAGGGAGGGTAGAGGTAAGGGATATAGGAAGGGTTAGTGTTAGGGTTACAGGGAGGGTAGAGGTAAGGGTTATAGGAAGGGTCAGTGTTAGGGTTACAGGGAAGGTTAGTGTTATAGGAAGGGTCAGTGTTAAGATGGCCATACACTGTGTAAATTTCGGCCGGTTCTTGAGGAACATCCCTCGATCAGCTGACTGAAGGAACCGGTTGGAAAATCTTCGTATGAACAGAGTTGGCAGCCAATGAACAGCCATCGGCTGTTGCCAGAATACAAATTAAACAGCGTGGATTTCTCGATCAATGCGCTTGAAGTGTTCAGCCCACGGGTTGAATGACAAAAATAGAGCAGTGTATGGCCAGCTTTAGGGTTATAGGAAGGATTAGTGTAAGGGTTACAGGGTGGGTTAGTGTTGGGGTTGTAGGGAGAGTTAATGTTAGGGTTACAGAGAAGGATAGTGTTAGGGTTACAGGGAGGATTAGTGTTAGGGTTATTGCCAGGGGTAGTATTAGGATAACAGGATGGGTTAGTTTTAGGGTAACAGGGAGGGTTATTGTTAGGGTACAGGTTGGGTTAGTGTTATGGTTACAGGGAGGATTAGTGTTAGGGTTATTGCCAGAGGTAGTATTAGGACAACGGGATGGGTTATTTTTCGGGTAACAGGGAGGGTTATTGTTAGGGTACAGGTTGGGTTAGTGTTAGGGTTATAGGATGGGCTAGTTTGAGGGTTACAGAGAGGGATAGTGTTATGGTTACAGGGAGGGTTAGTGTTAGGGTTACAGGATGGGTTAGGGTTATTGGCAGGGGTAGTATTAGGATAACAGGAAGGGTTAGTGTTAGGGTACAGGTTGGGTTAGCGTTAGGGTTTCAGGATGGGTTAGTGTTAGGGTTACAGGAATCCTTTACACGAAAGCTTAGTGTGAGACTTACAAGGAGGGTTAGGGTTAAAATAACTGAAATGATCAAACACGGGACCCCCTCACTGCAAGGCAGCAGTACTAACCCCTCAGCCACCTTGCACAGATGCCCCTTCCTCTGGGTAGTGTCGGCATTATTCCCTGAGTTCACTTGTTGGCCGGAGCTGGTTTATATGGAAACGATGAGTCTTTTCGATGTGGAGAAACAACAGTCAGTTTACATAGACTATAACCAAGGCAACAATAAGAACAGAGTGGGGAGAAGTGACAGTTCCAGGTGACAGTACAACACATGGACTCTGTAGTACGGGCTGTCATTAGGGTCTGTGGTAGAGCACGGACAGCTTCAAACGAGCCCCGTGCACTCTGACCGCGCGCAGACGATACGCTTATGATGAAAGCTGCGCTCTCATTCCTGGAAAGTTGTTATTGAAGCTCTCCGGCAATGTGGGACCCTCATCCCTTAATTAGACCTTTCCCCCCCACGGGTCTTCAGGAACCCTTTTTATCCGTCTATAAATAGCGGGAGAGGATTTCCATGTTGTGTTATCGCTGCCGAGTGCGGATGTGTGTGACATCGAAAGGGAAATCTCTTTTTAAGAATGCTTACTAGTAGGGATTATAATGGAATCTGACTCATTTTGCTGCTGAAATTTCTTGCTAAATTTCTGATATTTTGGCAAAATTTTGGCAAAATCCATTGGGGTCAATAGGGAAGATAAAAATTAAGGTAGTTTAAGGTGTTTTTTTAAGACTCCAATGGTCTAATAGTTTTTTGTTTTTTTTGGTTCCTTCACCAGTCTCTGCTGCTCCTTCATTGTCCAGTCACAGGCAAGGGGCAGGGAGATCAACTTGATGTATTACCGTGTTTCCCCGAAAATAAGACACTGTCTTAGATTTTGTTTGGCTCACAAAAACACACTAGGTCTCATTTTCGGGGTAGGTCTTATTTTGTTTTTTAATGTACAACAATCCAAAGTTAATGCAAATCCAAATTAAATAATCCAAAATGGCAAAGTTAAGAATAGGGTGATCGGGGCAATCAGAGGGTTCCGTACCTTTCCAGGAGCAATTTGGTAACCAGAATGAGCGCGCTTTCACTATCGGTTCCTCACAGGCGGAGCTCATGTCCGCCTGTGACAGGAGCCGGAGCTATAGAGGAAGCATTGGCTTATGCGGCTCTGCTCCCTCCGCTGCCGCCTCGCTTCCTCTAGCGCTGGCTTCATTGGCACCGCTGATTCTCTCCCGCGGTTCTTCAAGTTCCCCCCTTATGCCACCACCGGCCCTGGGGATGGCCACAACTAGGTCTTATTTTCGGGGTAGGTCTTATATTTTAGCAATTCCCCAAAAAAGTACTAGGACTTATTTTCGGGGAAACAAGGTAGTTAACTGCAGTAAAGGGTCACCTGACTTGCTGCGCTCTGTAAATCTTAGGAATGGATGGACAGATCCGGTGTTCCTTCATGGTTACTACCACCATTTGGGCCACAAAATCATAGATAAATATTTTTACTTTTTCCTCTGATGACTACTCCTCCCCTCCGTACTAAACTGATTATTCATCAGGGACAAAAATGATGATATAAATAGTCATATGGACGGTCTCTGATACCCTGACTGAAAAGTGTTAGGACATGCATTTTCTATGCCGGCACCTCATGTTGGTGTTTTTTGGTGCAGGAAGGGTTGGTCTTTACCACCAACCCTGATCCCAGTCACAGGATAGGTGTGTATGCATACAGAGGGTTACGTTTAAATATGGGAGTGTAATTGTAACGGTTAAGTTGAGGGTTAGTGTTAGGGCTACACAGTGGGTCAGTGTTAGGGCTACAGGGAGGGTAGAGGTAAGGGTTATAGGAAGGGTCAGAGTTAGGGTTACAGGGAGGGGAGAGGTAAGGGATATAGGAAGGGTTAGTGTTAGGGGTACAGGGAGGGTAGAGGTAAGGGTTATAGGAAGGGGCAGAGTTAGGGTTACAGGGAGGGGAGAGGTAAGGGATATAGGAAGGGTTAGTGTTAGGGGTACAGGGAGGGTAGAGGTAAGGGTTATAGGAAGGGGCAGAGTTAGGGTTACAGGGAGGGGAGAGGTAAGGGATATAGGAAGGGTTAGTGTTAGGGGTACAGGGAGGGTAGAGGTAAGGGTTATAGGAAGGGGCAGAGTTAGGGTTACAGGGAGGGGAGAGGTAAGGGATATAGGAAGGGTTAGTGTTAGGGGTACAGGGAGGGTAGAGGTAAGGGTTATAGGAAGGGGCAGAGTTAGGGTTACAGGGAGGGGAGAGGTAAGGGATATAGGAAGGGTTAGTGTTAGGGGTACAGGGAGGGTAGAGGTAAGGGTTATAGGAAGGGGCAGAGTTAGGGTTACAGGGAGGGGAGAGGTAAGGGATATAGGAAGGGTTAGTGTTAGGGGTACAGGGAGGGTAGAGGTAAGGGTTATAGGAAGGGGCAGAGTTAGGGTTACAGGGAGGGGAGAGGTAAGGGATATAGGAAGGGTTAGTGTTAGGGGTACAGGGAGGGTAGAGGTAAGGGTTATAGGAAGGGGCAGAGTTAGGGTTACAGGGAGGGGAGAGGTAAGGGATATAGGAAGGGTTAGTGTTAGGGGTACAGGGAGGGTAGAGGTAAGGGTTATAGGAAGGGTCAGTGTTAGGGTTACAGGGAGGGTTAATGTTATAGGAAGAGTCAGTGTTAGGGTTACAGGGAGGATTAATGTTATAGGAAAGGTCAGTGCTAGGGCTACAGGGAGGGTTAGTGTTGGGGTTACAGTGAAACAAGGTAGTTAACTGCAGTAAAAGGTCACCTGACTTGCTGTGCTCTGTACATCTTAGGAATGGATGGACAGACAGAGCAACCTCTTGGCAGCCCCATATATGTACTTTGTAAGTGTTATTAACTGCTAAAAATGACACTTGGCTACATTGTCACCGCATGGACGCTTCTGTTCCTTGTGCCGCAAGCTCCACACTGAAAACTAGCAGCATTGAGCTGTTGGCACGGAGAACTAATGTACTGACATTTACGCATTGAGCAGCCGAATCACAAATGTTTAATAGGAGTAATTAGCTAACAATCAGTATTCAGGAACAGTGTGAGCTTTGTAGTCTCTACAAGTAATAAGGAGCGAGTAGAATAACTTATAAACATCTGATGGGACTGGCTGGTACACCCTCAACTTGTTTAACCCCTTCAGATCGGCCACATTCGGCAATTGAATGAGCAATGTCCAGTCTAATCTCTTGTGAAATCCAAGGAACAGTAGCCAAATAAATTATAAGACCAATGTTGTATTCTGAATGGCATTAAAATGTTCCCCTTTCCAAATGGTGAGCACCGTACATGACCCTGTTTAGTTCTTTTCAATCCCAGAGAGGATTGGGATGGGGGACATTTGCCCCCTCAGACTGATTCAAATGATATACACTGCCCGGCCCAAAAAAAAAGTCACCACCTGGATTTCGGGCAGTGTTATGATCCGGGGTGGCTTCAGTTGGTCAGGTCTAGGTTCAGCAATGTTATGTCCCCAATAAATGAGGTCAGCTGCCCCCCTGAATATACTAAATGACCAGATTTTTCCCATCAATTGATTTTTTTTCTTCCCTGATGGCACATTGGGCATATTCCAAGACGACAATGACAGGATCCATCGGGCTCAGATTGTGAAAGGGTGATTCAGGGAACATGAGACATCGTTGTCACACATGGATTGGTTTCATTGACTAGTCGCTGACGGCCACAATTCGCACGTTCAGACCCAGATTTTCGGCTTACAGTCCGGTCTTTAAACACTTTAACAACAGCTGCTCTTGAACATGTAACGCATTCTGCTGTTTTGCTGATACTCGCTCCATGGCTCCGAGCGCCAACAATCATCCCACGTTCAAAGGCTGTTAAATCGCGTTGTTTCCCCGTATCTTCAGAAGCAAATCACTTCTACTGTCGTGGTAAACAACCCGCTTCCCTATTTATAATGGTCTGGCCCTCTAGCAACTTCAGTGCCAAATTATAGCTAATTTGCCTAAAAAACGTCAGGTGGTCATAATAATCTGGCCACTCAGTGTATACCACAGTGCTGTACAGAGAACACTGAGCCAGTCACATTGGAGTCTCTGTACAGAGGAGCTTACACTCTAATGTCCCCCCATAGTCACACACTATTATTCTACATGTATATATCTCTGACATATATATACCGCAGTGCTGTACAGAGAACACTGAGCCAGTCACATTGGAGTCTCTGTACAGAGGAGCTTACACTCTAATGTCCCCCCATAGTCACACACTATTATTCTACATTTATATAGCTCTGACATATATATACCGCAGTGCTGTACAGAGAACACTGAGCCAGTCACATTAGTTTCTGTACAGAGGAGCTTACACTCTCCTCCCCTACACCATAAAGTCCCCAGTTACATCCAAGTTGGTGGTGCCTAGCAGCATTCTCAGTGCCTTTGGGTGATGACACAAGGGAGGTGTTAGCAGGGAAGTAACAGTAAATGCACAGATTACTTCATGGGAAGATTTTGGTTGAAATGAATGGTCTGATGACAAGGTCCTTTTAAATCATTTTGATTTGAGGAAGTGTTGGCTTTTGGCTTCTCTAAATTGACTTGTTCATTTTATTTTCACAACAATGTTTCAGTGGCAGAAATAAATCACCCGAATAACATGTTAGGTTAGCAAATAAAATGATTTAGAGCTAGGCAGCGACAGGCGTCTCCCGGCTGGGCCATAGAGATCTTCCTTCATGCAAACACTTTATTCCTGAATTTTCTTCACAGTAAATACAACATTTTTGTAGAAGACATCATGATGGGGAATGTGCGCTACGTATCTTCCCGCTGCACCTATAGAGACCTCATGCACGTAGTGAAGACCTGCACGCACAAAACGCTCCCTCTAGTGGAGTCTCCTGGTAAGTTAACCGGGCAAATATGGCTTCAGTTTATTTATGTTAAAAGGTCTGCTGTGCCCATTATGAGGGGCTCCCACCATTCCTGAGCTGAGTTCCTGGGTCTGTACACCTGCTTTGCTCACTATAAGGCATCCCCACCATTCCAGCACTGAGTTCCCGGGTCTGTATACCTGTTGTGGTCATTATGAGGAGCTCCCACCATTCCTGCACTGAGTTCTCGGGTCTGTACACCTGCTTTGCTCACTATAAGGCATCCCCACCATTCCAGCACTGAGTTCCCGGGTCTGTATACCTGTTGTGGTCATTATGAGGAGCTCCCACCATTCCTGCACTGAGTTCTCGGGTCTGTACACCTGCTTTGCTCACTATAAGGCATCCCCACCATTCCAGCACTGAGTTCCCGGGTCTGTATACCTGTTGTGGTCATTATGAGGAGCTCCCACCATTCCTGCACTGAGTTCTCGGGTCTGTACACCTGCTTTGCTCACTATAAGGCATCCCCACCATTCCAGCACTGAGTTCCCGGGTCTGTATACCTGTTGTGGTCATTATGAGGAGCTCCCACCATTCCTGCACTGAGTTCCCGGGGCTGTACACCTGCTGTGCTCACTATGAAGGATCCCCACCATTCCAGGACTAAGTTCCTGGGTCTGTACACCTGCTTTGCTCACTATAAGGCATCCCCACCATTCCAGCACTGAGTTCCCGGGTCTGTATACCTGTTGTGGTCATTATGAGGAGCTCCCACCATTCCTGCACTGAGTTCCTGGCTCTGTACACCTGCTGTGCCCATTATGAGGAGCTCCCACCATTCCTGCACTGAGTTCCCGGGTCTGTACACCTGCTGTGCTCACTATGAAGGATCCCCACCATTCCAGGACTAAGTTCCTGGGTCTGTACACCTGCTTTGCTCACTATATGGCATCCCCACCATTCCAGCACTGAGTTCCCGGGTCTGTACACCTGTTGTGGTCATTATGAGGAGCTCCCACCATCCCTGCACTGAGTTCCTGGGTCTGTATACCTGCTGTGCCCATTATGAGGGATTCCCACCATCCCTGCAGGACCTTTTATTTATTTGACATGATGGCAGGAGATCTCACTATTAGAGCATATAAGACATACAGGAAGCGATGAGCTAAATCCAACCACCATGTTCCACCTATAACCCTTAAAAAAGTTTAAAGCTCTAGATGCCTCTTCATAACAATTTCAGCATACTGGTTTTCTGTAATCTGTGACTTCACAAGAGTTGCTGTGCCAAAAAGGTTAAAACGATTCCCTTGGTACAAACTGAGAAATCGTTACTTTTCTGGTATATGTATAGGAGCTACAAAGTCAACATGAGACAGCAATCGGGAGGTCTAACTGTAGTATAGAATCTCTAAACAGCAACCACTCCATAAACATGCATGTTCGTAACGACTGAGAGAACATGTTTATGTATTGACAGGACAATGGAGAGCTGGGGCAAGGAGCCAGGAAAGATTATTTGTTCTCTCTTAGATTTGTCAGAATAAAGTTGTCTGGACAAGTTGTGAGGAGCCCACAGACATACACCCGTTCCCCGACCCATCTTTAGGTACCTATAACGCAGTTTGCATGTAATGTTTGTATTTCCTTGCAGATTGCATGGTGCTCCTTGGGTCAATCGAGAGGTCGGAGATCACAGACCTACTGGAGAGAGTCCTGAGCAAGGAGAGGAGGCTGAAGATGGCGTCCCCTCCATACAAAGGTCAGAGGTCAGCAAGGCCAGGGGGAAAGCGGGACTCCTTCCGCTTCGTGGATGAAGAAGAGACGGGAGGCGAGGAGGAGGAGAAGAAGGAGGTGAGGAAACCGGACCACAAATAATCTTTCTAATGTCAGGATCAAATAAGCTAATGAAAGGTCATCATTTTTGGAAACAGAGAGTGCCCACATGGGTTGCATGGATCAGTGAAGACATGGCTGCCAATTTCCACAATCTCCTATATATATGATCTCTTTACTGGTATGGAAGTCTTCACTGTCTCATGTGCCAGACTTGAAGGTGGTTGGAAATATATCTACAGGTATAGCTAAAGCTTTGGATAGAGTAAGTCATGGTTAGACCCTCTACTACTACTAGAATTCTCCTCTCTTCCTGTCTCCAAGATGACTACAACTGGAAAGGCATCAATAGCTATAATCCAGAGGGGATACTACATGTCCTGTTAAAATGACCAACCTTTTATTAATTCATGGCACCCTTTAAAAGTTGCAAAATCTTAAGGTAACCCAGTCTAAAATGTAGAAAATGTAATGCAACAATGTGTAAAATGGTGTATATCCCTCTCAATAATACTTACCAGACTCTTATCGCAGGTACAGGTCTGGTATGGATTTTAAGGGGGGATCCCAGGCAAAAAAACTCTTTATATAAGAGTCCCCCCTTCAAATCAGGAGCCACCCCTTCACATCACAAGCCCCCCTTCATATTAGGAGCCCTCCTTCTCATCAGAGTCCCCCTTTTTTGGCATCACAAGTCCCCTTCACACCAAGAGCTCTCTTAACATCAGAAACCCCCCTTCCCATCAGAAGCCCCCCTACACATCAGAAGCCCCCCTTCACATCAGAAGCCCCCCTTCCCATCAGAAGTTTCAATTCAGAGTTCCCCCTTTACATCAAGAGCCTGCCTGCATAATGGAAAGGCATGACGCTGTGCGAAAATTTGGCTGGATGTAGGCTTTAAAGCAGGGGTAGGCAACCTCGGCACTCATGCATGATGGTGGATGTCAGATTCTTGCAGTACCTCATGGGATTTGTAGTTTCACCACAGCTGGCATGCCAAGGCTGCCTTCCCCTGCTTTAAAGTATTGAAAGAGGATTAGCATTTCGTGAAGAAGAGATCGGTGATAGCATCCATGCTTCTCTCAAGGTTGTCTTTTTGGTGACATAGAGGCACCTGCTCATAGCTCTCTTTATCCTGTCTTGCACCCTGGCAACTGGGAGGAGCTTATTATGCAAATACAGGCTTCCATCTCTGAAGCCTGAACTGCTGCAGCCCCCGGTTTCTTCTTCCCAATACATAATAGGGTGAGCATGTTGCATTGATGGGTGTAGGATTTGGGGGTTGGCGGACGGCAGAGGGAGTAGGGGGGGGGGAATAACAGACCTTCAACTATGGGGTGAGAAGCTGTCATTTGCCCATTCAGGATCTCCTGCAGGGCTGTAGCTACCATGGGGCGAGTGAGGCACTCGCCTCAGGTGCAGCTGGTGAGCACAGGGCGCCAATTGGAAATATGGGCGCCAGGCGGCCATCACAGCCACGGCTTGGCAGGGAGAAGAGGAGTGGCACAGGCTCCAGCTCCTCCTCAGATCCCTGCTACTCTCCCCCCATCTGTATGGGCAGAGGACTCTGTGTCCTCAATCTCTTTCCCTATTTCAAAAGGGGAATGTCAGGGGTCTGTTTAGCCCCCCAACAGCAAAAAAAAATAAAACAAAAAATCCCCCCCCACACACACATGCACACATATTACTAGACATGTGCCAAGACTAAACATTTGTTATGGACAAAATGAATGGGAACTAAAAATGTTTTCATTAGTTTTGTCAAACAAAACACATTTTTATGATACCGTGTTTCCCCAAAAGTAAGACACTGTCTTATTTTTTTTTTCACGAAAAATACACTAGGTCTTATTTTCGGGGGATGTCTTACGCTGCAGCTGTCCGCTCTGCCAA
>NW_017306398.1:1329345-1337297 GCF_000935625.1 Nanorana parkeri | reverse complement strand
GCGAGGGGGCGGGAGGGAGCTGCGGCCGGTCTTCACATGTAAAATTTAGTTACATGTGCAGCTACCCCGAAGGTAAGACCTAGCGCTATCTTCAGGGATTTCTGTAATATAAGACCTGCCACCGAACTAGGTCTTATTTTCGGGGTAGGTCTTATATTACAGAAATCCCCGAAGATAGCGCTAGGTCTTATTTTCGGAGTAGGTCTTACTTTTGGGGAAACACGGTATTTTGGATTTGGTAACCAGCGCATTCTGCGCATGCACACCGCTATCCTGGAGGCGGGGAGCATGACGTCACATACCGCACACGACCGTTGGGGGGGGCACAATTTTCTATTCTTGCCTCGGGCGTAAAAGGAGCTAGCAACGGCTCTGATCTCCCGCATAGCTTCAGAGGATGAAGAGAGCCATTGGCAGGTGCAGAACGTCTGCTTGTTCCTTTTCACGTCAGCACCGAGTGTTCAGAATCGCAGACGAGAGTCCTACGGAGAATAACTGACTCATGAAATCCGCGCTATAAATACAGCCGAGCCGTCTAATTTTTCTGGAGTGTCACTTTAATTACGCCCCTGTAGGGTCTGCCCCTCTATTTTAAAGCTTTGTGCACGCAGAACTGACGGAGTAACAAAAGACTTTCATTACCCTCGTGTGTACCGAATAATGAGAATCAAATATTCCGCTCCCTCGCTGAGCGCGTCCAGCTTTGCTGCTATCAGATAGGAATAAATAAAATCAGTTATTGGAAATGAGTTATGACAGGAGGGGGAGCGGGGGGTGACATTAACAGGATGAGTGAGCGGCGGCGGCGGTGGCGGCCTGTATTGAAAATGGGAGAGATCTGACATGAGCCAACAATGTAACAACGTATCACCGCTGTCTCTCTAAACCTCCGCTGTGTAACCACTGACCTTGGAGGATAATGGAGAATTTCCCAGCGCTGAGAAATAACAGGGACTCCTACTGTTTATTCTGCAAGGGCACTTTGAGTTATTATTTTAACGTTCGCCTTTCATTTTTAATTCGTTATAAACTTGATGCGTCGTATTTTTTTATGATTCTATTCATAGGATTCCTAGGTGCTCCCTCTAGTGGCGGTTTGTATGACAGACAGCCCAGCGAGCATCTCATGCAGAGCTGGCCTTGGTTTCAGTGAAAGTCAACTGACAGAGCTGTGTATTGCACAGATGGGAACTAGCACCATTCAGAGCGATGGCTGAGCTGTGTACTGACATTGACATTGATATAAGGCATAGGTGCTGATAAAAAAATTTCCCCGACCCGCAGAAAATGATTGTCATCTCAATTGAAGAATCTCCTTCCTATTTGGAACTAGAATGTGACAATTGTATTTCTCATTTATTGAGCCTTTGTAGGAGAACTCGCCTTCCGTATAGTAACTGTGATGTTGGGATGATTACCTCCCCCCGGGAACACAGCGGGGTTCTAGTAAACAGAAAGGGATTATGGTTGGAAGCTGAGAAACATCTCTCATTATTTGTCTGTTTTACAGCCAATGGAAGAATGCAACGGACCCATTTCTCCAACTAATTCTGGCGAACCGACCAGTGACCCTTCACAGCCAGGTAATGGCAGGATCCATTCTGTGTGAAACTCTATTATTTGTTGTCATCATATAAAGAATGCGTTATTAAGCTGTCCTTGTAATGGGAACTGGTAAAGGGGTCAGTGCAGCCATAACATTGATTATCTGGTTACAATGGCAACTGGAAGTGGGGGGGATATATTAAAATGACACCTAGAAGTGGGGTGGGGAGTATATTACAATGGCACCTGGAACTGGTAAAGGGGTCAGTGTGCAGCCAGTGAGCATTTTGTTCCTGAAGTTGATGTATTGGAAGCAGACATAATGGACAAGTGTGAGGATTTGAGGGACTTTGGCAAGGACCAAATTGTGATGTCTAGACGACTGGGTCAGAACAGCTTGAAAACTGCAGCTCTTGTGGGCTGTTCCCGGTCCCCAGTGGTGAGGAGCGACCAACAGAGGTCCAAGAAAGGAAAACCGTGAACTAGTGACAGGGTCATGGGTGGCCAAGGCTGATTGATGCACATGGGGTTTGAAGGTTGGCCCGTGTAGTCCCATCCAATAGAAGAGCTGCATTAGATCAAATTGCTGAAAAAGGTAATGCTGGTTCTGATAGAAAGGTGTCTAAACACACAGAGCATCGCAGTTTGTTGTGTACGGGGCTGTGTAGCCATAGACCTGTCAGGGTGCCCATGCTGACCCGTGTCCACCACCAAAAGCACCTACAATGGCCACGTGAGCATCCGAACTGGACCACGGAGCAATGGAAGAAGGTGGCCTGGTCTGATGAATCACATTTTCTTTTACATCATGTGGATGGCCGCGTGCGTGTGTCCCCCTTCCTTAACAAGAGGTGGCACCTAGTGCCATTGCTGAGAAATTAGACACTTCCTGCCTCCTACTGCCCGCAGAGCTAATCGGCTGAATATGGCAATCACTGGCTAAGTGTCAGACATGATGGTCGGACGGAATGCAGGAGGCGTGGCTTCTTCAGCTGACATTTGTCCTTCTTTTTTCCCAGCCACTTGCTGTCAGAGACTGCGCACTTCCCTCCAGAGGGTCTTCTGCCGTTCTAGTGCTGAGGACGCCAAAGTACAAGACGCACCGCAGGTATGTAGTAATATCACCTCCGGGGTCTTTAGTGAAGTGAAGCCCTCTATACAATATACCCTGTAGAGGGGCAGCCTGCTTTTGGTGCACGCTATAAAGTTGGGGGGGGGGTGTGGCCTCTGCATCCGGACGCCGGCCAGAGCATCCCAGGGGAGAAGTGTATGGTCCTTATACATCTCCCTTCACGGCTATTAGCAACCCGGGAGGCTCTAGCTAGAAAGGGGGTGGCAGACACACTGTGAAGCAGAGCGGCCATGCCGCTTTGCCTGATGACCCCCCACGTGACCCAAAGAGACGTCCCCCGAGGCAACAGACTCAGGCTGCCTCATTATATCATTTATTTTTTTGCATTGCTTGTGTATCTGACCAAAATTCACCAATACACGGTGTGAAAAGTACTGGACTGGAATAAAAGTCAAATTTTTTTGGATTTAACAGGAATCTGAGCCTGAAGACCCGATGACACCAGAGGAGGTGAGAGACCCCGAGAGCGTCAGCTCCCTGCTACATAACTGCTCAAATAAACACAGAGGGGGGAATTTATCAAAACTGGAGCATACAAAATCTGGAGCAGCCGTGCATGACAACCAATCAGCTTCTCTCTTTCATTTTCAAATCTTAAATGAACAAACTGAAGAGAGGAGCTGATTGGTTGCCATGCACAGCTGCTCCAGACAGGGCTGCCATCAGGGGGGTACGGCCAGTACTGGTGTAAGGGGCCCAGGCGGCTAGGGGGGCCCAGGCTCCAAGTAAGCATTTTTGTTATAGATTATTATGGACAGATGAATTAGTTAGCTTCCGGGCCCCCCTGTGCTATTGGTACCTTCCTGATTATGTTCAGGGGCGGAGCTTTTATTCCTGGGCAGAAGCACCGAAGACCAAGGCTGGAGTGGAGCACAGCTGCTGCCTCCTTCTTCCTTTCCTTAGTAAAATGAGACACCGTCCGATCGATGGTCCTCCTGAGAGACACCATCGACACTGAGAGGGGGGGGGAGTGAGAGACACTGACTGATACTGAGAGGAGGGGGGAAGAGTGAGCCTGAGAGACACCATCGATGCTGAGAGCGCGGGGGCGAGAGACACCGACCGACGCTGGGGTGGGGGCAGGCCTAAAGCTGTGTAAGGGGCCCCACAATTCCTGATGGCTGCCCCAGCTCCAGATTTCCCCTGCTCTAGTTTTGATAGATTCCTCTCATAGTATATGCAACCTGCTCATAGACAGACCTGCACTGAGATAACAGGAACAGAAGAAAGAAAGCGAGGATATGTCTTCTGCCATGTACTAAATCATTGAAAACTATATGTACAGACAATATATGTATATTTTTTTTTAAAGCAGGCATTATAGATTCAGATTTGTTGAAATTTCGGTAAAATGTCCTATATTCCTATGAAATGTTACCTTTTTTGGCAAAATGCATAGTCACGAGGGAAGGCGTCATTAATGTTATTTAAGTTAGTTTCTTAAATGTTCTCTTTTTTCTTTTTTTGCTTATTTTTTATGTGATTTTTTTTCTTTCTTTTCTTTTTTTTTTCCTTTCTTAATTTTTTCATGTAATTTCATAAAAAAATCAACAAAAATAGTAACTTATAATGTAATTTCTCTATATAATGTCTCTATAAATGTATAATTTATACATTTATAGAGACATTACACAAGATAGATCAGTGTTTTTTTTAACTTTTTTTATTTTTTGCTTATTTTATGTTTTTTTTTTTTTTTGCAGGGTTCTTCACAAAACGGTGAAGAGTTTGGAGAAGGCCGGAGATGTGAACAATCTAGGCCAGAATAGCTGATCTGGAAAAATTCTGCAATTCAGCTCACTTTCCAGTTCAGTTATGTTGTCCTAGATTGTTCTCTTCTCCGGCCTTCTCCAAACTCTTCACCCTTCTGTGAATAACCCTGTAAAAATGTATTTTAACATATAGCATTAAATAATGTAAAAAATTGGAAAAAAAAATTAATATGTTCATATGTTCGTATGTATTATCTCTCTTAGTGATCATTTAGCACCTTTTTCTGCAGTGTAGAAAATCTCAAATAATAACACAATACATAAAAAAGCATGAGAAAAAAAACCGGGAAAGCACACCAAGTTTACGTTTTTTTTTTGTTTTTGGTTATATTTATATTTTAATTATATTGGGCATTATAATTATTCCTAATCATGCACAATGGGGTTTAACAAAATAACATAAACCAGGTTTTTTTTTTTTTACCTTTTCTATGTATCTTGTTATTTTATTTTTTTTTACAATTGTTGCAAGCTTTATTTATAAATATAAGCCATGTCCTTGGTGCTCGTCAGCAGTTTTGTTGATAAAATAGCTATTTGCATGTTTGCAAATCCCATGGCTTTTGTTTCTCAATAAAGCAAGGTCACACAGCAATCTTTAACCACTTCAAGACCAGGTGTTTAGACCCCCTTCCTGGCCAGGCCATTTTTCAGTATTCAGCGCTGCGGTACTTTGACTGACGTTTATTCTCTCTGTCTATCTAGAGGCAGGGCCAGCTGTACCCGCCCCCTCCCCCATCCGTTCCACCAGTCAGCGTTGGAGGAACGGGGAGGGAGGGGGGAATCCCTGCAGGGAGCCATGAGTGACAGTTACAGCTCTCTGCAGGGACATGATTGAGAAGTGAGCGAGCGACGGTATGTGTTCGCTCACTTCCCGTTCTATTGAGCCGACGTGTGACAGTTTCATTGTCACAGGTCGGCTCGAACTATGAGGAGGAGTGGTTTTCATTCACCTCATAGTTCTCCTTTAAAGACCTCAAATGCCAATGCTTTTATTTTTTTCTAAGTTTGCCTTTGGGTACTGCAAGGTTTTGAAGAAATTTTACAACAAAAATTGGAAGAAACATTTCGGATGCAAAATCATGTTTGCCAAAACCCGCTGCTCATCCCTAGTGAGAATGATTATTATTATTGTATTTCCATCAAACAGATAACATTTACATGTACAGATATTATAGATTCCCTGTAGCTGCCTTTAAGTGAATGGGAAATGGGAACTATCAGAGGATTGTCATTGACCAGATACATTACAAATTCGATCTTTTTAGATTGCAGTTTGGGAACAGCAGGAGCTCGGGAAGATCGCCTCCTTTGACAGCTGTTTAATAGACCCGTCACCGTTCCAGCTGGTGGAGAGGACCTCCCTTCATAAGGTGCGTCACACAGCCCTTGACCTGGGATTCTGGGAGAGACAGGATGGTGGCCATCTTATTTGTAGAGATACAGCCAGAGCCACCTATTACGGGGGGTGAACAGTAGCAGTTGTGTATTTTCTAACCAGTTTGACTGGTTGCCTCCTACAATTGTGGTTGGCCACCAAGCAACTGATAGACCTATCAACACCATTGAGCATGTTGAATGTTGATCCATCGAGTATTCAATTGCCTTTGTGGACCAGGAAGGAATTATTTTTCCCTGTTAGAGAAATTTCAAATGGCTGTTTGGTCATCAAGCCCTCCCTCGTAGAAGCCATGGTTTCCCTACACTGCACTTCACTTTTTGACTGGTTGCCTTCTACAATTGTGGTTGGCCACCAATCAACTGATAGACCCATCAACACCATTAAGCATATTAGACACATGGATGTAGAATGTTGATCCATAGAGTATTCAATTGCCTTTTTGGACCAGGAAGGAATTATTTTTCCCTGTTAGAGTAAAGTCAAATGGCTGTTTGGTCATCAAGCCCTACCTCGTGGAAGCCATGGTTTCCCAACACTGCACTTCACTGTTTGACTGGTTGCTTTTAACAGTGGTGGTTGGCCACCAAGCATTTGATAGGCCCATCGACACCATTAAGCATATTTGACACCTCTGTGTTAGAACGGCTTTTGTTACAGTAAGACCTGCGAAAATGTGACATAGACTTCCATGGGAGCTGGTTCTGGCCAAGATGGCAGACTGCTTCTAAAAAAGGCCGGGCCTGTCTTTAAATGCACCCAAACATATATTTTTTTAAATCCCGCAGTGGGCGTCCAAAAACTAAACACCACAGTGAACAAAAAAGTGCATGTGAACACACACAGAAAAGTGCACTAGGGTGTGACAATGGTCCATCTCCCGAAGAGATAGGGCCCTTCTCTGACCCCAGAGAGCAAGACTCCTGACAGGGCCAAAACCAGGCGGTCCCATTCCCCATGGCCAGTGGAAGCCAACCACCGAGTACTAGGTTGGAGGTTCTCCCAAAGAGAGACCACTGGTTTAAGGGAGGAAGGAACCTAATGGCCGTACATCCTCGCCCTAAACTTCAGGGTAGACCCAAAGACCCACACCCTCCATCCACGTGGAGTGAAAAGGACACACATATAAAAAGTGAAAACAAGTGAAGAAAATAAATAAGTGCAAAAGTGCTAGACAATGAAAAGGCCTTGTGGTCCACGGTATAAAAAATGTCCCAAGAGGCAATGTGCAGAATTTTTTTTAGTGGTTTCGTGGCCAATGTGCCACACAGTGGGGTCCCAAACCCATAGTGCTGCTTAGGCATCCCCAGGGCACCACTCCCAGAGGGTGCTCTCTGCCTTCCCAGCCCGTGACCAGACTGTGTAGACCTATTCGAATCAGGAGGCACTGGGCCCTGCCAGATCCTGGACACCAGAGAAATACCGACCCCCACTCTCAAATGAGTGGACATTCAATTCAGTTTCCTTAACCCCGGCCAGGACCCTTTATGACCCTCATCAGCTCAGACAGGGTACTCTTCAGCCAGCCATTCTTACCATAAGGCTGGAATAGCGGCACATTTCCCCTCCTGAACACTGATAAGAACGGATACTACGCTTGATCTTTGACAAAAGGCCAACAAGCGATACTGATGAAGGCCAAAACTCCTGAAGCAGCTGTATGCAGTTTGGGCTTCGTGACTCTATAACATTAAGCTGTATTTGCATCATAGACCAGTGGTTCTGGATGATCATCGGGCTGATGGGGCCTAGAGGAATGATTTGCATGACTCCACCCACTGTCCTGAAATGAGGCTTAATCCCCTAATTTTGGGCATTTGTGAGAATGAGACATGTGAATACCGAACTATGCAGCTGTGTTTTCTGTATGTGAAGAGTGCTCCTTGAGGTCTCATCCACGTCCTTTCCTCCTTGTAGACCCATACACTGTTTTCACTGCTCGGCCTCAGCCAGGCTTATATCACCAGTGGAGGGAAGCTCAGGGGAGTCATCGCTCTAAAGGAGGTAGGTAAAGGTTTCCGTAATTGACCATGAAAATTAATTATAATTAAATAAGGAATCCACCGCAGGAAACTAAGAAGAAAAATTTATATCACATCATTGT
>NW_017306398.1:1324727-1329326 GCF_000935625.1 Nanorana parkeri | reverse complement strand
ATGATAAAAAAAATACAGTGCTTATAAAATTAAAAAAGTAAATAATATTAAAGTATTTTATTTTCTCTCTTGTCCATCAGCTACAAAAAGCCATAGAAGGCACAGCGCAGTCCGGAGTCCGGCTACAGCCCCCGTTTGCCAGTTTCCGGGATGCCAGCCGCAACTTGTCCCAGAGGAAATCCCAAAGGGCCGTTCCGAAGTCCCCACCTTCCCCCGATCCTTCCATGGTTCCCGATGACGCAGCCACGTCGGCGGCCCCCGAACTGACCCCGGACTCCGAGTTGGACGATCTGTCCGGTCAAGGATCGGAAAACGTGTCGCAGATCCTGAGGGACTTCCAGGTGTCTGCGGAACACAGTGACGATGATGCGCCACTGTAGTCTAGACCCATAATCCCACGGGGCAGAGTATCCCACCCATGATTTTTGTTCAAGGGGAGCATGGCTATTTTTGGGAAGCGGAAGATGTGACGAAGGTTTTGAACGCAGGACGCTTTCTGTGACGAATTTCATTTAAAAAAAGGGCCCTTTTGGGAGGCCTCGGGAATGCTTTACATACTTACATTAAGTACGTGCCAACGTTTATGGAAACAATGCTTAGGAAAGGCTTCATACAAACCCATAGGCTTGAGACTGGTGGCCCTTCGGCGCCGGTCTCAACATCTGCTTCACAAAGCGGCAACCTCAAAGGCTGATAACTAGGCCAAAGCTCTTCATTCCCAGCCAGAATATCTGGTGCCAAAGCTGCAATCATCAACCAGCATCTACCCAGAGAAGGGGAGCACCAGGGAATGGCCTCATCGCTGAATGGTCACTTTGCAGTCGCTGCCACTGGAATTTTGTTTTTCTCTCTTCATAACGTTTCAGATGAATGTTTAGGTCGTCCTTTCTCAGCCAGGGGTCCATGAAAGGGGGTAACTTAAGGTTCAATTAGAGGATGCTTGGGGGTTCTTTACTGACTACCAACATTAAGGGGCAATTTTCTATTGACCATCAACATAAGAGGCAATTTGATTCTCCAACTTACCATTCATGGTACTATCCCATCAACTTTAGATATAATCATTTGAGCAGGGGTTCCTGGAGACCTGAAAAATTGCAAATGCAAAGTGATTGGTCCCCTTTAAATGTAAAGTGATTGATTTCCTCTAAATGCAAAGTGATTGGTCCCCTTTAAATGTAAAGTGATTGATTTCCTCTAAATGTAAAGTGATTGGTCCCCTTCAAATGCAAAGTGATTGGTCCCCTTTAAATGTAAAGTGATTGATCCCCTTTAAATGTAAAGTGATTGGTCCCCTTTAAATGTAAAGTGATTGATCCCCTTTAAATGCAAAGTGATTGATCCCCTTTAAATGTAAACTGATTGATTTCCTCTAAATGCAAAGTGATTGATCCCCTTTAAATTAAAAATGATTGATCCCCTTCAAATGTTCCCAGAAGCCCAGCCTCTTATGTCTGCCAGATCTCTGCACCGCCGCCTTCTAGGAGAACCGAGCAATGTCACCAAGCCCAGGCAACGGATAGACACAGTCCATTCAAACCTATGTTAGGTGGCCTCACCCATCAAAGCCTGAAGACTGATCTTGCTTGCCAAGTTGCCTCTGGAAGCACATGCAAGTTGCCGCTTTTCATTTCAAGGGTGTGATCGCCGGGGCCTCTGAACGCAGCCAGTGGATCAAATCATAAGCCAAAATATAAGTGAAAATAAAGTCCATCAAGAATGAACATTTATTGAAAGCCATATCGACTCGCCGACACAAATGAGGACATCCGGGTATGATGTCATCAAGATCCCGACCTATCAGTGTGCAGTGTGCGATGATTGACAATCTGGGGGTTCTGCTTTGATGGAAATCTTTTTTCAGTGGATCTGCTGGGGTCAGAGGAACGCCAAAACTTCCAATCCCGAGATGCCTCGGCCATACACACAGTGCAGGAACCTACAGTGCAGTGACATGGAATCTGACGGTCATTGCACATTGAAGTCCTTTTAGTGCCTTATTTACTAAGTCCTCAAGTCTTAACATTTACTGAGATAGCAATACAAGCCGGTAATGTGCATAGAGAGTAGTGAAGGGTTAAACCTCTGTGTCTATATATATATATATGTAACCTTCTCCTGTAATTCAGAGGACTGTCCATGCATTCATATCTGTAAACAAATATGTCAAGGCAACTGGACTTGCTGTATTTTTTTTAAAGACGTTTCACTGGTCATCCGACCAGCTTTCTTAATTCAGAATTCTGATTTGAGAAAGCTGGTCGGATGACCAGTGAAACGTCTTTAAAAAAATACAGCAAGTCCAGTTGCCTTGACTTGTTTTTTTTACAGGTATACCATGACCTGGATGAATGAGAACCTTCACAGACATGTTCATGCATCCGGTTCTGATCATGTGACCACTGCCATGGCTTAGGTGTTATGGCCTCTGCAGAAATCTCCTGGGGGGCGGGGCTAGGTCCCTTGGCCTCTCTGCCACCAAACATTGATCCCGCAGCTACAGTTTCTTCCTGCAGCAGACTGATCACTGGGGGAGGGGAGACTAGGAAATGCTTCCTCCTGCCTGCAGCAAACTGATGATATCATCTCAGCCTAGGCAAAGTCACTGACTGCCACTCAAGGACACCTTTTCTGACATTGGATACTGTTTCTGCACTTTGTAACATGTCAGGGATATATCCACACCCATTCGAGGTCAATGACAGGTCCTCTTTAGGAATTCCCTGAGTTGCAGGAGAAGGCTGCGTTTCTCATAGTTGTGTCGTCTGCTGAATTTAGTATCACGTGGAATCTTTAGATGCGAGGACACGGGTCCCCGGTCAGGCTGCAGTCATCGCAGAGCGCTGCGAGTCCAAGTTGGTGGATTTCAATCCTTTATATAGTCTTATTATTATTCTTTTTTTTGGGGACTTAATACCAACCTTTCTTTTACAGCTGAACTCGGGGCTGCCTGCATCCGGGTCTGTCTGGACTGGGAGGTGATGATACTGTACCTGGCCGCCACCTACAGGCACTGTCGGGGTCCCTAGAATAGTGCACCCGACTGCCACCTACAGGCACTGTCGGGGTCCCTAGAATGGTAAATAGGTGTACTTCCGGTGTCACTGAGAGCCAGGTGCACACACCTTTCCACAGACACTGACAGTGCACCCGACTGCCACCTACAGGCACTGTCAGTGTCACTGGAATGGTGGAAAGGTGAGAGCCAGGTGCACACATCATTTTAGTGACACTGACAGCGCCTGTAGGTGGCAGCCAGGTGCCATGTCAGTGTTTGTGGAAAAGTATGCGCACCTGGCTCTCACCTTTCCACCATTCCAGTGACCCCAGCAGTGCACCTGGGTCTCATCTATCCACTATTCCATTGACACTGACGATGCACCCGACTCTCACCTACAGGCACTAAAATGCTTTGGGCAGTAGTGTACATAGGGGGGTGTGGCCCGCACCCAGGTGACACCATTGGTGGGGTGACATCAAAATGACTGACAGCCATTTAGGTGTCACCCCCTTTGAAAAGTGGGCACTCGGTCATGGACCGAGAGCCCGACAGTTGCAGGAGAGAGGAGGGGACCCGTCGGCATATCTTATCCCGCCGGGTGAACGTCCCCTTCCAAGATGGCCATCGGCAGGTATTGCCATGATGGCTGCGCATGTGCGTGAAGTCATCGCGAATGTGCGTGATGATGTCACGGTGGGGTGTCAACCAGTACCCCGCTTCAGGTGACACCCGGCCTCGGGGACACCCCTGGGTGTGGGTACCTAACTCTCACCTATCCACCATTCTAGTGACAGTGCCTGTAGGTGGCAGTCCGGTGCACTGTCCGTGTCTCTGGAAAGGTGTGTGCACCTGGCTCTCACCTGACCGAGTCTGTTAGGACTGCTGATATCACATCCAAGATGGCGGCACCCAGCAGCAGACTTACAGCTTTTGATTTCTACACAAAGTGGGCTTTGAGAAGTAAATAACACGCATACAATATGTTAAATGTTCACACAATCTTTTGGGAAGGCTGTTGTTGAAATGAATGATTTGGTGACAGGGTCTCTTTAATCCTTCCCCAATGCATCCAATGCCAAAGTGGTGACTTTTCTTGATACGTCCCACTGACACTTTGCTCAAATGTTTGCTGTCATTTTGCTCATACCTATTGATCGTTGGAGGTTTCCTTTAAGTGGCTGTTTCATCCTGCCCCCATGGAGGTCTCTGAAGGTTTAAATCAGGTGCTGGGAGGTGCATTGGACTCTTCTGCCCCGCACTGAGCAGTAAAGGTGTGGGTGATCTGGGGTCATTTGGTGGGGGGGGGGTTTCTTTGTCCAACTGTGTTCCCTAGTAGGGACAGGCCAGCTATCCTTTATCCAGGAAAATTGGGGTACAAGGGTTCCTTAGTTAAAAAGGTAAACCTAAAAAGTACAGGCCCGAGGCTGAGCAACCCCCAATACGCTGTCACCCTTATACATCTGTATGAAGTCTGATGGGAGCAGCAAACAGGGCCGAAGAGTCCGAAAACTTGGTAGGAGTTAAAAAATGCCAACATAGAACACCCATCGTGTTTCAGGGGCTTAGAGGACTCTCACTTGCTGTGTGTGTGGGGGGAT
>NW_017306398.1:1323351-1324489 GCF_000935625.1 Nanorana parkeri | reverse complement strand
GGGGGGGGGGGGGGGTTTGGCTGATTTATTGATTTTGGCTAATCTTTGGGGGTCATAAGATTACCTATTTAAGCCCTGAAGAAGGGGGAGGTCTTTGAGCCCCCAAAACAGTTTGGTTGTTCCATGTTGGCGTTTGTTAAGCAATGACAGGTTTGGTGACTGTGTGGTGCTCTCATTCGACGAAAAGGAGGATGAGGGGGAAAAAATGAGGGTGAGGAAAAGGGAAAAAAGGGGAATGGAGGAAAGGGTGGGATCAGAAGAGGGAGGGGGGAGGGAAGGAAAAAGGAGGGACATGGAGAAGAGGAGGCAGGGCGGAATAAGGAATAAAGGGAAAGGGAGGGAAAAGGTAGAAAAGAGAGTAAAATAGGAAGGGGAGAGGAAAAGGGTCGTGGAAGGAGTTATAGGAGGAAGAGGAACAGGGAGGGGGAAGAGAAGGAAAAGGGGGAGGGGAGAAGAGAAGGCAGGGAGAAATAAGGAATGAGGGAAAAGGGGAAGGGAGGGAAAAGGTAGAAAAGGAGGAAGAGGGGAAAATAGGAAGGGGAAGGTTAGAGGAAAAGGGTTATGTAAGGAGGAGGAAGAGAAATGGAGGGGGACGAGAAGGAAAAGGGGAGGGGAGAAGCGAAGGTAGGGAGGAACAAGGAAGGATAAGGATCAAGAGAGCAAATATGAAAAATGGAAAAGAGGAAGAGGGGAGAAAAGGAAGGGGAGGGAATGGGGAGAGGGAGCAAAGGAGAAGAAAATGAGGAATATGGAAAGATAAAAGGAAAGGGAAAAAAAGAGGATGAGGGGAAAAAAGGGAGGAGTGGAAGAGTGAGGGGGAGGGGGCAGAGGGGGAAAAGGGGTAAGGGAGAGAAGAGAAGGTAGAGCGGAATAAAGAAGGAAGGATAAGGGGAAAGGAGGGAAAAGGGAGAAAAGCAGGAAGAGGGTAAAATAGGAAGGGAAGGAGAAAAGGGTTGTGGAAGGAGGGAGCGGAACAGGGAGTGGGAAGAGAAGGAAAATGGGGGAGGAGAGAAGAGATGGTAGGGAGGAATAAGGAAGGAAGGATAAGGGGAAAGGAGGGAAAAGGTTAAAAAAAGGGTAAACATAGGAGAAGGAGGGGGAAAAAAGGGGGGGGGGGGGGGGGGTTGAGGTGGGAGGG
>NW_017306398.1:1294286-1323151 GCF_000935625.1 Nanorana parkeri | reverse complement strand
GTTGAAGGTGGAAGAGGAGGGAGCAGAACAGAGAGTGGGAAGAGGGAAGGGGGAAAAAATAGAGGAAAGGGAGGGAAAGGCAGGAAGGAAAAAATGTGTAAGAAAAGAAAAACAAGGAAAAAGAGGTGAAGGGAGGTAGAAAAACGAGAGCGGAAGGAAATAGGAAAAAAAGAAGAAAGAGAAAAAGTGAAAGAAGGGAAGTTAAAACTAGGAAAAGAAAGGAAAGGTAATAGATTGTCCAAGTTTGCCGGATTTCCATTCCTGGCCCGGCACCTGCGGAGGAAAGCAATAACAATGACAGATAAGGGCCGTGCCGTATTATCTCTCAGCACCGTCAGCAGACTCCGGCTTGTTCTGTGAACTTTCATTATCTGGGATTAATCATTCCGCTCTCTTGTAAGTCGCATTGTCTCTGCTGTATGCTAATATTAGTACGGCCCTCGCTATCTGAACTCCTACATTATTCATCGCTGTTCAGGGCTGATACCTGGGTTTAATTAGAGCTCTCCACAAATATCTCGGATGATCGGCACCATATTAAATGTCCTACCTAGGAAGATAAGAGCTGCTTTATGCTTGCAGCGCTGGGGTCCTGGCTTCAGCTTCCAGCAAGTACACTCCATGCTCGGTCTCTGGGTTCCCATGTTGTTTCCATGAGTTTCCTCTGGTTTCCACCCACAAATCCAAAAATATACAGGTAGGTTCATTGACTTCTGACCATATCGTTCCCTACGGTATTGCTCTGATAGAGACATTAGATTGTAAGCTCCTTTTAGCAAGGGACTGGCACTTTGCTCTTCTTAAGTGTACCTGTTATTCTGGAGAGGGCTGTATGCTGTATGGAGGTTTCAAGGTATTCTAAAAGGGTGTTATTAAAACCCTTCTGTCTACCTTGACTTTATGGCTAAGTCCCGGGAACTGCCATTTCCCCATCCAATGAGACTTTCTTAGTGGCCGGTTAAAGCACTCTCATTGGACACGGGGGTTGCAGTTTGTGGGGTTTAGCCATCAAGTTAACATACTTACCAACATTATGGCCCCAATTCCGGGACACTGTTAAGCCCACCCATGGTCCACCCACTTTCTCGGTGAGTGTGCCCAAGTCATGCCCACTTTATTGGATGGCCCCACCCAGACCCTACCTCTAAATATGTGAGGACTGCCCATGGCATCCACTTTAAGGGTTGGCCCTGCCCAGACTCCACCTTCAAATATGCCCACTCATGGCCCTGATCCCTGTAATTGAAAGGGTAAGTTCACTTTCCCAAGTAATTTTGGACAAATAGAATTACCCGCTCATATCTGGCCCCCTCTTCCGCCCCATTGGTCAGGTGACAGGGCTGACCAATGAGTGCTCACAATTTGTGAGTCTATTTCAAAATCCATAACACAGGGCTGCACTGGACGGTAGTACGTGGTACAGATAGTACACAGTACCGGCGGAGGGGAAGGACCGGTCGCCGAAAGGTATAGCATATCTGAGAGGGGCCCAGATTTCAGCGGGGAATTCCATTTTCCTAAATTACTTGGAAAATTGAACTTACCCTTTAATGCCTTTTTGAGTTACTGCACGTGTGCAGTAACTCCAATGGGGTTGATGCTGGGTAGTGGCGTCACAAGGGAGGTGCGGGGGGTGCGGCCCACACCCGGGTGACACCATTGGAGGGGTGACATCAAAATGACTGACAGTAGTTTTGATGTCACCCCCCTCTGAAAAGTCGGGCACTCGGTCATGGACCAAGCGCCCGACAGTTCGGGAGAGAGGAGGGGACCCAGCGCCATACCTTATTCCGCCGGGTGACTGTCCCCTCCTCTCTCTGCCGGCATAAATCACCAAGATGGCTACCGGCAGGTATCAATAAGATCAACGCGCATGCACGATTACATCATTGTGCACGCACGTGGTGACATCACGCGCATGCACGGTGATGTCACGGCGGGGTGTCACCCGGTAACCGCTCCGGGTGCCACCCGGCCTCGGGACGCCCCTGATGCTGGGACAAGGTCCAGGACACAACAATGGTAGGACAGAGGGCCAAGATGTGGGACTGTTCCAGTGAATCCAGGACCGTTGTAATCTATGACTTAAGGAATGTCTGCCCCCTTGTGATATTTCAGTCTTGGATGAGCTGAATCGATGGCTGACTCCTTGTATAATGCAATGACTCCAGTTGGGAAATTTCCCTTCAATGGGTAGGATGTAATTCGTTAAACTGTTATGTACCCAGTTCCTATTACCTCCAGCCATTTCCACCATATAACTGGATGTATTTTTGCCCATAGACCCTTAGACTTAAACAGGACTGGAATAACCTTTAGGCACCATAGGCACATACCTCGAGGCAGAGGCCAGGAGGGATAATAATAATGTATAATAATTGCCACACATTATTTCTATCATCAGTATGTAGAGTTATCTCTTACACATCATTTCAATATTCGGAGCCAGGTTATGGGCAGGGAAACAAAGGAAATTTGCAATGTAACATAGCTAACTTTAGCAGAGGGGCGTGGCTTATGAGGCCAAACTCTGAGTGCCTATAGGCTCCATTGATGAAAACCCAACCTTGATTATATCCTTATTCAGTTAGGGCCCATATCTCCTTCCATACATAATGTGCATGTTGTGCTTAGGGCCCATTCCTACCAAAGCATTCCCTTTATGGGGTGTATATTCAAACGCTAATGTGTGTTGCAATAAGGCACCCCGTTCATCATTAATGGGTTGCCAATGCACCACAGCAGATGAAAAAATGTGCATTACCCTTTTTCCAAAACAACACACTGCCAAGGGTATACAATATGTGTCCATGTGACATGATGTTGTGTTGTTTTGTACAATGTGTCGGGGGTACTATTCACAATGAATGGCACCGCAACGCGTCACACTTAGAGCATGCATTGGCACAAATGTGAATGGGCCCTAAGAGTTTATAAATGATATCCCATTGTATACTTCATAATCCATTGCTTGTTTGTTAATACATCATAATAACTTAATTTAACACAACAATAACCTAAAGGATCAGTCTACTCAAAACTGATTTCCCAGTAGGAGTTCCTGGCTCTACCCCCAGAACCATGCACTTTAATTCCCCTATTTGAGATCTCTGTAAAGTAACATAAAGGAAATAAATCCAGCAAAATCCACAAGAAGTGGGCGGAGCTGGGAACACAGATGAGGAGACCTCATTCCCAAACCCCCCCAAGAAGAATGTCAGTGGATGTTTCTAGCCATTGCTATACATACAACACTCTAATACCAGTTGTAGGTGGACGATGACCCTTTAGTAAGAAGAAATAAACAAGATGGACTCATGGGATCTCACTTCTCCAGCTTTATTCCGTGCACCCTCCCACATGCTGTCTGACCGAGACTCGCCCAGTATATAGGTACTCCTGCGTGCATGTATATATACATATATTTATATATGTATATACATACATATCATATATAGAGATTTATAAATCGGGAGCCCAAAGAAGCACAATGCCATAGAAAGAAAAATAAGATAATACAAAAAATAAGAATAAAATCAAATAAAAAAAGGCACCCCCATGAAAAAAATGGGAACAAAATAACTGTCTCTGCCACAAAATCCTGCAGAGCGTCACAGGCGGGAAGACATCCTGCAGATGGTCGAACCTATGAACACGCTCTATGGGGGGCGCTGCCTGCAGAGCATCACGTTCATTAGAAACATTGATGGCCAAGACACAATGCAAGACACATATTACTACGGGAATGAGGCGGGTTGCCTTAGGGCTCATAGCCGTTGTGGCGCCATCAAAAGACTCCGCCTCTTTCACTTTTTACTAACATTGGAGACTGACAAGACACATTTACTGACACCGGGTGCTGTAGCTTTTCTTTCTGCCTTTAATGATTACAAGTTGGGTGACATTCAGCCGATAAAATCTAGTACAAGAAAGGCTTTTGTGTTGTTGATGCCTACTGCGTATGTCGCTATATTAGAGAAGTCATTCATGTAAACGACCCAAAGCTGGCTCATTCACAAAGCAACCTAGGCCGGAGCCCAAGGCCTGGTGAATGTCCAGGGGCCGTAGCTACAACCTTCATTCTCGTTCAATAAACCACAGGGATTGCGCAGTTGGTTCAAGCTGTTCACTTACCTCTCCCATCCCATAGTTGGCTTATTCACATGGCAACCTAAACAGGAGCACAAGGCCTGGTGAATGTCCAGGGGCCGTAGCTGCAACCTTCATTCTCATTCAATAAACCACAGGTATTGTGCAATTGGTTCAATCTGTCCACCTGCCTCTCCCATCCCATGGTCGGTTTATTCACAAGGCAACCTAAGCAGCAGCCCAAGGCCTACTGAATGCCCAAGGAGCCCTAGCTACAATTTTCATTTACCTTCAATAAACTACAGGGATCACTCAATTGGCCAAAGCTGTCCACCTGCCTGTCCTTTCACAAGGGAGGATGGACTTATAGGCAGCTGGTGTCCCATGGCCCATGCCAATACAGACAATACAAACTGAGTAGCTTCTCTATTGCAATCATTACGGTCAATTAAAGGGATTGGGTTAGAATAGGGGTGGCAAAGCTCCTACATTACCTAGAGCCCATTTGGCCTGTGAAACACCCCGGCAGCTAGTGAACATGACTGCACACGACTGGACAATTCCCTAATCCACATCAAGATTCAGTAACGGTTTACCATTCTTTGGGGTCCTATAAGTTTTATGACGTAGTGCGTGGACCTCACGCCCAATAAAATCTCTTTAGGAGCACTGCTCTCCTACAACCCCAGAAGGCCACTAAGCATAAATCATGTCAAAGATAGTCATTAACATTCAACAGTAGCTATGTAAGGCCACATTCACATGGGCGTAAAGAACAAGCATTTGCTTTGAGTTATCGAACGCCTTTTAAAGCTAATGCCTGTCCTGTCACATAAAAGAGAACAGTCTTGTTAACCCATAAGATTTCAAACATGTTTGCATCGCCTGGTGTTGTTTTTGATGTAACATTTTGCAGGCAAATTCCAAAGCTTGCCAAATGCCTCAATCAACGAAAACGTGCACCAACCAAGCCTTAGACGCCCATAAGGCAGTCACAAATTTTCTTTACATAAACAAATTGAAAGCTTTAGACAAACTTTTATAATACCTTCTAAAAATGCATCAATGTTCTAAAACGTGCAGTGCAGTGCTATATGCGTTTCACACTGGGGCACAGGGAAGTGTGTGTGTGTGGGGAGGGGATGCTGATGGTATTCTGCATAGCTGACTTTTATTACAATGTATTGCTGGGACTTGTAGTCCCGCATAGCTGGCGGTATTCTGAATTGCTGTATAATCATTATATAGCAATGCAGAATAGCTCCGACTATGTAGGACTACAAGTCCCAGCAATGCATTCTATTTTTAAGTAGGGATACACCACTGCCAATACTGGGCATTTTCACGAGTACTCATACTCGAGAAAATGCCCCGATACTAAACGCAGATACCGGTGTTCTGTCGAGAACGCAGACGTAGTCGAATTTGATGACCTCAGCATCTGCGCTTGCGCACAGACCAATATTATCGAGGAAACCGGGATTTATTTACAAAGTATTTAGTTTAAATTGTTAATTGTGACCATTAATGATATGCTATCCATCATTTACTGCCATGGACGGTCACAATTAACCGTTAAAAATGAATACTTTGTAAGTTAATGCCGGTTTCCTCGTTAACCCCGTCTGTACGCAAGCGCAGATATTGGGTCGGCGTTCTCGACAGAACACCGGCACTAACACTTGCTGGGGACCTCGCCAGCCTTCCTGTTAACCATGCGATGCCACGGCGTTGGGGGGTTGGGGGGGGCCTTCATGGATTCTTGCACCGGGGCCCTGAAGGTTCTAGTTACGCCTCTGGCGTTTCATAAGCATTCTTACACATTTTGGTTGTGATGACTTTCGGAAACCCTTAGGGTGTGGTCACACAAGCGTTACACAGTGTAACGCTTGTGTGACCATAACCTAAAAGTCTCCGAAACTCATCACAATCAAAATCATGCTCAAATATGTAAAAATTCCAGAGTCTTATCAAAGATTTATCAAAACTGGAGCAGACAAAATCTGGAGCAGTTGCCCATGGCAACCAATCAGCTTCTCTCTTTAGTCTGTTCAGTTAAGATTTGAAAATTAAAAGGTGGGTGCTGATTGGTTGCTGTGCACAGCTGCTCCAGTTTTTGTCTGCTCCAGTTTTGATAAATTCCCCTCATGATGTATAGATAGGCCCTGGACGTGTAATTGCCGACAGCTCCCATTTACCTTCTGAATAAACCAGCGGTGGAACAGTAAACTGTAAACTTGGACAGCAAGAGCCAGTATGAGCGATCCAACATTCTATGTAAAGCCCTTCAGACAAAGAACACATGAAAAAAAACGAAAAATCATCATTTATTTCACTATCCCAGGACTTATTCCTAATACCCAGAAGCAAGAGAGCAACAAAGAGAGGGAGAGCGAGGGAAAGAACGAGAGAGAAGAAGAGCAACAAAGAGAAAGGGACTAAAGTGGGCCTGAGCCCCAAACATGAAGATTTGCTGTGGTATAGGGAACACCTAGAAATGTTAATTGTGCCTAAGCAGGACCCTGAGATTATACCATAGGTCATGAATTCCTTCTAAATAAAATAGCAGCACACTTCCTGTACCTAGGTACTACTGCTCTGTAAGTCTCATCTGAGATCTAAGGCACTGCTGCTTTGGACTTCTAGTCTCAGGAGATTTGGAGTGAGATTTAGTGGTGTCTCTCTTGTGCTGCTCACTGTTCTCCTTGCTGGAGAGGAAGCTGTACCGGAGGACCTGCAGTGCAAGGATCAGCCTGCTTCCAAACTCATTCATTCTGTGAATCTAGGCTTCGTCCACCTCTCCTGCTGCTTCTTGCATATTCCCCCACCTCCCATCCCACCCCATCTTTCATATCACAGTCATCTGGGAGGCAGGGTGCATGAGGAAGCAAAACCCTGCTCTTCTAGCATGATAGCTGCCTCCACACACAGACATAGAGCAGAACAAGGCAAGGTAAGTTATTAAAGGAGAACTATGGGGTTAAGGCTTTTCCCCATAGTTCTCCTTAGGGTAACGGGAGGACACAAACTAGCGTCCTCCCGTCACCCTAGGCTCAGTATACCGCGAGCTGCTGCTCGCGGTATACTGAGACGCCGCAGCTGAAGCGAATACTGACAATTATGTCTGGATCCGCCCAGCTGCGTGACTGACAGCTGGCTCTGCCTATCTAGAGGCAGAGCCAGCTGTACCCGCCCCCTCCCCCGTCTGTTCCGCCAGTCAGCGCTGGCGGATCGGAGCGGGGAGGGGGGAATCCAGCCCCTCCCCTGTCACAGCAGAGAGCCGTGACAGGATCGAGAGGTGAGCGAACGCCGGTATGTGTTCGCTCACCTCCTGATCTACTGAGCCGACCTGTGACAGTCTCATTGTCACAGGTTGGCTAGAACTATGAGGCGAGTGAAAAGCACCCCCCTCATAGTTCTCCTTTAAGTAGGTCATCGGCAGGGAGACCACAGACAATACTGGTGACAAAAGCCCTTTGCCCTCTGCTGGCCTTTTCTGGGCACAGCTTCCACCGTACAGGTCCTCTTTAAGAGTGATAGGGCGAGAAGGAGAGACTAAAGATAAATTCCTCTCCGCATACAGATATTGTTATTCTTTAGTAACACAATAAATCAATGTTCTATTCCGGGGGAAAACAGGATATTACAGAGGGCAATGAGTCATCGGCACTTCTCCGGTCCTTTTCATGGTAAAATATTTCACCCCAGGTAGACACAGGACAGACAGAGTAGAAAATGATTACAGCACACAATGGAGACTGAGCTGATGACATTTAAGTGGTACAAAAGGAGTTCTGTCGGTACACGGATATTACTTAGACGTGATGCATTACGCTATAACAGGGCACTTTTATCGCATGACTGTGCAGCAAATTTGGTATATTGTTCGGCCTTTGTAAGTCAGTCGCAATGCAATCGTTACTTTGCGTCCGGATGAATGATGAATTAGCGTCCAATCACAGAGCAACGAGGAACGCGCTACAATCTGACCATTTACAAAACGATTTATTAAAGGAGAACTATGGGGTTAAGGCTTTCCCCATAGTTCTCCTTAGGGTAACGGGAGGACACAAACTAGCGTCCTCCCGTCACCCTAGGCTCAGTATACCGCGAGCTGCTGCTCGCGGTATACTGAGACGCCGCAGCTGAAGCGAATACTGACAATTGTGCCGGGATCCGCCCAGCTGCGTGACTGACAGCTGGCTCTGCCTATCTAGAGGCAGAGCCAGCTGTACCCTCCCCCTCCCCCGTCCGTTCTGCCAGTCAGCGCTGGCGGATCGGAGCGGGGGAATCCAGCCCCTCCCCTGTCACGGCAGAGAGCCGTGACAGGATCGAGAGGTGAGCGAACGCCGGTACGTGTTCGCTCACCTCCTGATCTACTGGGCCGACCTGTGACAGTCTCATTGTCACAGGTCGGCTAGAACTATGAGGTGAGTGAAAAGCACTCACCTCATAGTTCTCCTTTAAAACAGATATAAAGGACTAGTTCAGTTCAGCCAGGCATAAAACATCTATGTTGCCCATGGGATGCGCAAGACACATACACAGCTCCCCATGCCTTTCAGTCACTGGGCATTCTCTATACCCGGGGTACATGATGGCAATCAAACAATGTAAAAGAAGACAGGTGGGAGAAAGGGATTCCGGATATGGCTCAGTGATAAGAACTATGGTAGGGATCTCTGATCACTGGAGGCCCCAAGAAAACATAAGATGCCAGTCAATGGAAACTCAAACCCACCAGGTCATTAGGTTGGACAGACACTTTAGTAATTCAATAAAAAAAGGGCCAAGCAAAGTAGTAACATAAAGCACAATAGTTACAGTTCAATTACATTAAAGTGTACAGTAACAGTTTTCCTAAAGGATGATACATATAATACAGGCCATTCAATCTTCAAGATTCAAAAACTCTTCCTATCAGCACCACGGACCCATCTATAGTGTGTACTCACATTTCCCACAGTCCTCTTTGCCCTGACTCCTGTAAAATGTATAGCTCCTAAGGTCAAATTTATATTCAACCTGCTGTATGACGTATGGCATCCTCGGCATCAACAATAAAACCTTTCAGTGACCCGCGTTCCCTATAGGCAACCCTTCTATCTCATCTTAAGGAGGCCGAGTTCCCGGGGAGGGTTTTCTCTCAGGAGACACTTTTACAGAGTCCTCCTGCAATATTTCATACACTGTGATTATGCTGTGGTAGCTCCTTATGAAAAATTTTCAGCAGCTGCACCCTATCAAAGGATACTGCCAGTGCCAACAATCTGTTATAAGCTTCTTTTAGCCTAAAATAGCAAGAAATGTAGAAATTATTACAGATATTGCAACAAGTTGACTTATTACATTACTGTATAATAGTTGGAGATAAAAAATCAGCACTGATATAAAGTAGCCAATGTAGCGCACAAATATCAAGTAATATATTTAAAAGCGGTATAAAACGTATCATACAATATATGGTATTGCATCCAGATGAGAGTATGTCAACAAAAGCAACATACGCCAATATATATACAAAGACAGATAATGTACACGCATGGAATCACACACACATGTTATATTTTAGATTGAAAGACGACACTATTATATCTTCGTAGTACAGGTATTCCTCAGTTAAAGGAGAACAATGAGGGGGGTGCTTTTCACTCATCCTCATAGTTCTAGCCGACCTGTGACAATGAGACTGTCACAGGTCGGCTCAGTAGATCGGGAGGTGAGTGAACACATACCGGCGTTCGCTCACCTCTTGATCCTGTCACGGCTCTCTGCCATGACAGGGGGAGGGGCTGGATTCCCTCCTCCCCGCTCCGATCCGCCAGGGCTGACTGGCGGAACGGACGGGGGAGGGGGCGGGTACAGCTGGCTCTGCCTCTAGATAGGCATAATTGTCAAGATCCGCTTCAGCTGCGGCGTCTCAGTATATAGAGAGTTGTAGCTCGCGGTATACTGAGCCTAGGGTGACGGGAGGACGCTAGTTTGTGTCCTCCCGTTAGCCTTAGGAGAACTATGGGGAAAAGCCCTGACCCCATAGTTCTCCTTTAACGACCGAGTTCCATTTCTACGTCCAGGTCGTCAAACGAATTGGTCGTTAAGCGAGGAACCGTATTACAGATATTGCAACAAGTTGACTTATTACATTACTGTATAATAGTTGGAGATAAAAAATCAGCACTGATATAAAGTAGCCAATGTAGCGCACAAATATCAAGTAATATATTTAAAAGCGGTATAAAACGTATCATACAATATATGGTATTGCATCCAGATGAGAGTATGTCAACAAAAGCAACATACGCCAATATATATACAAAGACAGATAATGTACACGCATGGAATCACACACACATGTTATATTTTAGATTGAAAGACGACACTATTATATCTTCGTAGTACAGGTATTCCTCAGTTAAAGGAGAACAATGAGGGGGGTGCTTTTCACTCATCCTCATAGTTCTAGCCGACCTGTGACAATGAGACTGTCACAGGTCGGCTCAGTAGATCGGGAGGTGAGTGAACACATACCGGCGTTCGCTCACCTCTTGATCCTGTCACGGCTCTCTGCCATGACAGGGGGAGGGGCTGGATTCCCTCCTCCCCGCTCCGATCCGCCAGGGCTGACTGGCGGAACGGACGGGGGAGGGGGCGGGTACAGCTGGCTCTGCCTCTAGATAGGCATAATTGTCAAGATCCGCTTCAGCTGCGGCGTCTCAGTATATAGAGAGTTGTAGCTCGCGGTATACTGAGCCTAGGGTGACGGGAGGACGCTAGTTTGTGTCCTCCCGTTAGCCTTAGGAGAACTATGGGGAAAAGCCCTGACCCCATAGTTCTCCTTTAACGACCGAGTTCCATTTCTACGTCCAGGTCGTCAAACGAATTGGTCGTTAAGCGAGGAACCGTATACAGTACTGTATGGTGTTGCAGATGTACAGTACTGTACAGTGTACTGTAAATCGGTCAAAAAAGTACTTACCAAGACCCGCAGTGTAGAACGGAGTACAGCACTTCCGCCGGCGAGACGTCGTACTGCCGCTGCCACGTTCCCGCACGTACGGTCGGAGAGCTGATCGTAAGTGCGAGTGGTCGCAAAGCAGGTAAGTGGTAAAGTGAGGAATATCTGAATTATACATTATACGTTGATGACGTAACCGGCATATGGTCCCATACTATACAGCTGTGATGAATATACTACGACGACATGATGTTGATTCCGCTAGGGCCATGTGCTTTACACAACGCCGGTATTACAACCACACATGAGCACGGTATTGCAGCGTACAGAGCCCGAAACGCAGCGCCCTTAAACATACGTACATTTAGTTTAACAAAATAGCCAAAAAGCAATCAACGCACTGATATACATGACATCCGACGGACGTACGTGTGCGTCATCTACAATACCAAATATATGAGCAATCGTATATGAACGCGGGGTCGCGTTGAGTCAGCGTATACACTGATTCTGATAAGGTGCAAATATTATAAAGTATACAGTGTACACTTTGTAGGATGGGTCACTTATGCTAGTTACATATATCCATAGTTTAAAACCGATTTAATAAAGGTTAAAATACAGCTGAAAATGTACTTACAAACGGCTGATAAAAACGAGCATTTGAACGCGATAATCTCGAGTTGATCAAGATGGACAAACGGAAAACAAAGTGAGAAATCGGAAGGTACTAGTGCTGAGCCAAAGCCATCTGTACGCTAGTCTTCCTCCGTTTGACGCGTTTCAGAGGTCGAAACCCCTTTTCATCAGAACCTCGCGAAACCTGACGAAAGGGGTTTCGACCTCTGAAACGCGTCAAACGGAGGAAGACTAGCGTACAGATGGCTTTGGCTCAGCACTAGTACCTTCCGATTTCTCACTTTGTTTTCCGTTTGTCCATCTTGATCAACTCGAGATTATCGCGTTCAAATGCTCGTTTTTATCAGCCGTTTGTAAGTACATTTTCAGCTGTATTTTAACCTTTATTAAAGGAGAACTATGGGGTCAGGGCTTTTCCCCATAGTTCTCCTAAGGGTAATGGGAGGACACAGACTAGCGTCCTCCCGTCACCCTAATCTCAGTAATATACTGAGACACCGCAGCTGAAGCGGATCCCGACAATTATGTCTGGATCCGCCCAGCTGCGTGAGTGACAGCTGGCTCTGCCTATCTAGAGGCAGAGCCAGCTGTACCCGCTCCCTCCCCCGTCCGTTCAGTCAGCGCTGGCGGATCGGAGAGGGGAATCCAGCCCCTCCCCCTGTCACGGCAGAGAGCCGTGACAGGATCGAGAGGTTAGAGAACGCCGGTGTGTGTTCTCTCATCTCCCGATCTACTGAGCCGACCTGAGACAGTCTCATTGTCACAGGTCGGCTAGAACTATGAGGTGAGTGAGAAGCACTCACCTCATAGTTCTCCTTTAAATCAGTTTTACACTATGTAGGTGCTCCTTTTGCTTTGTTCCTAATAGACATCCGGTTGGCCCTGACTGTGAGGAGCCGCCCCAGAGTGTTAGGGAGCTGTCAAGTTTTTTGGCGCCTGTGATATTTTCATCCATATTATAGGACTGAAATAGTCAATAACCGCAATTTTTATATCATTTATCAAAATTCAATAATATTAATATTGTAGCACGGATGCCATAGGCTGCAAATGCAAAGAAATCCAATAATATATAATATATACATTGTATCATGGATGCTATTAATGGAAAGAAATCCAATAATATTAATATTGTAGCATGGGTGCCATGGGCCACAAATAGAAAGAAATCCGATAACATATACATTGTATCATGGATGCTTGAGGCTGTTAATGCAAAGAAGGGGTATTTAGGATTAAAAGACTTGGGGCAGGCAGGACGTGCTAAGAATGGGCACGGGGTAAAGTAATTATCGCCCCGATAGTTGAACATCGGAACTATAGGCAAAATGTAAAGTTGATATGTTAAAGTTACCTCTACGTGCTGGTACCCTCCTAATAAACCCCACAAATGACCTGTCAATACCTCTCTGCCATTGCGTCTGCATCTGCCATCTGTCTGACTCTCTGTCATTACCTTTCAGACGGTGACAACGCTAGACCGCTTTTGAGAAATGATGGTGGCATTGTCACGCTCATATTGGCCCTGCCTGCTCCAGGCCCGCTCATGGCTGTCTACAGGCTCCCAGGTGACAGGGGTGGTGACGGCCAATCAGATGCACCATTGTTTCATTAGTCCTTAGAGAGCATGGGGACTGTAGTTTATGCACAGGCAGCTCCTTGTGCTGAGGTGACATGCAGGAGGGGTCTTCCCGCCACCAGCTCTGGGAGAGAACGCAGGGCACTGAGAAACAAGAGTTATGATCAGAGAGACAACTGTCAATGGATTTTCTCTTTCACTTGGAAGTGTAAACCTAGATTCCTATGATATACCTATAGATGGTATAAGATGATATACCTATAGATAGTATAAGATGATATACCTATAGATAGTATAAGATGATATACCTATAGATAGTATAAGCTGATATACCTATAGATGGTATACGATGATATACCTATAGATAGTATAAGATGATATACCTATAGATGTTATAAGATGATATTCCTATAGATAGTATAAGATGATATACCTATAGATGTCAGAAGATGATACACCTATAGGCAGTTTCGTTTTTTGGGTTAAGCCATAGTTAGGATTAGGGTTAGAAGTTAGCGGGTTCAGGGGCGGAATACAGTTAGGTGTTTGGAGTTTGTTTTTGTTTTTTTTTAAAGTTATCATTAAAGGGTTCAATTTCAGAGATGGGGAGGTGTGTTAAAGGTAAATTTTAGGCTAAGGGGTCCATTTATACACAATTTTAAATTATACACGTGAACATTCATTTTGGGGGTGAATAATGGCAACAATGAATGTTGTTAATATATTTTTCACAGTTCGAATGTATTGTTGTAATAATAAATTATGGCCACTAGATGGCGTGTCCTGGTCCTAATGTAGTGTATTGTTGTAAATATACATTGTGGCCACCAGGTGGAGCTGATGAGCATAGGACATGAGTACATATTTCCAGTGCTCCTCAGTGCCATCTAGTGTCCATCATTTTTTTGCCATTATTCACCCAAAACGAATGTTCCCAGATATCCACAGAGTGAATGGAATATGGTTTATAAATAGACACCCTTGGTGTTAGGGTGAGAAGTAGGTGGGGTAACGTGGGAAATTACAGGGAAATTCACATTTAGTCTTTGCGCCCCACATATCCTGTGATGGGCTTGAAGTGCTGCAAACTAACGTATCGCCATGAATACATAGTATATAGTACAACGACCATCATATAGACTTCATGGTATACACATAATAATATCATATAATATGGATATAATAGATTGTGTTATAATGTTATTAGAATATTAGAAAGCAATATGTCTATAATAGAGATCTCAAAGAATGTAATATAATAATAATAATAATAACAATAATAATAATAGTAATAATAATAGTAATAATAATAATAGTAATAATAATAGTAATAAAAATAAAAAATGAGGGATGCACCGCTACCGATACTAGTATCGGTATCGGTGGCCATGCCCAGTATTTGGGCGAGTACTCGCTCCAAATGCTCTGCTGCCTTATCCGAAATTCGTTAACGGAATTTCGTATTTCGGATATAATTCGGAAACTGCCAATCGGATTTCGGATGCTCTGAAATTTGGAATTTCAGGAAAATTCGTACGAATTTCGATTCGTAACTAAACGAATCGCACATGTCTAGCCTAGACTGAGACTTCCGGTATCAGGAAGCAGGGCAGCGAGTCACTACACTTGTGATGAGGGAGCATGGAGCCGGCTTCCCGGCCAATCAGGAAGCCGGGCAGCATGTAATGACTTGCTCCCCGGATTCCTGATTGGTTGGGAAGCTGGCTAATCAGGAAGCCAGGCGCTGTGTAATAACGCGGTGCCCGGCTTTCTGGCTGGGAAGCTGGTTTCATGCTCTCTCGTCACCTCATGACAAGGGAGCATGGAGCCGGTTTCCAGCCAATCAGAAAACCGGGCACCAGCGTCATTACACGCGCCCAGCTTCCTGATCGGCCAGAAAGCCGGCTCCATGCTTAGTCGTCAGTTAGTGAGGAGAAGCATGGGGACGGTTTCCGTGCTGATCGGGAAGCCAGGTGGCGAGTCATCACATGCCGTCTGGCTTCCTGAATGGGACTTCCGGTATCAGTATTCGGTATCGGCGAGTACCAAAAAAAAATATGGGTACTCCTACTCAATACCAAAATACCAGTATCGGTACATCCCTAATAAAAAATAATAATAATAATAATATCACCTTTGCCTTTTTAGCACTGGGCATATGATAACGGGTCTTTACATTTTTTAAAGTTATTTGGACTTTTTTTGTCTTAAAAACCCCCCTCAAATAACTAGACTTGTGCGCCGTCAAAAAATGTATTTAGTTTTGTTTCGGAATATCCGTTATTTCGTATTTCGTAATTCGTGTCCGAAACTCAATTCGGATTCGTACGAAATACGAATTTTTGTTAGTTTCGTCACATTTTCATAACAACGAACATTCGTTATGATGAAGTTAAAAAGCAAAAATACCTTTGTTAATATACTGGAGTTGATGGTAGTTTTTTTTTTAATCCGAAATACGAAATTCCGTTAACGGATTTCGGATCCGAATTTCGTATTTCGGATTAAAAAAAAAGCTACCATCGACCCCAGCATATTAACAAAGGTATTTTTGCTTTTTAACTTCATCATAACGAATGTTCGTAACGGAACAAAAATACGTTAACGGAATTTCGTATTTCCTGCCTGTATTGTAATGCATCAGCAGCAGCGGAATTTCGTATTTCGGATAAAAAAAATCTTGTCATGTTGTTCAACCTCATTTACAGGGGTAATATTAGTTCCTGTTTCAAAGAAATTCGGATCCGAAATTTCAGGAAATTGGTACGAATTTCAATTCGTAACGAAACGAATCGCACATGTCTACAAATAACACAATAAATGCAACAAAGGGAAAGGACATAGAAGTATTGTTATTTCTCTCTTTGCATCTTTGTCAGGTCAATGAAGATTTATTCATTCAGTACTTTGGGTGAAGTGATGGAGACTTATCCGTGTCCTCGGTTCACCTTCTCATTCAGATTCTAATGAATGGACTTCGAATCCATTGCTAAAGACGTCCGTTTCTAAAGGGCGGGAGCAATGGCTGTGAGCGCGTTTGAGGGGAATTTATCAAAATCTGGAACGGCTGTGCACGGCAACCAATCAGCTTCTCTCTTTCGTTTTCAAATCTTAACTGAACAAACTGAAGAGAGAAGCTGATTGGTCGCTGTGCACAGCCTCTCCAAATTTTGTCGGCTCCAGTTTTGATAAATTCCCCCCAAATGCCTTAAAGTGACAGGGACTGATCTGTTTTTTTTTTTCTTTCACACTTCCAGCTTTATTAATATATACAAATATGACTTCCCTGAAATATTGTCAAAATCAGCAATTTTGCAGCAGAATCGAGACCTCCAAAACTCGGGCCGGTCCCTAGAGCAGCCCACATTTCATCCAAGGTCACAGACTTCCCATGGTGCAGAGCGCAGTCCGATCTTTGGACCCGGCGAGTCATTGCCTTCCAAAACCATTACGCATCCCATTGTACAGCACTCCAATATATACAATGTATAGAATGGAATGATCTCCTATGTACACATCATATATATCACACAGTATACAGTATATGCCGCTGACAGTCCAATATACATTATATATACACGGCTATACTATATATTGTATGCTGTAGAGTCTACCGTCATCTATAATTGTTATCAATGGAAACGTTTTATAGATAATAAATACAGATAATTTTATACATTATTACTGAGAACATGAACTATAATTAAAGGAGAACTATGAGGTGAGGAAAATCACTCAGCCTCATAGTTCTAGCTGACCTGTGACAATGAGACTGTCACAGGTCGGCTCAATAGATCGGGAAGTGAGAGAACACATACCGGCGCTCGCTCACTTCTCGATCTATCCCTGCAGAGAGCCGTGACTGTCACTCACTGCTCCCTGCAGGGTTTCCCCCCTCCCCTGTTCGATCCTCCAGCGCTGATTGGCGGAACGGACGGGGGAGGGGGCGGGCACAGCTGGCTCTGTCTCTTGATAGGCAGAGTCAGCTGTCAATCATGCAGCTGGGTGGATCTAGACAGTAATGTCGGGATCCGTCCCGGCTGCGTCAGTCTCAGTATATAGGGAGCTGTAGCTCGCGGTATACTGAGCTTTGGGTCATGGGAGGACGCTAGTTTGTGTACAACCGTGACCCTTAGTAGAACTATGGGGAAAAGCCCTGACCCCATAGTTCTCCTTTAAAGTGTCAGTACAGCCAAAACTCTTTGGAAGGGATAAAACCACTGTCATTTTTTTGTATTTCCCGTCACTTCCTCTCTCAGAGCTGCAACAGGAAGTGAGAGGAAATTCATACAAAGTTAGGCCGGTGTCCCCATAGGAAGATTTACCTTCACTTCTTCTCTCAGAGATGCAACAGGAAGTGAGAGGAAATCCATACAAAGTTAGGCCGGTGTCCCCAATGGAAGATTTCCCTTCACTTCCTCTCTCAGAGATGCAACAGGAAGTGAGAGGAAATCCATACAAAGTTGGGCCAGTGTCCCCATTGGCTATTGCAAACTGCAATAGCCAATAGGAATCTAGCAATGCATTCGTATGCCTTTTTTTTTTGCTTTTCTGACTGACGGTCGGGCCGCGGCTCCCGATGTCAGAAAAAAAAACCGATCGCAGGGAAAGGTTTAATCTGCTCGATCGAGCAGATCAAACCTTTCCGGGAGGAAGTGTTTCTCTCCAGGGCGGCCGGGAGCCGCTATCTAATAGCGTGAGACTCTCGGAGCGTCTGGGAGAGTTGGGATGTCTGCAGTTTCGGGAGAGAGGAGAGGACCCGGTGACATACCTTATCCCGCCGGGTGACTGTCCCCTCCTCTCTCTGCCGGCGTCCACCACCAAGATGGCCGCTGGCAGGTATCAATAAGATCGCCGCACATGCGCGGTGACGTCACGGCGGGGTGTCACCCGGTAACCGCTCCGGGTGACACCCGTCCTCGGGACGCCCCTGCTTACTGTACTGTATATGGAGGAGCAACGTTGTCACCCCAGGCTGATTTGGACTACAAACACCCCTCCTCCCCAGTTGCCCCACTTTCCCCCCCCCCGTTGTCCATCTTTCCTCCCCAGTTGTCCATCTTTCCTCCCCAGTTGTCCCTCTTTCCTCTCCAGTTGCCCCTCTTTCCTCCCCCCGTTGTCCATCTTTCCTCTCCCAGTTGTTCTTCTTTCCTCCCCCAGACGTTGCTCTTTCCTTCCACCCAGATAGCAAGCAGTTGAGTTGCAAGTTTGAAAATGACTTGCTAAACTATTGCAGACGTGCCGAGCTTCACAATTTTGTTGCACAATTACAGCAAGTCTGCATTGCGAGTCTCCAGACCAGCGAGCTTGCAGAGCTCTTGCTAAGACCGGCAGCACTTGCCAAGCAAATTTGCTACAAATTCAAAAAGTGTCACCTAGAACTTGTACTGCGAGTGTTCTGCAAGTCTACAACTTGCCAGGAATGTGTGCAGCAAGTTAACAAGAATTACAATTTAACCCTGCCACAAGTTTGTGGCAAGTTATCCTCGCTATCTGGGCAGTTGTCCCTCTCTCCTACTTAGTTGCCCCACTTTCCTCCCCCAGTTGTTTCTCTTTCCTCTCCCAGTTGTCCATCTTTCTTTCTCCCCTAGTTGTCCCCCTTTCCTCCCCAGTTGCCCCCCTTTCCTCCCCTAGTTGCCCCTCTTTCTCCCCCAGTTGTCCCCCTTTCCTCCCCCAGTTGCCCCTCTTTCTCCCCAGTTGTCCCTCTTTTTGGTTTCATGTAAATATATTGATTTAAAAAATGTATTTCTTTTATCTTTGAAAATTGTTACATTGTATTTAAGGAAACCAAACATCTACATTATTGCATTTTTATTATCATACGCTAGAATAACGAAGAGTAGATATCGGAGGGAAAAAAAATCAGTTGCTTTAACCAACAAAGTATTCACTCTGGCGGGCGTGGTTAGGGGAGGAGTCTATTGCCTATATACTTTGTATTATGGGGGTCCCTCTTTCCTGTCCCAAGAAGCTGGGCAGTTGGGGAATCTGAGACTTTGCAGGGCCACACGACAGCCTGAAAATTTGTAGTCTGCAAAATTAAAGCTAAAACAAAAAAAGTTGCATTCGATTGCAGATCCAGAAGTCTTCGCTACGGAGGAATAACGTGTACCTTTCAGGAAGAAAATCATTTACTGGCACGTCACAATAGCCAGCAACAGTATTATTCTCCCAAAAAATTAGCTTCCTAGGTCATCAGTCTGTTGCAGGCAGGAGGAAGCATTTCCGCAGGTGTACAGACCCGGGAACTCAACACAGTGATGGTGGGAGACCCTCATAATGGGTACAGCAGGTATACAGACCCGGGAACTAAGCACAGGGATGGTGGGAGACCCTCATAATGGGCACAGCAGGTGTACAGACCCGGGAACTCAGCCCTGGAATGGTGGGAACCCCTCATAATGGGCACAGCAGGTGTACAGACCCGGAAACTCAGCCCTAGAATGGTGGGAAACCCTCATAATGGGCACAGCAGGTGTACAGACCCGGAAACTCATCCCTAGAATGGTGGGAACCCCTCATAACGGGCACAGCAGGTGTACAGACCCGGAAACTCAGCCCTAGAATGGTGGGAACCCCTCATAACGGGCACAGCAGGTGTACAGACCCGGAAATTCAGCCCTGGAACGGTGGGAACCCCTCATAATGGACACAGCAGGTGTACAGCTCTGAGAACTCAACACAGAGATTTTACAATTAGAGTCTCTGAGAAAACTCAACATTTCTCAAACACCGAGGTATCACTTTCTGGTGGACTAACCCTTTAATTCTCCGATCTCCATCTATTCCGCGCCCCGTATACATTTCGGCCTTCAATAGGAGGCAGATATCAAACACATTCTTGATGAGTGTATCATACCCAACAAGAATAGGTTTGTAATTTTTTGGGGGTGATATAATGGTAGAAACAGTTACATGAATACATTTCAAGAGCTGGTACAGCACGTGTCTGGGTGAACCACCATATATAAGAACACATCACACAATAGATCCCTTCTTCAGACTTCATACAATAGGGCGGCCTAAGGACATTCAGTTTGCGAAGCATGTTAGGTTCTCTTAGAAGAAAGCCCAGTAACAAGGAGGAGACTAATTAAAGTGGCTCCACCTTTGCTGAGGAGGACAGAGGGGTGTTTCCCTCCTTTGAGTAATTCAGCACTCTGTGTAATCTGAACTCTCCTGCTCTTCCAAAGCAGAGCTGGGTTTTCCAGCATCAGAAAGGGAGTGCTTTTGTTTTTTTATCTTGACACTTACATAAAAAATACATATTGTATGTACAGTAATATTTCACGTCTTCCTAATTAAAACTGTAGATGCAAAAAAAAAACCCTAAAAATAATAAAGAAAATAAATGAAGAAAATAAAAAAAAACCCATTGTACATTCTATGTAAAAGCTGATATAGAGACACTTAAGACGACGGCACATATTTTCTTTTTGCATTTTGACCTTATGTATCCCGGACTGGATAACTCATAATGCCATCACAACTGTGTTCATAGAGATATGAGGATACATGTTCATAAAATGGTCTAGAGTGACCCTTGGTTCTCAACTGGTGGGTCGTGACCCCGTGTGTTCAGTGGGTCGCCACGTGCCTTCCACTTTTCTAGGTGAGAGTTTTCTCAGCCTCCCCCTTGCGCAGCACTGTGAGTTCCCGCGCCAAACAGCCATTCATATGCTGCTCGGCGCCAAGTGTCAGCTTGAGGTGGGGTGGGCTGGGGCTATGGCCGCAAGGGAGCTCCAGCCATACGTGCATTGCTTACAGCATGTCCTGTAGAGGTGTCTGGACCGGAGTGGCATCACGTTCTGGCTCCCGGCATCTCTAAAGGGCACGCAAGGGAGCTGTGCAAGCAATGTACATATGGATGGAGCTCCATCACAGCACAGCAGCCCACACTAGACCCCAGGCTGAGGATCCACTCCAGTTCTCGTAATGTAGGGACACTTGGTGTCTGTCAGTGTTTCTGAGGGCCTGTTCACACTAATACAGTGTGTTAATCGAACAGCCCTGTGCGAATAACGTACTGTACCATGCAATCGCACCTACTGGTCCTGGTGCGGCACGCCAAACACACCTTCTGCCCACAGTTCAATCGCCCCGCACCGGAGCGCGCAGTACCGCAATGCTGTGTGTTCCATTGCAGTGCGACTTGGGTTACAACTCAATGACCAAGGACAAATGTGGGTCCCGAGGATACACAGGTTGAGAACCACTGCTCTAGACCATGGATGGGCAAAAGCGGCCCTGCAGCTGTTGGGAAAGTACAAGTCCCATGAGGCATTGCAAGACTGACAGTTACAGGCATGACTCCCAAAGGCAGAGACATGTTGGGATTCGTAGTTAAAGCACAGCTGGAAGGCCGCAGTTGCCCAACCCTGGACTAGACTACTCTCAGGAGTCAGGTTGCCAATGCGCCTAAAAAAAAATTCAGACAGTAGACTTTTATTTACAATCTCTTGACAATGGACTCACATATGTCTTTACAACTAAAAATTACGACTGGGCTGGGCTGACTAGTTCCTGACCTATACTGGATTTGTCACTCCTGCTCAGGGCTGGCCTTTAACTATGGGGGCATCATGTCACCCCTATAACCATTTAACCACAAATCTATATGGACAACCAGCTATGTAAACAGGAAACCATACACTACATGGCCAGAAAAAAGTTACCGCTTGGATTTAGCTAAGCAAATAGGAAAAAGCCTTCCATTGGTCTAGATTCAGCAACGTTATGTCCCCAAAAATGAGGTCAGCTGTCTACCCGAATATACTGAATGACCAGGTTTTGCAATCAATGTTTTTCTTCCCTGATGGCACATTGGGCATATTCCAAGATGACAATGCCGGGATCCATCGGGTTCAAATTGTGAAAGAGTGGTTCAGGGAGCATGAGACATCATTGTCACACATGGATTGGCCACCACAGAGTCCAAACCTTAACCCCATTGAGAATCTTTGGGATGTGCTGGAGAATATTTTACGCAGAGGTCCGACTCTCCCATCATCACCCCAAGATCTTAGTGAAATGTTAATGCAACTCTGGATGTAAATAAATTATGTCACATTGTATAAGCTGATGGAAATGATGCGGCGCATGCATTCCGTAATCAAAGCTAAAGGCCGTCCAATTAAATATTAGAGTGTGTGACTTTTATTTTTGGCCAGGCAGTGTATGTTCGTAATAAATTATTCCACAGAAGTAAAAATGTTAATTCCCTGAAAAATTATTTCCTGCGCAAGTCTTCAGAAAGCAAAACAATCTGCAAGAACTTATTATTACATAAGGGGTCAGTTGTTTGACTGCCCTAAGAATGATCTGCCCTAGACCCCCCCAGGCCTAGATGGACCCACCCACCTGTCCCGGTAGGACCAAAAGGCAGGAAGAAAGGCTAACAACGTGATGCTCTGCAGGTTTTCGGCAAGACTAAAATGCAAACAGACAAACCGTAAGCGCTTTGTACAAAACTTTGTTGAGGACACCAGCACTGGCAAGGTTAATGGAGCATTTGTTGCACATACATTTCACCAGCAAGCCAATTCATGACAATGAGTTATTTAAATAAAAAAACAGAAACAAAAACAGTGTTGTTTAAATGCCCTGTAATCGTATGAGATGGGGAACAGTTGGCAAGCGGATGAAACACAATGCCCATTAGACCTTTGGCAGGCAACGAGTTAATGAAGGGTGATGCTCTGTGGTCTTTGGCAGGAATGCAGATTAAAGTTTTTTTTTTCTTTTGTGGGATGGGCAGTTTGGCAAAAGATAGTCGGGAGATTTTAGGGAGATCACTTTAAGGCATGCGAGACCTCCCACACAAATGGAGCAGTCTGTGCTTCCGACACCTGAGCCTGTCTCCGGTCAAGATTGCAAGACCCCGAGAGAGGGCAAGATTGGAGCTTAGTGTCATGGATTCCTCTTACAGATGCCAAGGGGGATGAAAGGCGGCAGTTATTTCTCTCCTGGAGCAAGGGAAGACTTTTCTGCATTGGGTGGCAGGACAGGTAGACAGACCGGATCCGTTTGACATCGAAGATGGCGTAGATCCTAATCTTGACGTCAACTCTCTCACACCTTGGAGTTGGTTGGTCGGGGGGGAGGGGGGGGTGGGGGTCATTTATCAAATCCACTTCACGGGCATCAAAAAAAAGAAACAAAAATAACCAGAGTATCACAATTTTTGGGGAATACATGAATTGATGGGAGTCATGAAAAGAGGCGTTAACATCCAGATGTCAAGGAAGTCTTCTTAAAGATACCAATTATTTCCATAAATGGAATCCACCATGTCCATATCATGGGATGCTTCCAACCATAGGTGCAACATAACAGCATCAAGAGGGAAAAAGAGGATCCCCTTGAAAGCAGTTGGACTTTTTCCTTTGATTAGTTTGGTGTTGTTATCTTGCTCTTGCCTCTTCAATGATCTTGATGAAAAAAATATAATCAAATCCATATGATGGAGTAAAAAACGGTTCTCGAGCCCTCTCAGCAATTTTCAAGCGCATGCTTACAGAAAAATTTTACAGCATGGGAACCACGCGCCATATAAGAGAAACTCATCAAGAAGTCGGTGTTAGAGGTAACATTGGAGCTCTATTAAGTTCACCAGGGACCAAAAAAGGGAAACAAAATGGCGCCAACCAGCCTTTCTCAACCAGGGAGCCGTTCACCTCCATTTACCATTCATATTTTTAAATTACAAAAAAGAATAAAATAAATTTGAGAAAAAAATACAGTTTTATGAAAAGAAATAAATATTTTTAAGTTTGCAGTAATTTTTGTAATGTTTCAATAGCTATTTGTTGCCCATGAAGGACCACACCTATTCGATATATAAGAAATGCAAACGTAACATCTTGATGAACACAGCATAATCAAATAAAAACTGCTTTTGTTTTTTTAACCAATGTGGTGATTTGTCGTTAACCCCCCCCAAAACAAAAAAAAAAAGTTGCCTACCAATTAAGGAGCTGATCTTTAAAATTGAAAAGGTGATGGAATATCTTTATATCCAATTGACATTTTTAGGTGCATTGGTGCAATTGGAACTATGACCTAAGGTCTGTACCGAAAACACACTTCTGGACTATGGGACTTATCTATTAAAAAAAGTTACTTAAGGATTCCCTTCCTAAATTTCACTATATTTTTACTTTTTCCCCTGCCATTTGTCTCCTGATTGATAAACTTGGTAAGGTCAAAATTTGGGGAAAAAATATATTTGGAGCAAATGTCTTTTAAAAATATTCTGTCTCTACAATTTTTGTAAAAGGTGCCATTTCAGTGATTTATAAAGCCAACCGCCCCACCCCCCCCAATGGAGAATGGCAGACCTGCAGACTGCATACAAGTGATCTTGGTGACATTGCCGGGATCACTTGTACAAAACAAGCGGCGGCTTCCCCGCTGAACATTTAGCTCTGCTTGCCCAAAGCAGGGCTAAATGTAGACGACAACTACCCACCTGGCGCCCGGAACTGCATGTCAGTGGCATCGGGAGATAGGAATTCTACACCCCTGCTGCCCCTCTACTCCCTGCTGCCCCGAGGCCGGGTCTTGGTTGACCTTGTGGGAAATCCGGCCCTGCCTGTGGGTGCACGCACCCTTTGGTAAATGCTATTGATTAATGCAAAGTTCTTGCAAGGTTGAACTTTCCCTGTTGAGTTTTCTTTTTGGTTCCAACCTGGTCAGCTAAAAATAATGGTAATCAAGAAGAGGGGCCATGGCAGTTATTGAAAATGTCACAGGTACCCGGCAGTTAGCAGCATGCAGACACCATAAGGCTGATCTTTTCACAGAAAGGGGCAAAGCTTCACTTAAAAGATAGTAGGCTTGGCTTCTTTAAAGTTAAAAAAAAGCTTAAAAGCAAAATTCCTACAAACTCGGTAGTGCGTAAAAAATATTTTGTAAGATTTTTTCGTTCAATTAATTTTTTTGTTAATTTTTAAAAAATATATTTTTTGTCTGCAGAGAGCTGTTTTTTTCCCCTTATTTTGAAAAATTAATTTGAAGAAAAAAAAAAAAAAAGTTTGTCGCGTGGAAGAGTTTGATAAATGACCCCCGGCTCACATTGTGCAGCGACACTCTCTCGCGTAATCCTCTAGCATTTCTCCATCCTCCCGGTTCCACCTGATGGACTTAGTTCTCTCCTTCCCGTTCTTCCTCCTCCTCGCCGGACTGCACCCCGGACGTTGCCACATCTGACACCTTCCGGCTGTGTGGGAGGCTGTCGCATTCCTCGCGGGCCGGAGACAGGGACTGCAAATCGTGACACACGGCGTCATCTTCTTCTAAGGGGGATATTTTGGAGTGCAGCAGCTGAGGGGCAATCTCGCAGATATTCTCGAGCGGTCTCTCTTCCAGCTCGGGCCCGGGGTTTATGATGCCAATTCCTCCTGTGGGCGCTGGGGACACTGTGAGAGAATGCTCGCTGCTAGCCCATGCCTCCGAGGAGCCGAGGCAGTACAGTCCTTGGGACACGTAAGAGTGCGGCCAACATTCTGAATGCGCCTGTGCAAAGTTATCTATACACAGATAGAGAAATGAGAAGAGGGAACGCACAGGGAGGACAAAGACAAACAGGAAAAACAGAACGTTAATATTCAATCTGAAGGCCACACGAAGTTTTGAGGTCTGTAGCTATTGACTCTGCAGACAGTTGGCGACTTCTGCGCATTGTGCGCTTCAGCATGCGCTGACCCCACTCTGTCATTTTACATGGCCTACCACTTCCTGGCTGAGTTGCTGTTGTTCCCAGTTGCTTCCACTTTGTTATAATCCCAGTAACAGGTGACCGCGGAATATTTAGAAGCAAGGAAATTTCACGGAACACCTGAATCCAATGATTTGGAGGGGTGTCCCAATACTTTTGGCAATATAGTGTATATATATATTTCCTGATGCCAATACATGGCAGCATACAATGGGTATGGCTCCGCCCCCTGTATGCTGCCATGTATTGGCACCAGGAAAGGAAAATTACCGATAGGCAAGTATAAAATTTTCCATTGTATATGTGTGAAAAAATATTCAGATTAATGAGAAAGTTTTGCATTTTTGTGGATTTTTTCTGTTATTATTTCAGTGCCATAAAATATATTTTTTACATTTTTAAATGCTCAGTATTACATAATTTTGTGTTACTGAGTTAAAATCTATCTTAAGCCCACACAGATGGCAATAAAAAATTGACAGGGGCTTAAACCTGTCCCAATTATAATAAAAATGTGTTTTTGTCTAGGTCCACATTGAAGAGATTTCCCCGCACTTCCTGTCCTGATGAGCGGTGAAGTTTGGCTCAATTATTTATTTTATCGGCAAAACTCGCCTAAAATTGACTAAAGGCATTTACCAAAAATATTCTGATGAGGAAATCAATTTTCCCAAATTTTCTTTTCCATTGGTAAGATTTTGCCAAAATGCATTGGTGAACTTTTTACATTTTGTAAAAATGGGACAAACTTCACCGCTCATCAGGACAGGAAGTGCGGGGAAATCTCTCCAATGTGGACCTAGACAAAAACAGAAGCTCTAACCCTCAAATACTTCCTTATTGGTCAAATTGGATCCATGACCCAGCAAAGAATTATTGGAAATTGTTTTTCGGGAGGATCAGACAATATTCACAGAGATTTAGGCACATACTATGTGCTTGATCCAGAAGGAATCTCAGTTCAGGCAAACAGATTCATCTTATGTTGATATGATTGGCTGCTATGTCTTACTGCCCCTTGCTCATCCTCACTGCCCTTTACGGAAAAATCCCACCGCACTGTGCCATGCGGGACTCACCCTGATTTTCCAGCAGCTCCTGGTAAGTTTCACTCTGCCTCTCCTGGTTCGAGTTGACGCTTTCCTCTTCCCCGTCCATCGATGACCAGGCCATTAGCGTTGCCTCAGAGATAGCAAATTGCTGCATGACACCTTGAAAGATGGAAGACAGAAGAAAAGATGTAAGAAAGACCAAGTGGTGGATAGCGGGCCACGATCGCACAGAGAGTTCCGTGGACTACGTCAATAACAAACCTCATATCAACAATTGGTTCACTATCATCAGACTGAGAACTGTGGCTGTCAATGGCAGCAAGATCTTAGAACTAACAGAGTACACAGGGCCAGATTTAGTGTCTCTGCTGCCCCAAGGCCAGGTTGCTCAATGCGCCCTAACCGCCACCTCCCCCTCCCCCAAGGGAGAATGGCAGAATGGCAAAACAACCAGCAGATTCCCCACTGAACATTTAGCCCTGCTTGCCCAAAGCAGGGCTAAATGTAGAAAACAACTAGCCGTCCGGTCATCGGGAGATAGGAATTCCACAACTCTGCTGCCTCTCTACTCCCTGCTGCCCCAAGGCCAGGCCTTGGTTGGCCTTGTGGGAAATCCGGCCCTGACTGCTGGTTCACAGGTGAAACATTCTCTTAGCATGGGGAACTGTGCTTGAGAATGATAACTTTTTTGGCAAATTTTGGACAAAATTTTTGGGCAAATTCTTTAAATATGCATATCTACATACAATACAAGGCAATTTCTGAATGAATGAGGGGGGAGGAATGGGAGGATAGGATCCTTCACTGTTGCAATCATTGATTCTCATCCTTAGAGTGCTAAAAGATCACCACTGTGTGTAGTGTCCGGCATCGCTAAGGGATGGATTTGTACAGTAAAGAGCAGCCACCCAGACATAAGACACTCTGCATTAGAGGTAATTTATTTGACCCGCATAATGGTGTAGTGGGTAGCATTCCTGCCTTGCAGTGCTGGGGGTTCCAGGTTCAAATTCTGATCAGGACACTATCCACAAGCATGCTCTCCCTATTACATAGTTAGTCAGGTTGAAAAAAGACACATGTCCATCAAGTTCAACCTATGTGTGTGGGTTTCCTCCCATACCCCAAAGGCATGCTGGCAGGTTAATTGGCCCTGTATGTTAAGCGCTGTGTAAATTGTTGGTGCTATATAAATACCAATAATAAAAAATAAAAAGTTGTGATGAATCCTCCCCTCCCACCCAAAAACTTATGGAGTTCAGCTTCAGCAAGCATTTAAACCTGGCAGTATATTGGGGAGACAATTATTTTTTCTTGCCTGGAGTGGGGCTTTGAACATGGTTGTGGTAAATACAGATCTAAAATCAAACTAAGGTTTTAAGACATAACAAAAATAAATTATGAAAAATAACAATAATAATAACAACAATAATAATAAGTCATAAATAATAATAATGAGTCATAAATAATAGTAAAAATAATAATAATAATAATATTACTAGTCATAAATATTAATAATATTACTAGTCATAAATAATAATAATACTAGTCATAAATATTAATAATAATAACAATATAAATAATAATAATAATAATACCAATATTAATAAAAAAACAGGGTCGGACTTGTTGGACCACTTGGTGCTTTTCTGCCATCTCTTTCTTTTATATGTTTCCATGCTACCCTGAAATAAAGACACGGCGTATTTTGTGACTTCAGCCCCATCTGATGATGGCGGCCACCTTCACTAACCAACCTCTTCCATTTCTTTAATTTATGCTGAAAGTGGTGACGTCTTTTTTTACGAAGGTGATGCGAACGTTGTACGGTGG
>NW_017306398.1:1284419-1294262 GCF_000935625.1 Nanorana parkeri | reverse complement strand
GATATTAAATTACAGTGAGCATGGAGAAAAACTGCAGCACGAAACATTCCCTGCAGAGGCACATCTGCTGCACGCTGAGATATCAGTCACTGGCCATGCCCTCCCTTCTTGCCTTGTATACGCCGCGCAATTAGCTGCTTATGTGTGATTTATGACCATGCTGCAGAGAGAGGCGGGTGCCAGCCAGACAGTGCCATGCCTATCACAGGCCCATTTTTTTTATTGCTATATAAAGCTGTTCTGGCCCTTGTTCCCACCTCATGGGAACAATGTAACTGATAGAGAGTAGAGCGCAGACAGAGAGAACAGGACGTTATCAGCTGACACAATTTGTGACAGGATCAACAGGTATTTTTAATTTGAAAAATAAGGAAAAGACTTATTTCATTTTTTGGGTTTACAAACAGTTGAAAGGAACCCTGTTAGTGACGTGCGGTACCTCTTGCTCGGGGTGAGGCATTCCCCAGCCCCGCCCCCGCCTGTCGAAGCCCCACCTCCTGTTAGCCTGAAGCTCCACCTCCTGTTGGCCGAAGCTCCGCCCCACCTGCCAAAAACCCACCCCCAACCCCTCCCCAAGCTAGTGTAAAGGAGGAAGGGAGGAGACAGCGAGGAGCCTCCCTGTCCATCACTTGCTCCTCATCCGCTGAGGCTCTGTGACAGGTTACACAGCGGGGAGGATTTCCCTGCTGTGTAACCTGTTAGATGCCGATCTGAATGGAGAAAAAGCTGTCAGCTTCAGACTTAAAGCTGACAGTTTTTTCCTCCATAATTCTAGGTGAGGCTCTGCCCCACCTGCCTCCCCTGACCGCACGTCCCTGAACCCTGTTGGGATTGAACTATCTGCTAGCTGCCACTGTCAACATGCTCTTAAAGGTACAGGTTCCATGCAACCATCAATGCCCAATATGTCTGGGGGACGAAAATTGTTTGGCAGCCAAAATTCATGTTGTAAAAAATTTAGAGCTTCCCCAAAAACATTTTTAAGAAGTACATTTGTATTTTTTTTATTTTTGATACCCATTTGAGTCAATGTTAAAATATACTTAAAACGGACACTTTAAATAAAAGAAAAAATTTGATAGAGTAAGGAAGGGCATTTTTGCAATCTATGTCCCACTGGGGAGATTTCCTTTGTGGTGGCCAATCCATGTGTGATAAGGATGTCCCATGCTCCCTGAACCACTCTTTCACAATCTGAGCCCGATGTATCCCGGAATTGTCATCTTGGAATATGCCCAATGTGCCATCAGGGAAGCAAATATCCATTGATGTAAAAACCTGGTCATTCAGTATATTCAGGTAGGCAGCTGACCTCATTTTGTGGGCATATAACATTGCTGAACCTAGACCTATTATCCAATGGAAGCAGTGGCGGAAGTGGAGTGAAACTATCGCCATAGAGACCCAGGCGGCCGCTATGGGGCCCGGGGCACAGGGGGGCCCGGTCAGGACGAGGAACAAAGGGGTCCCCCTGATGTTGTGCGGGCTGCCTGGGTCACTATGGCATCACAGGCTGCTGGCTGTCACGGGCGACTGTGAGGAGGAACGGGCCGCTGTCCAGATCACTGACAACCTGTCAGTGATCTGTTCCTCCTCACAGCCGCAGCTGTGCCCAGCGGCGGTAGAGGAGGTGGGGCCCTCCAGCAACCGAGGAGGAGGCGGCACCTGGCACTGGAGGAGGCCGACAGCGAATCGGGGCTGACAGGTAAGAGGTGTGCAGGGGTGTGACCAGCCCACCTGAGACCCTGCAGAGCCACCACAGAGAGTCTATGGTGGGCTCTGCAGGGTCACTCTCAGGTGGGCTGTTTGGGATCTCAGGTGGGCTCTGAAATTTTTTTTTACAATGCATACAAAATTTTGCTATGGGGCTCTATGATTTCTTGTTATGCCCCTGAATAGAATGCTCTGACCTATTTGCTTATCTAAATCTATGTGGTGACTTTTTTTTAGGACAGGCCGTGTATCTGTCACCACTACACATATCCCCATTGGAAGACTTCTCCTCTATTCCTGTGCTGATGACAACCGAAAATGTTGGAGTTTCCCTCATTTTACCAGGACCATAGTGACACTCCCCAGCCAGGACTCTGACAGCAAAACCTAGGAAAGCGGAAGCAAGGCGTTGGGAGCTGGATCTCTTAAAGTAGTCAGGTCTTAAACGGTATTGCAATGATTCTTCTTAGGAAACTCTTACAGGAGTGGTGGCTGAAGGCCAACTCTTTACTTCAGTAGGGAACGGGTGTGGAAGGAGGAAAGAGCTAAACGTGGAACGTGTAAAGTCCAGTTTTAATTTCGGGTGCCATAGCGGCCGCCTGGGTCGCTATGGTGATTGTTACGCCACTGGTCACTGCTCTAAGCCCCATTTTTCCTCCTCTGGAGTTCTAGGTGCTGGCCATGGAGCCCCACCAAGCTCACAGCTTCAACAAGGAAAGAGAAAGCCGCACACCAATGATGTCAGACCTTTATTGAGTCCAGACATATCTCACAGAAAGCCATACTCATTTCACCCAGTATAGGCTTGACTGAAGAGAAACGAGTTCTGGACCTTGAAAATTGTAGGTATCCTGAGGGGTCATTAGTCTGATGACCACTCCAGATGTAGGTTAAGGTTTTAACCAGCATCTGGAAGGATGATACTAATGATCCCTCAGAATTCTTTTCAAACCATTACACACTCTGTTTTTACAATACCGAGACCCAATGAAGCCCCAAACGGTGTTGGCTTTTTATGACATAAGAGTCTGAATAAAATTGAATCTGGATTTTATTTCGGTGCTTTCTTTCTTTTACACCTAGCAATAGAAATCTGACAGTATTGGTAACCCTTGCCCCCCCAAAAAGTTGATATTAGATACCCTTTAAATGTTTCTGTCCAAGCACCCAAATTCTGATCAAACCTGATTTTACATGAGCATGCCAGAATGATGAAGTAGCCCTCCACACTCACCAGCCAAGAACCGCGCCTCCTTCTCTCCATCGCTCAGGTCAGAATAGGCGTCGCTATCAATTCTGACGCTTTCACTGGACGGCGGTGGCGGTTGACCCCAACTCTGCCATTCTATCATGTGAGCAACTCGTCCTGAGCCAAGAGCTGTGGGCTTGGTCACCTTATCCTTCATCGTTCGAGAGACACCTAGAAAAGAGAGAAGAAGGGGGTAGGTTATTGGTACTCCGGGGGTCACCCATGCTGGGGGGCTTTTTGTCGGAGCGTCCAGTACCTTTGACAGAGGATTTGGCAAGAGCACCAATTCCGTAAGCATTGGAATTTCTCTTCAACCGAGGAAGGATCGAAGTTGTGTCTTCCATCGAAAGCTGACAGACAGATCCAAAGAGAGAGGAAGTGATCGCTCAGGGAGAGAAGAGAGAAGGGCGGAGAGAGCGTGGGGTTGGTGGGGGAGATTTGGGGGGGAGAGAGGAATAAAGATAGACATACAGAGCGAAGGGGACAGACAGGCAACAGCGTCAGCTGCGGAGTACAGAGAGGGGGAGCATAGAGACAAAGGCCGCTGTGTGCCTGATAGATCCTGCTGTTATGGTGAAAGAAAAACCGAGAGACAAAATCAAAATCTGTGGAAAGAAAGGTGAAAAAACGTGCAGACGGCAAACGAAACACAAAAAACGAAACAAACAGAAATAAAACAAAAACAATGAATGTGGCTGATTTGTAATGATAAGGCAATTCTGCAGCAGTAGCCAATCAAAATGCAGCTCTCGTTTTTTGGTGTGTCTGATACACGACGCTTAGATCTGACTGGGGATGGTCCCAATTTCCTAGGAACTTGCTTGGATTTGAAAGACTTGCTGCTGGAACTCTTTGCCCAAGACCCCAGACATTGCCTGGTTTTCAACACACCAACAGTATTACAACATCCCTCTTTTTCGGGTAGTTGCATTTATTAATGAGTCACTTGCCTGAAAATGATACTTGATCGGTTGGTTGAATCACCCATCAATTATTTGGGGACTTTAGGGAAGCCATTCTAGCACTTGGGTTCCCGGCTGCTCCCCTAATAAAGCCATTACATGGAGCCATGTGCTGTTTAAGAGACCCCATTGCCAGACCTTTCATTTCATCCACAATCTTTATATAAGATTATATGTGTGTTCAATGAGGGGAATTTATCAAAACTGGAGCAGAAAAAAATCTGGAGCAGCCGTACATGGTAACCAATCAGCTTCTCTCTTTCTATTTCACACAAACTGAAGACAGAAGCTGATTGGTTGCTCTGGGCAACTGCTCCAGATTTTGTCTGCTCCAGATTGATACATTCCCCTCATTGTGTTTCATGCATGTTTTTTTACCTATAAAAGCCTCCCTTGTGTAGCTATCCAAAAGACTCCTGCTGGGTGCCACCATCTTACATGCGATGTTAGCAGGCCCAGGAGACTCAGAGCTGGTAGAGCTACTCAAATGCCACTTTTTAGACCTAAACATTACTTTTTAGGTCTCTAGGGAACCCCTGCTAAAAGCAATCAATCGGAGGGCAGTGGGAAAAAAAAATTCACCTTACATTGGTGGTCAGTGAGAAAAATGCCCCCTCCGCAACCTACATTGGTGGACAGAATGCCACCCATACGTACAGTTAAAAAGATAATTGTTGCCGTGCTGCTGGATTTCAAGTGGCCTTGAACTATGCAGCCACCATCCAAATGGACCATCCAGCTGAAGGAACCTCCAGCAACCTCTGGAGAAACCTTAGAGTTCCATGGATCCTTGGATGGGAATGGCTGCTCCATTGTACCGCTCCTCTGCCGGCAACTACTACTAGGCCTAGAAGAGGAGAGGTCCATGACATGCAAGGAGGGAGGAGGCCTTGCTAGGAAATTGATTCTTCTTAGCAAGTTCAATGGCACATTGCAAGCAAATAAAAAAAAGGGGGGGAATGTATGCATTTAAAATACTTTTTAATTTGGTGACAGGGCCTTCTTAATTTTACATTGTAGAGGTTACAGAAGGAAGGTTGAGATGACACGATTGAGGGTCAAGCGGAACATCCTCAAGTCTCAGTCCACACTCTGCAATCTCTGTTATGTGGGCAGTAGACCCCCTTAAATTGGCCTTGGCAGGGGGAGGAACTAGGAACCCAAGTTCAGAGATCTTTTCATTGTCTCCAAAGGTTAGAAGCCGGAGGTGAGTGACTGAACCAAGCCGGAACGATCTTTTTGGGGAGAAATACAGAGGCTGCCATTGAATCTCAGAGTGAAGTCTGAACTCTGTGTCTGAATATTGTTTGTACCTTATTTTTTTTTTGGTTCTATACAACTCAAACCAAACCTAGCACATTGTTCAGGCCGGGCGCAAGGTTTATGGCATCCTTTTACATAAATTCTATCTGTGTGGGAGGGATACACCCTCTGTCCAGTGTCCACAGCTAAATATCATTATCATGGCGAGTGGCCCTGGATTAATCATATCTTCTACATAATCATGGCTTGTATGGGAGTTGGCTGGCTGCTCTATTTTTTTAGGACTTGTATAGATAGACGTTCAAAAAACATCCAGATGGGGAAAGAAAACAGAAGCGCCACTCCCACCCCGGATTTAGTCTCTCTGCTGCCCCAAGGCCAGGTTCCTCAATGCGCCCCCCTACTCGCCAAACCCCCCAATGGAGAATGGCAGACCTGCAGGCTGCATACAAGTGATCTCGGCGACATCACCAAGATCACTTGTACATAACAAGCGGCGGCTTCCCCACTGTACATTTAGCTCTGCTTGCCCACAGCAAGGCTAAATGTAGAAAACAACTACCCGCCCGGGCATCGGGAGATAGGAATTCCACACCCCTGCTGCCCCTCTACTACCTGCTGCCCCAAGGCCGGGCCTTGGTTGGCCTTGTGGGAAATCCGGCCCTGGCCACTCCACTTATAGAGTCCAGAATAGGATTTTATTTAAATTCTCCAGAAATAGCCAACATGTTTCAGGGGTTCTTCAGGGCTATCAACAAATCGGTGCCTGGCCTAATGCAAGATACAAAAAAAATTAAAATACAAATTAAAAAAAATCAATAAAAATTAAGATCTATATTGAGACTAAAGGACTCATGAATAAGCCTTCCACGGTCCGAATGCTGTTTGCACGGCATTACCACCACTGGACGGTGCTGAGGAGCAAATTCGTATGCCGTGCAAACAGCATTCGCCCAGCTTTACAGAAGGTTTATACATGTAATGGTCAATAAAATGTTTTGTGCACCAGCAAAAACATTGCTTTATTTTGTTTTTCGGAATTCGGGTCTGAAAGTCAATTCGTTTCGGAATTTGGACGGAATTCGTTAGCGGTAATCCGTACGAAATTTCGTTTTGTTCGTTCGTTGCAGCAAAGTGACATTTACTTTGCTGCAACTAAATTTCGTCCAAAAAACGAATCGGAAATTTGGATTAGTTTGCATTCGTTATATCTGTAGACCAAACACGGAAACACCAGACACTATTTGTTTATAACCCTGAAGCCTTGTAACCCCCGAAACCTGTTGGATTTTTCGGGTAAATTTACATGAAATCTTATTCTAGACCTTAAAAATGGAGCAACATTTCTATTCCCTCCCTCATCTGCCAGCACTCAGGGCTGTCTATGTCCCCATTGGAAAAAAAATGACCCTCACTTCCTGTTTGGCCATCTGGACAGAAGACTAAGCAAGATGTGAAATTTGACAGTTCTCAATGTACAGAAGAAGAGGGGAAATCTTGCCAGCGGGCACAGTGACACGAGGGGCCATTTACATTGGTCTGGCACACACTATTCATTTGAATGGGCCGGCAGTGCAACAAAATGGATATGTGCTCTTTTTCCCAATGCAGCACTTGTGCAGTGGCGTGTTGCAACACATGTGCATTGCAGGTACACTGGGTGGGTGCATTGGGTGCTATTGACAATGAATTGCACCTCAACACATGCACTAGACATGGGGGGGCAAGGGTGGATGGGACCCGACAGAGGACCCCACTCAGCAGGAGATCCCCTTTAACAATTCAGAGGCCGTATGGGGGCACTAAGGCTCGCTTCACACTGTTGAGCTGCGCAAACGTGCGCACATTACCACGGCACACGAACATGAGCGTCTTGCACGTTGGTGTGCGGTGGTGCCACTCATTGTTAATGGAACCCCAGTGCACCTTGCCAATGGACGTGTGATGCAGTGCGTGGCGCACTACAGGGCCTTACAACACATAGTGCATGCGCCTTTTACGCATTCAAACGAATTGGCCACCTTAACTCAACGCACGTTGGCGCGCGTCAGCACACCACATGACCGGAATCCTATAAAATGATTTATAGTGAAGGTTATAAAAAAAAATCAAAATGGAGGATTTCTTTAAGCAACTTCAAGCGGGAAAAAAAATGAAAATGAATTTGGATCTTCCTAAGTAAATCGGGAACGTCTGCAGCGCCAAAGTGAGGGAGTGCGAAAGAGAGAGAGAGAGGCGGAGAGAGAGAAGGAAAGGCAGAGAGAGGATTTCCGCACTCACATTGATTCCATCCCAGGAAAAGTCTGTTCGGGTCTGAGAGAGAGGGGAGAACAGTCAGATGAGAGGCGACAACACAAGCCGGACACAAAGACAGCAGGACAGGGACTCTTTCTTTACACCGATATACAAACATGGAGTCACATACACTACAGCCGTTTAAAAACGTAATGTGGGAGGAGAGAGAAACAATACACAGACATATGTGTCTCATTACAGCACCCCGATCATCATCATCATCATCATCATCATCATCATCATCATCATCAGTACACAATCTATTAATTTAAATAAAGTGCGGCACCACAGAAAGGGTTTGCCTGGCCACACTGTACAGTGGTACCTCGGTTCACGAGCGCCTCTGTTCGCGAACAATTCGGTTCGCGAACAGGAAGTTTGGCAAAATTTGGCTTCCGCTTGCAAACTCCGCATCAGGTGACGAAGACGACCGCGGCCATCTTCCCCCCGCTCTGACACACGGCCGTGACTTCCTCCAGTCGAGATCGCGGTCCGATCACAGTTTGATGCGGTTCGCGACCAATTGAGTTCGCGACCAGAATCGTGGACCGAATTAAGTTCGTGAATCGAGGTACCACTGTATTTAGATTTGGCTCCCAGGTGTATTGTCTTTGGAAGCAGGTGCATGTTGTCTCTTGATGATTCGTCTCAGTTGCCAGAATTTTTAATGCCAGTGAATTTCTGAATTTAAAAAAGTAAACGTTGTCACAACAGCAGACCCCCCAAAAAAAATCTTTCTATCTATCTATCTATCTATCTATCTATCTATCTATCTATCTATCTATCTATCTATCTATCTATCTAACTATCTATCTATCTATCGCTCTATCTATCTATCTATCTATCTATCTATCTATCTATCTACAATGAGACTGTCACAGGTCGGCTCAGTAGATCGGGAGGTGAGCGAACACATATCGGCGTTCGCTCACTTCTCGATCCTGTCACAGCTCTCTGCCGTGACAAAGGAGGGGCTGGATTCCCCGCTCCGATCCGCCAGCGCTGACTGACGGAACGGACGGGGGAGGGGGCGTGTACAGCTGGCTCTGCCTCTATAGGCAGAGCCACCTGTCACTCACGCAGCTGGGCGGATCCAGACATAATTGTTGGGATCCGCTCCGGCGTCTCAGTATACCGTGAGCTGTAGCTTGCGGTATACTGAGCTTAGGGTGACGGGAGGACGCTAGTTTGTGTCCTCCCGTTACCCTAAGGAGAACTATGGGGAAAAGCCCTGACCCAATAGTTCTCCTTTAATAATGATATAATAATTGTTAACATTATTATAACAATTATTATTATTGTTATTATGATAATTAAAATACAATATATATGACTTGAGAGAGGCACAGGAGAGTTTTTAATGCCAGTGAATTTCTGAATTAAAACAGTAAACGTTGTCACCACAGCAGACCCCCCCCCAAAAAATCTATCTATACATCTCACACACTCACTCACACACACTCACACACACACACACACTCACACACACACACACACACACTCACACACACACACACACACACACACTCTCACACACACACACACACACACGTGTTGCTGAAGCTTTTCAGGCTCCTGGAGATAAAAACAGAACCTATAAATTGTTGTGTTGGTGTTTCATGTTGAATTCTTGTCCCTCTACAATAAAGCGATCTGCGAATGATTGTTATTATCTCCTCTGCTGTCCCTCCGAGGGAAAAAAAAAGAAACATTGTTTCCAAGTTGTTTCCATCCTTGCTGGCGACCGGCCACGAGCTCGGCTTGTTTTCCAGCAGCGCCGCGTCCGGCTTTGTGCAGATAAAATGGAGGAGCGGGTGAAATAAAAATTGCACGGCCCGTGGCGGCCAAACACGAGCCGAGCATGTTTTTGGGTGCACATTGAGGCGATTCAGATGCTGAGATGTTTTCACGCGATTGTTGCACATTTTCGATCGCGCAACTGTTCATTGAGAACCACGCGGTTGTTGCACGGTTTTCAATGCATAGAGATGTCTATGGGACCCGAACCGCAAACAGCTCTTGCACCTTTTTGCGCAACAGGCGATTCCGGTTGCGCGAAAAACCGCCTCCATTGACTTCAATGCGAATCTTCAAACCGTGCGATAAATCGCCTAGGTGTGCACTGGCTCTAAAGCTTCTGTCGGGGCTGGGTGACAACCTCATAGCAGCATCGGTCAGACACCCCCTGGTGAACGGCCATTTTTTCGGTGAGGGTGGAGAGTGACAGGTTGGAAAACCTGTCACTCTCCACTTCAGAAAGCAGCCACAGCCTGTCCCCTGCCAGCATGCTGCATAAAAGGACTGTTGCTCCTTTTGTAGAAGCAGTGGTCTCTCTGCAGAGGTCCAGCACACTCCTTGCTA
>NW_017306398.1:1280340-1281195 GCF_000935625.1 Nanorana parkeri | reverse complement strand
GGACTTTTTTTTTGACCCCCCCCCCCCATTTCTACTGTACGCTGGGTGTGTATACGAAAGGTGGACACGCTGTTCAGACTCCACCTCTGCCCCGCCCCTGCTTAATCTTCAAATTACTACTGACACCCAACCTGAGCTGTCTCCTCCCATAATGTACCCCTCCCGGCCCTCAGCTTTCAGAGCAGACACTCCCACTGAAAGCCTAATTTTAACCATCTCTGTTGGCTGCATTGGTTTTCTTTATTTCAAGCTACATACATGTGGCCATGTCTACACAACACATGATGTGCTCTGTTTATCAGGAAATTGTGGCTCTCCCTGTGTAAATATCGGAGCTCTGTGACAGCCGGACGCTTTTCTCTGTATATCAGGAGAACGCCGCTCTCCCTGTGTAATCATTGGAGCTCTGTGACAGCCGGACGCTTTGCTCTGTATATCAGGAGAACACAGCTCTCCCTGTGTAATCATTGTCGGTCTGTGACAGCCGGGCGCTGTGCTGTGTTTATCAGGAGATTGTGGCTCTCCCTGTGTAATTGTCAGAGTTCAGTGACAGCCGGACGCGTTGTTCTGTATATCAGGAGAACGCAGCTCTCCCTGTGTAATCATTGGAGCTCTGTGACAGCCGGGCGCTGTGCTGTGTTTATCAGGAGGAGGCAGATCTCCCTGTGTAATCATCCTCATGCACACTGACAGTGGAGCAAAGTGCCGCTGGTCACCCCGGGATTGCCCTGATTTCCCTGTGTAATGTACAGGACTGAGCTGTCAGTTTGACAGCTCAATCCCACAGAGTACAGAAGATGGCAATGTGATGCACAGGAAGGAGAAGCTCCAATCTCAGCCGACCCTCCCCCCCCC
>NW_017306398.1:1276610-1280124 GCF_000935625.1 Nanorana parkeri | reverse complement strand
CCCTGTTCCCACAGTACATGCCCCAAGGCGGGTGCCTCTTCCTCGGACCGGCCCTGGGGAGGACATTTTGAGGGTGTCAAGAACTGGTCTAAATGTATCAACTTCCCATCCACGGTGGGAATAGGCAGCTTCTCCTTTTTATACAATATCCCGCTATTTGATCCGGCCGCTGTGTTCAGAGGAAAATATAAAGCTATTAAATTGACGAAGGAATTCAGCTGTGATTTATCCCCAATAACATTTCTGCCAGCGAGTGACTTATTTATGCCGCCGCCGCTCGCCGCCAACACAATACCAAACACAAAGATTTAGAAATAATTAGAGACATTAAACACCTATCAGTTTATTGAGCGCAAGATGACATCGCTGCCTGGGAAAATATGGCCTCGGCTTTCTATTCATGGCTCTGACCCTCTGCAGACAACACGGGGCTACATGCATGGCTCGGTGTCAGGCTGCAGGTCCATGGAGGGTTGATTGTTAGGGTCATATAAGGGATAGGGATCACATTGGGGGGCAGGTAATCAATCTGTCCATCGCTAGAACTGATGCAAAGCTCTGTTTAAATATTCTAGATTGATTTAACAGAGCACTGCGATAGAGCAAGCCCTATTTTTTGCGCTTGTAGTGGAACGGAACGTTGGAAAAGTCTTGCCACTGCGGGCGCGTTGGTGGGAGGTGGACGTGGTTGGTTGGGTGTGGAAGCGGTGCCATTGAATTCAACGCACCGCCCCCTCCCGCCCCAAAACGCCGGGAGAAGTTTCTTAGCGATCGCGGTGCATTCCAGCAGCTGTGAAGGTGTGAACAAGGCCTAAGGCACACATTAATGCAACTCTGTATTCATTGATATATTGCTACGTTTTGTTTCTTTAAAATGCAAGCAGTGTAAATACCTGAATGTGATCAGGTTACAGCCTCTTAAAGGAGAACTATGGGGTCAGTGTTTTTCCCATAGTTCTCCTTAGGGTAACGGGAGGACACAAAATAGCGTCCTTCCGTTACCCTAAGCTCAGTATACCGCGAGCTACAGCTCGGGGTATACTGAGACGCCGCAGCTGAAGCGGACCCTAACATTACTGTCGAGATCCACCCAGCTGCATGGTCGACAGCTCGCTCTGCCTATCTAGAGGCAGAGCCAGCTGTGCCCGACCCCTCCCCGTCCATTCCGCCAGTCAGCGCTGTAGGATCGGAGCGGGAGGGGGGGGGAATACCTGCAGGGAGCCGTGAGTGACAGTCTCGGCTCTCTGCAGGGACATGATCGAGAAGTGAGTGAGCGACGGTATGTGTTCGCTCACTTCCCGATCTATTGAGCCGACGTGTGACAGTTTCATTGTCACAGGTCGGCTCGAACTATGAAGATGAATGATTTTCACTCACCTCATAATTCTCCTTTAAAGTCCATGTACAGCAGAGGGAGGGAAGAGGGAGAAGCAGCACAAGGAGCCAATCAGTTGTGATGCAAGGTAAGGAGCATGCTGATGAGCGGAGAGAGCAGGTAGAGATGAGCTCATGAATCTTCTGTTTCTCCTTTCACTCTCCAGTCACAGAATGGGGGAGGGCAGTAGCGTCTCGAGGCCGGTGTCACTCCGGAGTGGTTACAAGGTGACACCCCGCCTTGACGTCATCGAGCATGACGTCACCACGCGCGTGCGCGATGACGTCGTCCCACATGCACGCCCATCTTATTGATACCTGCCGTTAGCCGTCTTGGTGATGGACGCCGGCAGAGAGAGGAGGGGACAGTCATCCGGCGGGATAAGTTATGACGCCAGGTCCCCTCCTCTCTCCTGATACTGTCAGGCTCTCGGTCCATGACTGAGGGCCTGACTTTTCGGAGGGGGTGACACCAAAATAACAGTAATTCTGGTGTCACCCCCCCAATGGTGTCACACAGGTGCGGGCCACACCCCCCTAGTGACGCCACTGGGCGAGGGACAGACCTGTAAGAGTTACTGAAGAGAGAGTTATCACTCTCGCAGATCCTACCTTCTGAACTACAACGTCTGAACAATGTAACATCATCATGGCTTGCTGGAAACAATGCACGACGGGATATGTGGTCTTGGAGAATGGAGATTGCACACTGGGAATCCCGGAAGTTGTTGGAAGTGATGGGCAGATGGAAGGCAGCGCTCACTAGGGATGAGCTTCGCGTTCGAGTCGAACCTATGTTCGACTCGAACATAGCATGTTCGAGCGTTCGCCGAACACCGAACATTATGGGATGTCCGCGGTCTGTTCGACCGCGGCACATCCCACAATGCACTGCGCCGTCCGAAGCGGCAATTGGCTACAGTCCTGCACCTGACCGCAGGTCAGGTGCAAGACTGTGCCAATCAGGGCTCAGTACAAATGTAGAGCCATGATTGGGCAGAGTCACGATGACTCTGCCCAATCATGTCTCACAGCTAAGTCCCTGCAGCACACTATATAAGGCTGCTGACACCGCGGCCCCATGTAGTGTGCTGTAGGAGATAGAGAGAGAGGGTTCTAGTATAGTTAGTTACAGTCAGCAGATAGATAGAGAGTTATAGAGAGTTATAATAGACTTATAACTTATATATATATATACACAGAAGTCTGATTTTATATATATATAAATTTATATATTGATATAAATATCAATAAAATGTATATAAATGCAATTTTTGCTTCAGCAGGTTCTATACATCATACAGATGTGCCACTTTACGGTCAGTGAAAGGGGACCCCCCTGGCACCATATTTAAAGAAATTAATTTTTAATGTTTCATTTTAAGTGATGTTAAATCACTGCTCCTTTAAAAATTGTATTTTTTAAAAGTGTTTTTTTCATTGATACATGTCCCCCAGGGCAGTACCCGGATCCCTATACACTTTTTATGGCCAATAAATTGCATATAAGGCTTCAAAATGGGGACATTTAAATTTCCGAGTTCTACCCCCATAGACTTGCATTGAGTTCTAAGTTCGAGTTAGAACTTTTTCCATGTTCGAAAGTTCGAGTTAGAACCGAACACGGGGGTGTTCGGCTCATCACTAGCGCTCACTACATAAAAGGGATTTTTTCAACTTTACTATGTATTCCTATTACAGTGCTGATATGATAGGAGAGGATATGCTGGGACTTTACAACTCCTATAAGTGTCTGCATATGACTTTCACCTTTTTGGCGCCGAGCGCATTAAATAAAAACATTATCCATGTTGAAATTTTGCCAAGCAAATGTCCAACATCAAAATCATTTGGGCCGGTTTTCCATTGCCAAAAGTGTACGTTCCGCCCTTCGCTGCAGACTGCGGAGTGCTCTGCGGGCGTACAGACAGCCCTGAGTTATAGTCTGCATTAAATGCAGGGAGAGGGATCATTAATGCAATTACAGCCCTGCTAGCTGAGCCAGCTGCAGGAACGTGGACTGTCTGCATGACCTACCATACAGAAGAAACATAGGGGGGCTCAATGCTATCACCCCAGGGGTGGGGGGGGTCTCGGTTCCATCTGAGCATTGTAGAGTTCCCGAGTTATGGTTTCTGTT
>NW_017306398.1:1275699-1276317 GCF_000935625.1 Nanorana parkeri | reverse complement strand
TCGGTGTCCCCCCCCCCCCCCCCCATGCAGCGATATCACAACAACAAAACGTCCCTTCATCTCCTGGCACGCAGCCGTGTCTTGGGGTTAACTTGACAATAACCGATGCAGCGCAGACTTAGAAAAGATTATTTAATAATTTGTTGAAGAAGGAGGCAGCAGGCTGTGACCCCTGACCCATAGACATTTCTAATGCTGAACTACAAAGAGAGGAGCCAGATCTTCTATTATTAGTATCTGACGTTGTAAAAGAACATCTCATTGATCACGCTGACTTATTTCAATGATGTTGTTCTTATATACCAGGGCGCCCCTTAAATCATTGGGTGGGGGGGGTGCTGAGAGAAGTCAAGATATAGAAATAGTAAAAGCGCCACACTTATGGGAATAAATTATATGTTATTTGATAATCAGCAGGGCCGTCCTTAGAATGAGACAGCCTTGAGGCTGTTGATTCAGACGGCATCTCTTCGGTTTACGTGTCTGTGTGTGTATGTGTGTGTGTGTGTGTGTGTGTGTGTGGTGGGGGGCTGATGCCAGCCAGAGCTGGAGCCAATGCTGGGTGATGAGACACCCCCATTAGCGTGCACCACACCAGCACACACAACTCCCCACCCA
>NW_017306398.1:1275113-1275644 GCF_000935625.1 Nanorana parkeri | reverse complement strand
TTATAATCAGTAGTGATGAGCCAAGTGTGCCTGGGTTCAGGTCACTTGGGCATTTGCCAAGACCAGCCTGAAGTTGGAGTTGGACGAACATCCAACTGAGCCCAGGGCTACCTGTGTCCTAGCAACCAATGTGCGCGTTGCATGGCATCCTTGGTTGTTAGGATGCTAGCGGCTGGGCCACAACTATTCTTACAATCCAATTATGTCCAGCCATACTTAAGCTCACACAATACCCAAGCCCTGGTAAAGAGTGAGGGTCTGAACCACCATAACATGTTGGCTTGCCTTCTAGGGCTTCAGGTTTGGATCAAACTCATGGAGCCTGAGCTGTTCTTAGTTTGAAGAACTGACAAACCTTTAACCTTCTGCCAGGTGACAGTCAGCATCACCTAACCCACTTCCTGTCAGCCCAGGCTGTCATAGACCCGCCCCCAGCCTGTGACTGCACAGTAAAAGAAGAAACAGCATAATATGCTGCCTTTCTATTAAAGGAATAGTTCAATTAAAGATAAACTAAGTCATAACTCCCTC
>NW_017306398.1:1268173-1273996 GCF_000935625.1 Nanorana parkeri | reverse complement strand
ACTGCATTTATCTATGATGCAGACCCTCGCCTGCCGCCCATGCCAGCCAGTATAACAGTGACGGCGCTTCACTACACAGCCACTACACTTACAATTGGGAGTGATTAATGGTCAGGGCAGCCACATGAACATGTTGACCAATGAGAATATCTTCATTCTTCTGGGATGCTGTCCCAGAGGAAAGAAGGCTGAGAAGAAATATCCCATTGGTCAGTATGGTGGTCACGCAGTTGTCCAATCACCGTTCTCCAATCTCCATTGGCACCATACAGCTTCTGGGGTATGTAGTGAAGTGGCAAGCAAGGAACATCATTATAGAGAAGTGGTGTGGGGACCAGGGGGGAAGGGTGATTACTGTCTAGAGGAAGCATGCGCCATATTTTTATGGAAATCTGAGCATCGGAAGATCTTTTATACTATTACTAATTTTTTAACTAATAAAACAAGCGAGGACCGGGGCGGTATAGAATCATATATTATAATATATTATTGCATATAGCATTGCACAGGCATGGAGCTACAAATGCTATTCCCAGTTAACTCCTTTGTTGAAATCCTCTGATTGAAGTGCTTTTTGCCAGAGGATTCTTTTTTTTTAACAGCTTTGTACAGCAATATTGCTTTTTATTGGATTGATCTCATCTGCAGCCATAATGCAGAGTACATTGACCCACAACTCAAAGAGCAGAGTAGCTATATATACACCTATATTTATATATCCCATCACTCAGCAGCCATGACTCCAGATTCCAGTTGATGCGCTCGTATAGAGATGTAATGATGATGTGTGCCCTTCCAGATCACAATCTGCTCGAGCAAGGACACAGCGTACCAGGTATGCTATGCGGCCAAAAGCATGTGGACAGACCTTTTCCAAGCCCTGATACAGGGAGGCCATGTATAAAGAACTTTATAAACGAATTCTGGACATTGGGGCCAATTAAACTTTGATCTAAATACATTCCAGGTGCACCAAAACAAAAGGTGTACTAAGCTTAACAGTTTGAAAAGTTACAAGTGTTGTCCCATGGTACAGAGCTCTTCGAAGGGGGGAAGGCGTGGGCAGAGATGTTACTACTCGGTGCGCTGCTTCTCGTGTGTGCGGACCGGGGTGCCCGACGTTTGTCACAAGAAAAACAAAAAGTAGGGAAGAAAGAGCCACAACCAAGCAGAGACCTGTCGGGAAGTGGAGGTCCATGTGAGTGTGGGCCTGATGGGTGGGTTTTTTGGGAGATTCAACACCAGCTACCTCAGGATCCGTCCTCGCCATCACACCTATCCCAAATACCACACCATTAAAAACCCACCCGTCAGTCTCACACTCCACATGGACATCCACTTCCCGACAGGTCTCTGCTTGGTTGTGGCGCTTCCTTCCCTACTTTTTGTTAAGCTTAACTGTTTGCTTTCCTAAGAAAACAGCCACAGCCTCAGTAGAAAAGCCTGTTCCCTGCCAGCATGCTGCAGAGCAGGACCCTTGCCCTCTGTGTGAAAGCAGTGGTCTCTCTGTAGTGGTCTGGCACCCCCCCTGCTGTGTCTGAGCCAAAGCTCTCCAATCAGCAAAGCTCTGATCTCTGACTGAGCAGGGGTTTTGTCAGACCTCCGCAGAGAGACCACTTGGGATTTAAGAACTTACTGATGTTCTTTTCTCTATCCATTTGGATCACTAGGCTGGCTGAACAGAGCAACAACTCCTCCAGCTAGGGATGTACCGATACCGATACTAGTATCGGTGCGAGTATTTGGGCGAGTACTCATACTCGCCCAAATGCTCCGATGCCTAGCCCGATACTTGAGCTTCCGGTATCAGGAAGCTGGGCAGGGAGTCATTACATACTGCCCGGCTTCCTGATTGGCTGGGAAGTCGACTCCATGCGCCCTCATCACTTGTGACAAGAGACCATGAAGCCGGGGAGCGTGCCATTACCCCCCCCCCGGCTTTCAAATTGGCCAGAAAGCTGGCTTCATGGTCCCTCGTCACCTGATGACGAGGGAGCAGGGAACCGGCTTCCCAGCCAATCAGGAAGCCAGGCACCGTGTAATGATGCGTTGCCCGGCTTCCTGATTGGCCAGCTTCTCGAAACAATCAGGAAGCCGGGCAATGTGTCATTTGGTGGCGCCCGACTTCCTGATTGACCAGAAAGCCGGCTCTATGCTCCCTCGTCACCTGGTGAGGAGAGAGCATGGAGACGACTTCCCTGCTAATCGAGTAACCGGGTGGCGAGTCTTAAACACGCCGCCTGGCTTCCTTAATGGGACTTCCGGCATCGGTATTGGGTATCGGAGAGTACCGGGAAAAAAATATGGGTATTGGTGCATCAATACCTCCAGCAGATAAAATGGTTCATACATATGTATCTCAGCACAGTATTTGAGCTTTATGTCTCTGAGTTCAGAGTATCAGTCTAAAATAACAAGATCCGGTCAAACTTATTTGTGGGATCTTCATCTAAAACTGGAGAATGTTCCATCCTGGCATTTGCATACTCCGCTGCCACTGGCGCTCACGATAAATGTCAAGAGGGAAGCGAGGCGACAACCAGCACAGACAAATATCCAAAAGGAGACGTTTCTGTCATGAAAAACAAGCCAGCTAGACAGTTCGAAAACAAACGTAATCTCCAGAACATATCACAGGGAGCACGTAGGGTTAGACATAATAAAACGATTACTGAGACAATTAGATTATATTGTTTTTATGTTATCTAAAACCGTGGGACAGCTGCTCATGGGAGCCTTAAAGGAGAACTATGAGGGGGGTGCTTTTCACTCATCCTCATAGTTCTAGCCGACCTGTGACAATGAGACTGTCACAGGTCGGCTCAGTAGATCGGGAGGTGAGCGAACACATACCGGCGTTCGCTCACCTCTCGATCCTGTCACGGCTCTTTGCCGTGACAGGGGAGGGGCTGGATTCTCCCCTCCCCGCTCCGATCCGCCAGAGCTGATTGGCAGAACGGACGGGGGAGGGGGCGGGTACAGCTGGCTCTGCCTCTAGATAGGCAGAGCCAGCTGTCACTCACGCAGCTGGGCAGATCCCAGCTTGCGGTATACTGCGGCGTCTCAGTATACCGCGAGCTATAGCTCGTGGTATACTGAGCCTAGGGTGACGGGAGGACGCTAGTTTGTGTCCTCCCGTTACCCTAAGGAGAACTATGGGGAAAAGCCTTAACCCCATAGTTCTCCTTTAAAGGGCAACTAAACCAAAGAACAAACAATTCAAATAATGCCGTCTTAGGTGTGGTGCCAACATTGTGTTTGAAGGTTCTCATTTATCCAAGGCATCACATCTACACAAATAAAATTGGGCTTTTCAGGTGCACAGACTACTCTATCAGGTAAAACATTCATTTATTGAAACATATTAAAATACATGTCTATGTACACATTCAGTAAAAACATAAAACCCAATAAACAGTACAAAGCCTCCTAATGAACATCTCATTGAAGACACCACTCTCCTAAAGTCCAGGCAATAACACAATAAATGGTGTTCTCGTACGAGGATAGCCGTCCTCCATTCCCATCCAAGAATTTAATTTTAGAAATTGCACAGGATCTGGATGAGCTTGAGGGTGGTTCACCTTTCAGTGTCTCTACGCGTTTTGCCTTTAACGTCTTCTTCAGGGGCGAGATGCTCGCAAATGATAATAAGACAACTCCAATCAGAGCATCAAGCGTTTATGAGCATCTAGCGATTATGTAATAGACCAGGGGATTCCACAACTTTCACACCTCCCATCCTGATGTAGCCCCCATCAACCTTGTGAGGTGGCTACTAGAAATTTAGGGATTACCAGAGCCGTAGTCAGTCCGGCTGAATTATAGTTGGCATGTATCTGGTTAGTTGCAGGTTTCTGGCATTGATTGTACCCCCCTAGGTGGAGTGTAACTCTGCGTTACTGTGGGACATCCAATGAGGGACACTGTAAGTGTATGTACAGTTCACCAGCCAATTACTGGGCTTCTCTCAACCAGTGTTGCATGCCGGGACAGTGCTTATATACTCCAGGGAATTGCCATGTGCTCAGTTTTGTGCCAGCCATGGATTAGTTCATTTTGGGGTGCTCTCCATGCATCCCCTAGGCTAGGCCTGAGGCCTAGGTGTGAAATTACTGGAGTGCTGGAAAAACTTTGCTAGGCCTCAAGTTTGGAGGAGGCCTGTGCTGTTATCAGAGGAGGAGAACCAGGAGGAGAACCAGGGAAGGTGATGGCTGCTGGAGATGCCTGGAATATAGAGGACCTCAGGAGCAAGTCTGGTGTGATGAAGATCTGTGCCAATCCCTATTCAACTGTGCTGCAAATAGATCTACACTGAGATATTAAAAGAGACTGGTGAGTCTGGCGTCTGTGTCTGTTCTACCCAGGATGTCTAGAATCCCTATACGCTCTCTCCCAGAGGGAATATGTTTAAGAATAGTTCTTCGGCCATTCCAGACATCCCAACTCTCCCGGACGTTCCGGGAGGCTCCCGCTATTAGATAGCGGCACCCGGCTACCCGGGAGAGAAACATTTTCTCCCGGAAAGGTTCACTAATCTCAATCTAGCAGAGTAAACCTTGTTGTCTGGGGGTTTTTTTCTGACATCGGGGTCGCCGGCCGCTGTCAGTCACAGAAAAAAAAAAACAGCAAAAGAATGAATAGCTAGATTGCTATCGGCTATTTCATTTTGCCATAGCCAATAGCAGACTATCTATTGCACCCACCCACTGCTGCTGTCAATCAGCAGAGGAGGACCTGAAGTTCTCCATCAGGTCCTCCTCTGCTGATTGACAACAGCAGAGGGCGGGTAAAATAGCCAGCTTGCTATTGGCTATTGTAAATTGAAATAGCCAATAGCAATCTATTCATTCCTATGCTGTTTTTTTTTTTCCTTTTCGGATGGGGGAGGGGGCGGGTACAGCTGGCTCTGCCTCTGGATAGGCAGAGCCAGCTGTCACTCATGCAGCTGGGTGGATCCCGACAGTTTTGTCGGGATCCGTTCTCAGTATCCGCGTCTCAGTAAACCGATAGCAGCAGCTCGCGGTATACTGCGGCGTCTCAGTATATAGGGAGCTACAGCTCGTGGTATATTGAGCTTTGGGTGAAGGGAGGACACTAGTTTGTGTTCTCCCGTTACCCTTAGGAGAACTATGGGGAAAAGCCCTAACCCCATAGTTCTCCTTTAACACCCCCACAGGGCTCTCTGTAATGCTACCACCTTTGTTGGCTAGGCCAGAGATTGGCCGATAGGCTTGATGGATCTATATATAGGATGTGGATATTGGTACAAGAAAAGTCATTAATGGAGAAACCTCTCCGTATTTTAAAATCCCTGAAAATTGTTAGTTTAAAATTACATTTCCAACCTTATGAGACAACCTCTGACGCTCTCAATTTCAGGTTCTTTAGCAATCTGACAGCTTGATATATGAGCCTTGTGCTGTACTACGCTTAAGAACCTGGCAGCCGCTAAGCTGCCAATATTGGAATACAACACTAAACACAGTCTCCTATTCACATCTTCGTACTCAGACCTTGCTATATTTACGGCTATCCAAATCTCATAATTGTTCCTTCTAGACTGAAAAGCCCTTGATTTGGTAACAAAAAGGATGCCAGCATAATACAATGGGAAGGCTGCCTTATTAAGGGGAAATTTGAATCAAGGACATTGTCTAAAGGGAACCTATAAGTGTTTGCAGAGCGTTTCATCCAAATGTGCTTCTTTGGGATGGCAAAGCACCAAGAACATCCATGGGAGACGTGTCAGATGCATAACATGGAGCTCTTGACTTTGTAGGCTTAGTACTCCAACCCCCCCCCCCCCCCCCCGCCCGCCCC
>NW_017306398.1:1258126-1268012 GCF_000935625.1 Nanorana parkeri | reverse complement strand
GTCTCTCCCATGCTCTAGAGCTCCTTACTATAACCTCTCCAGCCCTCTCCTTGTCTGTCAACCTTCAGGAGGTCTCTGAAAACTCTTTTATTCAGGGAAGCCTATTCCACCTCTTCCTAACTACCTTCTCCATCAACTCATTCCCACATGGCTACTACCATGGGCGTCCTTAACATGGTCGCCACTTGAGGTGGGGTGCTGTCGGTTGCGTTCTGGGGGTGGGGTATTCTGGGGAGGTGGGGTGTGTTGGCTCCCCACGTGACTCAAAGGGATGCTGCCTGGGGCAACAGCCTCAGGCTGCCACATTTTAAGGACAACCCTGGTTACTACCTTTTGTATCACTTGCACCTCCATTTTAGATTGTAAGCGCTCAGGAGCAGGGCCCCTTCTTACCCTCTTGTCTTGCAGTGCATTGTAACTGTACTGCCTCCCTTTGTTTTTGTAAAGTGCTACACAAACTGTTGGCGCTTTAATATAATAATAATAATAATCCGGGAGTTCAGCTTTAACCCTTTTCTGTGCAAGGAGTGTTGTTTTTTAAAACTATTTTGGCTACCGGCAGCGTGGCTCTAAATTTAGAAATGTGTTCACAAAATATTAAAATGACAAGTAGTATTGGGCATAATGATGTGAGCAAACTCATTATAAAGTCGAAGGGAAAAGAAGTAGCACTGTGCACTTATCCATATAAACCACCTATGTATACAGTATAAGCCAATCATATACAGACACAAACACAGCAAACAACCCATTAGAGAGAGCCTATCATCGGCACAGTTAGCATGGTCATGTCCAGCACCAGAGGCGGCCATAACTCCCATAAAGAGGTTCTGCGCATAATACTACAGAGATACACCGTGCCCTGCAACTTAAAGACAATGCCGTGAGCTGGGTAATGTCAGGCCGCAGTACTGGATGGCAGCCTCGGCTATGACAGATAGTCATCCTACCAAGTACCCTTTAAATAGAACCACAGCTGGGTCCTGCAAAATTGCCGACATGGGCAAAAGAACGGTTACCGAGCAGATATTCATCACATCTCTATTTTATAAAACACATTATAACACAATGAGTACATTCGCAGTTTGTTATACTGTCTGTTATAGCATCACGGTTTCATCTTCCCTAGAGATTCGGAATATTCAAAGAGGAGTTCCAAACGGTTGCAATTGTTTGAGTTAAAGGAGTTCTACACCCTCGGTTTTTTTGCCTATATCTACTGCTAGCAAGCAGTCAATATAGGCAAAAAGTAACAAAAACAAAAACGCTTTAACAGCGCTTTACACTTACCCTGTTTTCGTCGCGCGCTCCCTACCCGAGAATCCGTAACTGCTCGGGCGGCCCGCAAAGCATCTTGGGGCGGGCACATGCGCAGTTCGGATTTTCGGCCGGGAGACCAGCAGAGACGCAAGGTAAGTCTATGGACGCGTGTACCCGCATGCAGACACCGCTGGATCGGAAGTGCCTGCAAGCAGAGAGGAGTCAGCGCTGGATCGGAGAGCCGCCGCAGCGCTGGAGGGACAGATGAAAACATCAGGAAAGAAAAGGAAGGTCGGATTAGGAGACATCATTTAAGGTAAGTCCCTACACTAACATTGATGGGAGGGGAAAAAAAAAATCCTTTAATGTCACTTTAATGTACTTTGCATATCGCCGGTTTGCCCTAATTGTATTCGGCATTCCATGCAAGAGACGTGGTACTGTGTAATCACAGACCGAGAGAACAATATAACGTAGAGAACACAAACACAAACTGGAATGACACCGATAACTAGAAAGACAATAGGTCTCCTAGGAACGCGTGTTGTCCATAAACGCAATAAATCTGTGAATAAACACGAGGGCAAGTATTGAAAAATGAATATGAGATCAGAACATTTTCAATGAATGCAAGTGAACTGGAAGCTGTATTTTGCAATGGCTAATGTGTGACACTATGTACAAGGCGGGCAACCCAACCAGAATAAATGTGATTAGCAACACTATGGAAATGTGTAGCATAGAGCCCAATGACATTTGCTGCTCGTCTTGGAAAGCCTCAACAGATATGCTATTTGAATCAACAGGCATCATCTCCATTGCAGTCCTGTCCTCGTTGCTCGGTTTTCTCCTGTGGACCCCTGGGGGGAACCAAGGTCGTGACTATTGAAGCCTCTGCAGTCCTGTTTTGCTCACTCCCATGGGAGAATAGCTGCTGCTATATTCATATACGGTTACAATCATCCACATCATATGTTCTTCCTGATGAAGCCACGGCTGTGGCAAAACGCGTAGAGGATTTTCCACAACAGTAACCATTGATTCCAACTAAGGACTCACTGATCATAACTTGTCATCATCTCTGTCTATGAGTATACGAGGTTTATGCTTATCAAGTTTAGGCTGAGCACCAATATGCAAATATGTTTTTATGTATTTTTAATGTCTTTCATAAAATATTATATTTTTACACAATATTATTATAATATTATTATTATATTTTTACACAATATTTTAATGAATGAGGTGAAGCTCTGCTGACTTCCATCATCCAATCATGTGCAAGAAAAATACAATTTAAAAAAAAATTTCCGTTGCTGGTGATTGGGTATTTGTAAAGCGAAATGTCACCACATTCACTAAGCTGAGGGGAAACTTCCCCTGCAATGTGCAAATCCCCTTGCAAAGTGAACGGCATACTTGCCTGGAGTAAATCAACCTCAATAAGCCAATGCAGAGTAGTACTGTGCAGATGTCCATACAAAGTACAGCAAGACACTGGCGGGGGGTAACCCGGGTGTGCACACAGGTTGAAAGGTTTTCTTTTAACACAGCCCACTGTTACAAACATGCTTGTTTGTGTCGCCGAATTGGTTGGCCAGGGTTGTGTGGGCACCCATAGATATGAAGGTCAGTACCCACTCCATCCCACACCCAATAATCCTGATTGTGTAGCAATCATTCAGTGGTGCTATACTACAATGTCACCCACCATCCCGCCTGTCATAAGCCAGCCTACCAGTAGAGGGTAAAATATATCCTCAGGGTATTTACTGGTGGCAGTCACATGACCAAATACTGAGGCATTGGTCACGTGATCTCAGCTGAAAGTTAAGTTCTGCTTAGGGCTATTATTAGAAGTAGTAGTAATAATAATAATAATGATTTCATTATATTATTATTATTATTATTAGGGGCGGACATGTACAGCTCAAGGGCCCTCTGGGACCCATTTAAACTAGATGGGTACTGGGATTCCTTCCATTTTATCCTAGACTTGGATATGACTCATTTCTATCTAGCTGTTCATTGATACACAAGTGAATTGGAGTTCTGCTTGGTCAATAGTTGGTTTTGCATTGGCCCCCTTGGTGACTCGGCCCACCGCTGGATCTGCTGTCAGCTCCCTAAACTCAATCAGATTAAAGCACATGACCAGCGCCACAGTATTTAGTCATGTGACCAACACTGCAGACAGGTCATAGCATTGGTTTCTTCAGGAAAGGCATTTGAGGACATCTGTATTAGTATACATGGACATTATGGGCAAGGTGTGCAAGAGGGACAGGGAAGATTACAGTCCAGGTCCATTGGTATTGAGGGGGGGGGGTGAAGGGTTTGGGATTTGCCGGTAGACAGAACGTTCAGAAAGAGGAAGAAACAGCCCAAGAAAGAGACAATTGTTCTACATTTTTGTTTTCCTGTCAATGCAAAACTTCTACGTTAAACACAAAGTTCTACTTCCACATCACATTTGTTTTTGTTTTTTTACTTTTCCAAATGAGCTTTGAAAAAACCCCTCCGGTCACAACCCGCTCTTGTTTTAGTTCATATAAGCTGCAGTATGTTCCAGGACTCCTCAACAGTTCTCAGAAACAAACTCTATCCCATGGTTTACAAAGGAGGCTATTGAACGACTTACACTTTACAACTCCTTCCACCCGAAAATTATATTTCACGTTAAGCTGGAATCTGATAGAGATACCTGACAGTTTCCTATGCCTTTGGGATACCAACATTGAGCTTTCCCTGCCATAATTTGGAGCCACGCAGGGTCCCAGGTCACTATGTTGCCCTGATGAAGGGACGTTGAATGGCCCCCGAAACATTGGCTATACCATCTCAGTGATGTTTCACTTCAATAAAAAAAGCACAAGGCTTAATGCTACTACTGGAGTGCTGGTGATCTTCATCTTTTGCAAGTCTGATACACACAGCGCCATCCGTGACTATCACTGTGAGCACCACGGTTGTTTAGGTCCAGTAGCTGTAGGGAGTGCAGGGGACACATCCGTATACTACTACCATAATTCTCTTCTCAACTCTGTTCCAGTCCACCTGGGAGATATGGGTGTTCCCACTCATGCTACTGGATTAATATTATTAAAATAATATTATTATTATTATTAGTACTACTAGTAGTAGTAGTAGTAGTTTTTAAATAATAATTATTATTGGTATTATTATTATTTAAATAATAAATCCAACAGGGTAGGGGGAGGACAGGACTCTCTTGAGGGCATGAAGACCTGGGTGCTCAAGCAGAGGCATCTCTACAAGACACGCCCCCTAATAGACATAGGAAACTCTCAGGTTAGCATCTACTAAAAATGAAATCATAACTTCTGGATTGTCCGACCTTCTTCAGCTTTAGGGCTGTGACGTCTAAGTCCTTATCTGAAATCCTTCCTGCTGACGTATGCTCACTTGAGGCCCCATCATAGTTCCATATTTGTCCAATGAATATCCATGGCAGCACCAAATGTAACAACCATTTAAAATCAGCCCTGCCGATCCCAGATAAGGTCTCATGCGATGCACAGCCCTCAGCTCTCCTGTACACGGTCCCTGGAAAGCTGTTTTTAAACATTCAATTTTGCAAGCAACCTCCAAAAAACTAAAAAAAAAAACTTCAGTCATAGATAAGCTATCAGAATAACCATTTACCTGCTTTTTGGTTTTGGTTGCACTTTTTGGCAGGAAAAGTACTGCTCCACAAAAGCTTTGGGCCTGTAATAGCAACAAAAGCCTCTCTGTGACACCGTCCTGCTTCTGTGTGCTGTGAACACAACTAGCCATTTGCAAACAATGTCATTTGAGCATGCACACATGCGTCTGGTTGCAAATATGTACACACCTGGTGGGCATTGGTTTATCACCTTAAGTGTTGGGAAGTGTGTACCTTACATTGTATCTATCTATTTATCTCTCTATTTATCTCTCTATTTATCTCTCTATTTATCTCTCTATTTATCTTTTTTTCTATCTATCTATCTATCTATCTATCTATCTATCTATCTATCTATCTATCTATCTATCTATCTATCTATCTATCTATCTATCTATCATCTATCTACCAGATGCATGTAGCATGTTGCCTCAGTTGCCGTCACTTTGTGTCAGAGTGTTATGCTGTCTGCAGTTTGCAACAAAGGTCAATAGTGTCATTCAATTGATACTTTTCTACATCATTCTATATCTGGGGTGGACAACCTCGGCACTCCAGCTGTTTTAAAACTAGGGATGCACCGGTATCGATATTAGTATCATTATCGGTGCCGATACCGAGTATTTGGTTGGGTACTTGTGCTGACCCCAAAAGCTCTGATACTTATCCAAAAACCATAACTTCCGGTCAGAGGGAACATGGAGCCAGCTTTCCATCCGATCAGGAAGCCGGGCAGCCAGTCAATACCTGTAACCTGGCTTCCTGATCGGATGGGAAGTTGGCTCCATGCTGTTTGGCCAGCTCGATAATGATCAGCCAGGAAGCCGGCTTTCCAGCTAATCAGCATGGAACTAGCTTCATGGCCAATCAGGAAGCCGGTCCGTGGGTAATAACCCACCTCACAGCTTCCTGATTTGTCGGGAAGCCGGCTCCATGCTGATTAGCTAGGAAGCCGGCTTCTTGGTCTATCAGCATCGAGCTGGCCAAACAGCATGGAGCTCACTTCCCGGCCAATCAAGAAACCGGGCAGCGGGTAATGACCCACCTCCCGGCTTCCTGATTGGCTGGGAAGCCGGCTCCATGCTGATTGGCTGGAAAGCCGGCTACCTGGCTAATCATTATTGAGCCAGCCAAATAGCATGCAGCCAGCTTCATGCTACCAGAAGTACCGGTATCGGTACTTAGTATCGGCGAGTACTGAAATATAAATATCGGTACTCATACCCGATACCGAAAAACCAGTATCAGTGCATCCCTAATTATATCTACAAGTCCCATGAGGCATTGCAAGACTCTGACAGCCACAGGCATGAGGCACAGCCATACTGGGATTTGTAGTTTCACCACAGCCAGAGTGCCGAGGTCGCCTACCCCTGCTCTACATACTGTCTTGTATCTTCTGCTGTATGCACTCCTCTAGATCCCCGCTCCTTTCAGCCATGCGCGTCTAGCATCGGGCTTCTTGATTACAGCACAGATGTTCAGTACCCTCTGCCCCAGATACAAGGGAAAGAAAAATGAAGCGTCCGTCCGAGGTGCAGAAACGTGGCTGGGAAAGAACAGTCACCGAGAACCTCAAATTAAAAGAAAAAAAAAATGTCCTGCGTTAATCTGGGACAGGCGAGAGAGGCGTGCAACGCATGAAAATCCCATTTCATAGACACAAAGCGGATCCTAAACAAAGTCCGCCTGCTCTCCCCAGATAAGTTCAGCTGTAGGAATCTGAGCGTTGGTTTCCGCGCAGTCACTGCAATATAAAGTCCCGCTCACAGGTCCATTTTTTCCCTTCTGAGAATAAATACCCGATCTCAGCTTGCACATGCTAGTTGGAAGAGAATTGCACCCTCGTCACCAGGGAGCATGGAGCTGGCTTCCCGGCCAACCAGGAAGCCGTGGGGTGGGTAATGACTCGCCTCCAAGCTTCCTGATTGGCTGGGAAGCCGGTTCCATGCTCCCTCGTCACTTCCTGGTGACAAGGGAGCATGGAGCCGGCTTCCCGGCCTTATAGGAAGTCGGACAGCGTGTAATGACTCACCTCCAAGCTTCCTGATTGGTCAGGAAACAGGCAAGTCAGGAAGCCGGACAGCTAATCATTTCCCGCCCCCCGGCTTCCTGATTGGCCAGAAACCTGTCCCCATGATTCATCATCACCTGGTGACGAGGAAGCATGGAGCCGACTTCCCGGCCGATCAGGAAGCCAGCAGCATGTAATGACTCGCCGCCCAGCTGGTCGAGAAACTGGCCAATCAGAAAGCCAGGCGGCGAGTCATTACCCGCCCCCGGCTTCCTGATTGACCAGCTCCATGCTTCCTCGTCACGTGGTGAAGAGGGAGCATGGAGACGGCTTCCCAGCTTTTTGGGAAGCCAGGCGGCAAGGCATTACACATTTCCTTAATGGGACTTTCAGGATCGGTATTCGGTATCGGCCAGTACTGAGAAAAAATATTGATACCGAAAAACTGGTATTGGTGTCTGCACCATGGGCCTCTGGGTTGTACTTGCCCCCTGGGCTAAAAGTTGCCAGTCAGCCCCTGGTGCATCCCTAATCTAAACTCGTGTGACTGAAGACCGAAAGGATGACCAGCAGCTATCTGGCTTGAAGCTGAACTTTGAAGGCAAGGCCGCGATAGTGTCACACAAGGCACAATTATAGGGAACCTCCTCAGAAAGTATCAGGTCAGGTACAGGAATGGGAGAGCAGAAGATACAGGACAGCAATGCTTTCTTCCTGGCAGTATACAAAACCTAGACTATTCAGATATTCATCGTTATCTTCTTGTTACTGTAACAAATATTGTGAAGGTCAAGTCATCAGTTCTAAGTCGCAGCCCTTCCAAAACAATAGGGAGCAGTTTTGGTGGCTTAAAGGAAAACTCCACTCCGGACAAAATTATAAATGCAATCCAGGACTCCAAACCCTCAATGTATCTTTCCCTCTGCATCACCAAATGCACTTCATCTGTCCTCTGGCCTATAAAGTCTACCTGTAGGGAGTTTGTTTCGACATTCTTACTAGGCATGATGGGAATTGGGAGTTTTTCCTTTCCCAAAATTTGCATACAAAATTGGAACACTTCGCCAATTGTGCAACATGCATTAGGAGGAGGATGAAGGGGGAGGGTAAATGAAAGTGAACCTGTGCCCAGAATATACAGATTACAGGATTTTCATTGTCTGCACAAGCAGTAAAAGCGTGATATAGCCAGTCCCCATTCACCTCTGTAGCCTCAGGCATTGTGGAGAAATTAACATTGAAAATTCACAACAGAGGTACTGAAGTCAATAGAATAATCCTGCGGTTAGAACTATGCGTATAAATGTCGTAATTCTGAGATGAAGTCATAATCCTACAATTAAAAGTCAGAATTCTGAAATTGAAAGTCTGACTTTAAGACTCGGAATTCTGATTTTTTTAATCTCAGAGAATTCTCACTTAACTCAGAGTTCTACGTTTTTTTCTTTGAATTCTGTCTTTGAAACTGGGCATTCTGACATTAAATATCAAAATTCTAAATGTATTCATTTTTTAATCTGAAACTCCGAATTCTAACTTTTAAAATACAGAACTATGAGTTTAAAAGGCGGTACATTTCTCTTAGGATGGCCCCGGGGTTCTGCCCCATTAAAGGGCACCGCGAGCTTCAATGTTCTTGTGCCAAAAAGCAGCGTGATGTTAGATACTGAGGAAGAAGGAGGGAGCTTAGTCTGAAGCTAATCCCAACCCTAATGTTCAACCTAACTCTAAACCTAACCCTAAATCCAACCCTAACTCCAACCCTAACCCTAACTCCAACTCTAACCCTAACGCCAACCCTATCCCTAAATCCAACCCTAAACCTAACTCCAACCCTAACTTCATCCCTAACCCTAACATCAACCATAACTCGAACCCTAACTCCAACTCCAGCCTTAACTCCGACCCTAACTCCAACTCTAACCCTAACTCCGACCCTAACTCCGACCCTAACTCCAACCCTAACTCCAACCCTAACCCTAACTCCAACCCTAACTCCAACCCTAACTCCAACCCTAACGTCAACCCTAACCCTAAATAAAACTCTAAACCTAACTCCAATCCTAACTTCAACCCTAACGCCAACCCTAACTCGAACCCTAACTCCAACTCTAACCCTAACTCCGACCCTAACTCCGATCCAAACCCTTTGTTTACCAGCAAAGCCATCACCATTTCAGCACTAATACAGTGAACACAGGGCTCAGACTCTGCAATTACCAACAAGGCTGAGATATTGGAACCCCAAATAATGTTTTCTGGGTTCACTGGAGAGATTCTTCCTCGCTTTCTTTTCCTCTGACAACGGTTTCTCCAGAAAGGAAGTGAGGGAAAATCTGCAACAGTGACACCGACAGAAATAACAATCTGACCGGGGTGCTAGCCTTCCCATACACTTCTAAAGGAAAGGCTGTGTTGCTGTTGGAGAAATCTGTCTGTCTGTCTGTCTGTCTGTCTATCTATCTATCTATCTATCTATCTATCTATCTATCTATCTATCTATCTATCTATCTATCTATCTATCTATCTATCCTACCCATTGATGATTCTTCCTGGAGTTTTCCTTTAAGCCATCTACATTATCCTCCATGTGTGAGCTGTGTTCGTACCGTCTGCTTTCTTCTCTCTACGGATAATATTCCTAACAGTCCGAACCTCTGTAAAGTTCTATTTCGCCATTCTGCGATTGCAGCTTGTGTTGTGTGATCTGTGGGGGGGGAGGGGGTGATTCTGTGTTGCGGATTATTTTTAATTTATAAATCCTGGAAAATTGCTGACGGAGAAATATGATGGATTCCGTCTACCGCTGGAGCTGCCAGGTGTGCGGCAGAGAGGAAATTAGTGCGCGATTCCTATATGACTCACTGCCACGGATACCGGGGAGATCAATCATTAAACATGATTCATGGAAAATACACGAGCAATTATTTGTAAGGATAAACGAG
>NW_017306398.1:1237238-1257912 GCF_000935625.1 Nanorana parkeri | reverse complement strand
AGAGAGAGAGAGAGAGAGAGAGAGAGAGAGAGAGAGAGAGAGAGCCAGAGACATCCAGACATACACAGAGTGACAAGGAGAAGGATGAGGAATGAACCCCTCTAGCTCCAGAGGACTTCTGAAGGACGGCAGGGGATGGACTACGCAGAGTGGTACCTCATTTGATGGTCTGTGAGTGCTGCTTCCCAGGACTGAGCTGTTCTCGATGGTCCCTTGGTCCGCATCCTTTAACCCTTTCCAGTCCAGTGCCGCCCCATCGCTGCCTGCAGGGAGAGCAAAGGGTTCAGTATCAAAGGAAAACTACAAAACCATCCCCGCTGACCTGCCCTTACTAAAGAATTATATATGAAGCGTCCAAGCTTCCCTTTAAATCAGCTACATACATTCCAGGTGAATGAGAACAAAAGGTGTGCAAAGTCTTAGTTTGTTATCTTTAGAAAGCAGCCACAGCCTGAGTAGAAAAGCCTGACCCCTGCCAGCATGCAGCAGAGAAGGGACCTATGTGGAGGCAGTGGTTTCTCTGCAGAGGTCCGACCCCCCCCCCCCCTGTTGAGTCAGATCTAATGCTCTGCAATAAGCAAGCACACTTTCTCTGCTGCTTCAAGAATTCTAGCTTTGACTCAGCAGGGAGTGTATTGGACCTCTGCAGAGAGACCACTGCTTACACACGGAGAGCAAGGCTCCTTCTCTTCCAGCATGCTGCAGAGGAGGAACCTGTGTGGAGGCAGATTAATATATCTCCCTGGAACTCTGTGAATAGGACATGTGACCACATCATCTCAGGGGAGGAAAATGCCTTTTCGCTGAGATCTCGTGAGATTACGGATGAGATTTTTCCCAGCGATGCTCTGCTGATGTAACCTTCCCAGGATGCAACGCCAGGACCTGAGCCTACCTGTGTGCGTCTATAGAGAAACACATCACCTGGCAAGCCACACCCCTTGCTCCCTCCTTTGCCTTCCTCCCAGCAATTTGACTGACGGCAGCAGGAGCCTATCACTACACTGCTGTCTCGGGACCCTCCTCCACAATCCAAAAGTTCAGGGGATGGCTTGGAACTTCCTGGATCCGTTGGCGATGACAAGGATAAAAAAAAAGCACGTAGCACTTAGAAACACTTTAAATAATAATCCGCACGTGAATATTGTGCTGCAGTTTTGCTTGGAGACCCAGATAAGGGACTAAGATTGGCCTGTAATTTGGATGTTTTCATCTCTGCATTAGAATCCAATTAAAACACACTGCATGCACATGTGGAGAAGTTGTGAGCAACTTGAGAGCAGAGTGAGCAGCGAGTAGGTGACTTTCTGTTCCTTCACCAATGTGGGGGGCGGGGCAGTGACCCCCTCTGTATGTTTTGACCAGACAGACTATGTCCAGACAGATCCTCTGGCAGATTGGACGGTCCACGCCTGCAGATTTCTCTGCCTTTCTTTCAGCCCCTGATTAGATTGACGCTTGACGTATACTTCCTTTTACTCCTATAATCAGTATTGCTGGCTGCACGTCATCGCATGGATTATTGATATTTGTTTCGGCAGGCCCGTGAACAAATCCAATAAATGCCTTCTAGATCCTCTCAGGGTCACACCCATAAATCATGTTCCACAGCAAAATTTAAACTGCGTTTTTCCCATCATCCCCTCCCTAAATCAATTCACTTTATGGCGGTCTACTGCCCCTCCCCCTTCCAGCCAGAAAGTAATATCACTCCGTCAGCCATTCATGATGCACAGGAAACACTACAACTGCCCTAAATCAAAGGGCTCCCTGCACCTTTAACCCCAAGCGACGCTGGAGCCATTTTTTTTCCATTTTGCACACGCACGCTTCAATGCGATATTTTGTGAAAGCAGCGGACCCACAGAAGCAAAATGATGGCGGTCGCCGTTTTTAATGTCACATGCTATTGAAGGCAAAACAAACCCTAAAGTGATATTAATGTGTCTTCAGTGACGTCCTGGCGGGGTGACACTCGGTTACCGCTCCGGGTGTCACCCAGCCTCGGGACGCCCCTGGTCGCGACCCCTTTTTCAGTGGGTTGCCGCATGCCTTCCACTTTTCTAGGTGAGAGGCTCCTCTGCCTCCCCCTAGCGCAGCACTGTCAGTTCTCGCACCAAGCAGCCGTTCAAAATATGCTGCACGGCGCCGAGTGTCAGCTTGAGGTGCGATGGGGCTATGGCCGTGAGCTCCATCCATACGTGCATTGCTTGCAACTCCCTCACATGTTCCATAGAGGTGCCATGGTGACATCAAATTCTGGCTCTCGGAACCTCTATAGGGCATGTAAGGGAGTTGTACAAGCAATGCATGTATGTATGGATGGAGCTCCATCACAGCACAGCAGCCCAGCACTGGACCCCAGGCTGAGGATCCACTCCAGTTCTATTGAGATAGGGAGACCGGGTGGATCTGAAAAAAAATTAATTGAATGAAAACATTTTTTTGGAGTGTGTGTGTGTGTCAAAATATCTGTGAGTATCAGATTGTGTCAGTGTTTTTGAGGGCCTGTTCACACTAGCACCGTGCATTCATCACATTGTATCAGGCAATTAACACACTGTACTACGCAATCGCACACTACTATGCATTCTGGTGTGGGAGGTGTGTTGAGTTGCCATTCATTTGAATGGTACCCAAAATGAACCTCCCACCCATGTTGACGGGGGAGGGGGCTGACTGGCGGAACGGACGGGGGAGGGGGCGGGTACAGCTGGCTCTGCCTCTAGATAGGCAGAGCCAGCTGTCAGTCACGCAGCTGGGCAGATCCCGGCACAATTGTCAGTATTCGCTTCAGCTGCGGCGTCTAAGTATACCGCGAGCTACAGCTCGCGGTATACTGAGCTTAGGGTGACGGGAGGACGCTAGTTTGTGTCCTCCCCTTACCCTAAGGAGAACTATGGGGAAAAGCCTTAACCCCATAGTTCTCCTTTAATAACAAGGGACAAATGTGGGTCCTGAGGTTACACAGGGTGAGAACCACTGTTTTAAAATGATTTTTAAATCACTTGCGATGGACGCCGCTCCTTGATGTTTAATAGACATGCGCGCGCACGGCATAAGCATTCATTTTCTGACAAAACACATGGAAACGGATAACATTTCCATTCGTTTCATCAAAGAAAACAATTATTTCTGCTGTTTCGGGATTCGGAGGAAACGAATCAGAAACCGCAGAACGAGCGGCGGCCACCAAGATGGGGGCGCCTGTATGTTCGGGCGGCCGCCATCTTGGACAATACCAAGATATACTCAAAGATGGCGGCGCGTCTGCGCAGAACCAATGTGGCCGCCGCGCGTTCCGCAAAAGAAGTTATGTATGCCCGAATATAGTTTTAGTATATTCGGGAATATAATAAGTTCGTTATTTCAGATTAGGACGAACCGCCGAATCAACTGAATTTCGTTGATTTTCAGGTTCATCCGAATCCGATTGTCTGTTTAAAATGTTTAGCTTCCTGCAGAATCAGCTGAGTATTACTCCTGATATCCTGTAACCTATATCCTGGACCCTTGCAGGGTCCTATGGAGCCACCCTTGTGTGTGCTAGCATGCTGTGTGTGTCTCCACTAACACAAAAGCACACAAGGCACTCCCCTGCTCCCCACTCCTACTTTCTCCCTTCTACAAACTAGTGGATAGGCAGCTGGTGGAGACTGTGTTGTCCCCTGTGATCCTGTACAAGAAAGGAAGTTCAGGGAAGCCAAGCTGAGAGTTGGAGCTGTTCAGTAAGTGTTAAAGAAATACTTTGCAGGGCAATTTATAATTGTTTGATCCGGATTCATCATTGAAAAAAAGGTTTAAGGGTTTTAATACTACTTTAACCACCACCATAAAGAAGCCCCAAATAAGTTCTACTCCTGACGTTCACAGCGATACCGCATATGTGTGCGCTATTTGCTGTTGGTACCTGTAGCCGGGCCCGGCACAATAGCTCTGATCTGGCTATGTTATCTTTATTTTATTTCTTTGTTGTTTACATTCTTCTCCTCTAGGGAGGGGGGAAAAAAGATACAATGTATCTGTTTCTTCTCACAGGAGGTTTCTACAGCAGTCACAACCAATCACAGGCTCTCACAGTGATCACGTGATCCAGAGGTGGTCCACATGATCTTTATGCAATGCTGATCTTATAGCAGGAGAGGATGTGCTGGGGCTTTACAACTCCTTTAAGCATCACTAACCTGCTCCTTGTGATAGCTTAGCATGTCCTAGCTCCTGACCCCTTTGTATTGCCTTGCGCGATACCTTGTCTTTGACCTTGCCCTGACCTTGGATTGCCTCTGGATTACGCCGCCTCCTGCTCCACCTCTGGCCTGTCCTACAGAGACCCTCCTGGAGACTCTTCACCTCACCCTACCACCCCTGAGGATTAGGTACTCTTTCTGCTACCTTTGTTACGTTCATTGGCATTGAGGGATCTTATGAGGGTATGAGGGATCTTATCAAGCATGAGGGATCTTCTGAGGGTATGAGGGATCTTCTGAGGGTATGAGGGATCTTCTGAGGCATGAGGGATCTTATGAGGGTATGAGGGATCTTATGAGGCATGAGGGATCTTATGAGGCATGAGGGATCTTATGAGGGTATGAGGGATCTTATGAGGCATGAGAGATCTTATGAGGCTTGAGGGATCTTATGAGGCATGAGGGATCTTATGAGGCTTGAGGGATCTTATGAGGCATGAGGGATCTTATGAGGGAATTAAGGATCTTATGAGGGTATGAGTGATCTTATGAGGCATGAGGGATCTTATGAGGGTATGAGGGATCTTATGAGGTTATGAGGGATCGTATGAGGGTATGAAGGATCTTATGAGGGATCTTATGAGGTATGAGGGATCATATGAGGGTATGAGGGATCTTATGAGGTATGAGGGATCTTATGAGGGTATGAGGGATCTTCTGAGGCATGAGGGATCTTATGAGTGATCTTATGAGGGTATGAGGGATCTTATGAGGCATGAGGGATCTTATGAGGTATGAGGGATCTTATGAGGGTATGATGGATCTTATGAGGCATGAGGGATCTTATGAGGCATGAGGGATCTTATGAGGGATTTTATGAGGGTAAGAGGGATCTTATGAGGCATGAGGGATCTTATCAGGCATGAGGGATATTATCAGGCACGAGGGATCATATGAGGGTATGAGGGATCTTATGAGGGTATGAGGGATCTTATCAAGCATGAGGGATCTTATGAGGGATCGTATGAGGGTATGAGGGATCTTATGAGACATGAGGGATCTTATGAGGGTATGAGGGATCTTATGAGGCATGAGGGATCTTATGAGGGTATGAGGGATCTTATGAGGGTATGAGGGATCTTATGAGGCATGAGGGATCTTATGAGGCATGAGGGATCTTATGAGGGATTTTATGAGGATAAGAGGGATCTTATGAGGCATGAGGGATCTTATGAGGCATGAGGGATCTTATGAGGGATTTTATGAGGATAAGAGGGATCTTATGAGGCATGAGGGATCTTATGAGGCATGAGGGATCTTATGAGGGATTTTATGAGGATAAGAGGGATCTTATGAGGCATGAGGGATCTTATGAGGTATGAGGGATTTTATGAGGATAAGAGGGATCTTATGAGGCATGAGGGATCTTATCAGGCATGAGCGATATTATCAGGCACGAGGGATCTTATGAGGGTATGAGGCAGAAGAAACACCAGCCAGCTACAGTTTCTGACCTCTGGTGCCGGGGGGACACTCCAGTGGCATTCCCATCCTTCTAATGCTCTACAGATAACTTCAGGGATATCCCAGTTGACAGAGAACTGCTTCTAAAAGTCAGATTTTGACTCTTGATTTCTGTCTTCTCTGGGATCCAGCATTCCACCAACACATAAGTACCACTGAAAGGTGAGCACTACGTCCCTGAGTACAATCCATGCTGTTCGCTGGTTAGCCCAGACTGAATTTGATTCAGTATTCCGATCTATATCTACTTCCCCGCTAGTGCTATCTGTTCCCTGTTTATCCCAGAGGTCTGCAGAGAGGTTGAAGTTCCTACAACTGGAGTTCTACTTTTGGAGAGACACTTGCAAAACGTCCTGAGACCAGAGGGACACTGGGGCTTTTCTTTTTCTTCGTACAGCACTGAGATTGTTCAGGTTGTGATAACGAAGGCAGACCCTCCAACTTAGCAGTCAGCATGGTAAAGCCTAACTCCATTTCCACACAACAGGAGACGGTAAGAATCTGCAATACGGTTTTAATAAAGTCCTCACAATATACAGAGATCACCTGGAGCACAACTGGAAATTCACTTGAAATCTTACTTTTATATAAACGTGTTCAGATCCCGCTGGATTTATCAGTGCTTCTGGGTAGGACTGTAGTCACATGACCCGTGTTCTGCAGCCTACCTTTCTAAGGCTGGATTCACACCTTTTGCATTTTTGCTTGATGTGTTTTCCATTGAAATCAATGGAAACACATTAAAAAAGCATCTCAAAGCATATTTTCAGGAGAGACAGGGAGGAGACACAACAGACAAGTGCTCGTTGTTCCCTAGGCTCAAAAATAAAAAAAGTTATACTCACCCGATCCTACGAGCCGGCTTGCTCTTAGACCGGTCCCTGGAGCCTCTCTCCCCTCCTGCTGCAACGGTCTAAGGTACCACAAATCATCACGTTCTATGCCGTGTATAGGACTGGAGGATGCTGGGGGACATACCATTGCTGCAGGTGAGTATATCTTTGTTATTTTTGACCCTAGGCAAAAACAAGCACTTAAACCTTGAAGTACGGGGGTGGCCCCCACTGCAAGGGTTAATAACATTTTTACCCGGAGTTGCATCAATCTTATCCTGCGTGTTCATCATCATCATGGGGCTTCAGAAACAACATCCATGTCATACCTAAACCCAAGCACTCAAACCAAATACATTGTTGCACTTGCTCCTGCAATGTCAAACAGTGTAATTCCTGTCCTGCTTTCCGTTCTGTCATACCCAGCAGTAGTGTACCCACAGGCACTTCCTGTGCTAAGGTGACAACACTTAATCAGTCCAGCTGTAGAGTTGTCACCGTTTCCTTGCACACTCCAGAGTTGGACTACAAGCAGCTGTGCCAGTTCACAATGGGCAGGTACATTCTGCAATAGACATGACAGTAAAACTGTGACACCCATTAAATAAAGTAACAGGGTTGTAAAAAACAATGGAATGCAACAAGCAGAGAGGACATCCCCCCCTCCCCCGCACTGCAAGGAATAAATGCTCGTTTGTAACTGGGGTACCCCTAACAAGCAGTTTTACTTACCTGATCCCTTGCTCCCCCCGGCTTCTCATTGGCATTCTGCCTGTTGGTTGCACTTTGACACCATCATATACAATGCAGGACCAACAGTTGCGCTTTGTTAGTGGGGAATACAAGGGGAAGGGTTGCCACCTTTTCTTCAAGCGAAACCCAAACACTCTAGTGCCATACAGCAATTTTTTGGGGGAGAATATATAGGAGAGAGTGAGGAGAAACAGCCAGGAGAGAGAGAAGAGACAGCCAGGAGAGAGAGAAGAGACAGCTAGGAGAGAGTGAGGAGAAACAGCCAGGAGAGAGAGAAGAGACAGCCAGGAGAGAGAGAAGAGACAGCTAGGAGAGAGTGAGGAGAAACAGCCAGGAGAGAGAGCGGGGGGAGACAGCCAGGAGAGAGAGCGAGGGGAGAGACAGCCAGGGGAGAGCAGGCAAGGAGAGACAGCCAGGAGATAGAGCGAGGGGAGACAGCCAGGAGAGAGAGAAAAGACAGCTAGGAGAGAGAGAGAGAAGAGACAGCCAGGAGAGAGAGAAGAGACAGCTAGGAGAGAGTGAGGAGAAACAGCCAGGAGAGAGAGCGAGGGGAGACAGCCAGGAGAGAGAGCGAGGGGAGACAGCCAGGAGAGAGCAGGTGAGGAGAGACAGCCAGGAGATAGAGCGAGGGGAGACAGCCAGGAGAGAGAGTGAGGAGAAACAGCCAGGAGAGAGAGCGAGGGGAGACAGCCAGGAGAGAGCGAGGAGAGACAGCCAGGAGATAGAGCGAGGGGAGACAGCCAGGGGAGAGAGCGAGGAGAGACAGCCAGGAGATAGAGCGAGGGGAGACAGCCAGGGGAGAGAGCGAGGAGAGACAGCCAGGAGATAGAGCGAGGGGAGACAGCCAGGAGATAGAGAGAGGAGAGACAGCAATGAGAGAGAGGAGAGACAGCTAGGATATAGAGCGAGGGGAGACAGCCAGGAGGTAGAGAGAGAGGAGAGACAGCCAGGAGAGAGAGGAGAGACAGCTAGGAGAGAGATGGAGGGGAAACAGCCAGGAGATAGAGCGAGGTGAAACAGCCAGGAGGGAGAGAGAGGAGAGACAGCCAGGAGAGAGAGCGAGGGGAGACAGCCAGGAGAGGGATGGAGGGGAGACAGCCAGGAGAGAGATGGAGGAGAGACAGCCAGGAGGGAGAGGAGAGAGAGCAAGGGGAGACAGTCAGTAGAGAGAGGGAGAAGAGATAGCCAGGAGAGAGAGAGAAAAGAGACAGCCAGGAGGGAGAGGGAGGACAGACAGCCAGGAGAGAGAGGAGAGACAGCTAGGAGAGAGAGCAAGGGGAGACAGCCAGGAGAGATAGCCAGGAGAGAGAGAGAGTAGACACAGCCAGGAGAGAGAGGGAGTAGACACAGCCAGGAGAGAGAGCGAGGAGAGACAGCCAGGAGAGAGAGCGAGGGGAGACAGTCAGGAGAGAGAGGAGAGACAGCTAGGAGAGAGTGAGGAGAAACATCCAGGAGACAGAGCGAGGGGAGACAGTCAGGAGAGAGAGCGAGGGGAGACAGCCAAGAGAGAGAGTGAGGAGAAACAGCCAGGAGATAGAGCGAGGGGAGACAGCCAAGAGAGAGAGAGGAGAGACAGCTAGGAGAGAGAGCAAGGGGAGACAGCCAGGAGAGATAGCCAGGAGACAGTCAGTAGAGAGAGAGAGAAGAGACAGACAGAAAGGAGAGGGAGGACAGACAGTCAGGAGAGAGAGGAGAGGCAGCTAGGAGAGAGAGCAAGGGGAGACAGCCAGGAGAGACAGCTAGGAGAGAGAGGGAGGAGACACAGTAAGGAGAGAGATAAATGAGAAACAGCCAGGAGGATGAGCCAGGAGGGACAGTCAGGAGAGAGAGAGAGAGAGAGAGAGAGAGAGAGAGAGAGAGAGCGAGAGAGAGAGAGAGAGAGAGGAGATACAGCCAGGAGAGAGAGAGTGAGGGGAGACAGTCAGTAGAGAGAGGGAAAAGAGACAGCCAGGAGAGAGAGGGAGGACAGACAGCCAGGAGGGAGAGAAAGGAGAGACAGCCAGGAGAGAGAGGAGAGACAGATAATAGAGAGAGCAAGGGGAGACAGCCAGGAGAGAGAGGAGACACAGCCAGGAGAGAGAGGGAGGAGAGACAGTCAGGAGAGAGAGGGAGGAGAGACAGCCAGGAGAGAGAGAGAGAGAAGAGACAGCCAGGAGAGAGAGCAAGGAGAGAGAGAAGAGACAGTCAGGAGAGAGAGGGAGGAGAGACAGCCAGGAGAGAGAGAAGAGACAGCTAGGAGAGAGAGAAGAGACAGCTAGGAGAGAGAGAAGAGACAGCTAGGAGAGAGAGCAAGGGCAGACGGCCAGGAGAGACAGCCAGGAGAGACAGCCAGGAGAGAGAAAGAGGAGACACAGCCACAAGAGAGAGCGAGGGGAGACAGTCAGGAGAGACAGGGAGGAGACACAGCCAGGAGGATGAGCCAGGAGGGACAGTCAGGAGAGAGGGGAGACAGCCAGGAGAGAGAGCGGGGAGAGTTAGCCAGAAGAGAGAGAGCGAGGGGAGACAGCCAGCAGAGTGTGCACTTCAAGACTTATCTGGACCCTGTGTTTCATACACCTCCTTGCTCCCCGAGTTTCAACGTCCCTCCATGCCCCGTGCCTCCTCCATGCATTCACTCTGGAACACCTGGACCCCGTGGTTGCTCTTGTCCACCTGACATCGTGACATCAGAGAGGGGGGGTGAACGTCTCCACAGGGGACACAACAATAAAACTTGGCAGAGGGCCAAACCTCCAGGTTTCAGTTAGCCAGAAACCCGGACACAGCACATAAAGGACTCAAAACTCAGACTGTGTGAATCTCGGACAGGTGGCAACCCTGACAAGGTTCCGTCCATAACCCTGAGTGTCGGAGGGGACAGGAGAGTGCTGGAGGCCGGGGGAGGGAGGGATAAGGTGAGTAGAGCCACTTTTTAATGGTACTGAAGATAAAAATGAGCATTTAACCCTTGCAGTGCAGGTGGCACCCCTATGCAAGGGTACTGTGACATTTCCCCAGAGTTCAGCTTTAAGAAGCAAGCCAGCCTGGTGAGATGCACAATGCTCCCCGGGTGCTTCCACATACCTAATGACTGCAGGAAAGTTAGCTGGACACAGCCCAGGGTTACACAGGATCCAGATACCCTTCCACATCCATCAAAAGTGTACAAGGCAATTTATTTTAGCTTTTGATAGAGTTGGGGAGGTTTGGCCCTCTGCCAAGTTTTAATTGCTGCGTCCCCTGCGGAGACATTCACCCCCCTCTCTGATTCCTGCAGACCCTTGTCACAGAGACAGAAAGTGATGGGAACGTTGTTGAGTTGTGTCACCAGAGCAATAAATTAGGTATTGTGGTTTAATGACAAAGTTATATTCATCCGGTCAGGGCCGGATTTACTCTCTCTCCTGTTCCTCAATCCGCCCCCCTCCCCGCCAAACCCCCTTCCCCAATGGAGAATGGAAACCGCTCTGCTCCCTGCTCTCCATCCTGAACGAATGTGCCATGGTCCCGGGTCCCCCAGAAGAGCGGGGGCCCCCGAAAACCACAGCGGGAAGGGAGGCGACCAGCCAGGAGAGAGACAGCCAGCGGGGTCCGAGGTAGCTTTTGGGGCAGCGGGGGACGGACAGACCTGCAGGCTGCATACAAGTGATTTTGGCGGCATTTCTGAGATCACTTGTACAAAACAAGCAGCAGCCTCCCCGCTCTACATTTAGTTCCGCTTGCCCAAAGCCCGGCTAAATGTAGAAAACAACTACCCGCCCGGCGCCCGGAACTGCATGTCCAGGGCATCGGGAGATAGGAATTCCACACCCCTGCTGCCCCTCTACTCCCTGCTGCCCCGAGGCCAGACCTCGGTGGCCTTGTGGGAAATCCAGCCCTGTATCCAATCCTCAGAGCCAGCTTGCTCTTAGATTGATCCCTGGAGCCTGTCTCCTCCACTGCGGCGGTCTAAGTTCCTGTAAGTCACCATGTCCTATAGACAGTGTATAGGAAGTGATGATGCTAAGGGACACACCATCGCTGCAGTGGAGGAGCAGACAGACTGAAGGGAGCGCTGTTGCAGCCAGCTGACTCCAAAGCTCAGGTGAGTATACATTTTTTATTTTAGCACCTAGACAAAAAACGAGCACTTAACCTTTGCAGTGTGGGGGCAGCCCTACTGCAAGGGTTAAAGGAGAACTATGGGGGTCAGGGCTTTTCCCCATAGTTCTCCATAGGGTAACGGGAGGACACAAACTAGCGTCCTCCCGTCACCCAAAGCTCAGTATATCGCAAGCTACAGCTCGCGGTATAATGAGACCGTCGCAGCCGGGACGGATCCCGACATTACTGTCGAGATCCACCCAGCTGCGTGATTGACAGCTGACTCTGCCTATCTAGAGGCAGAGCCAGCTGTACCCTCCCCCGTCCGTTCCGCCTGTCAGCGCTGGAGGATCGGACGGGGGGAGGTAATCCCTACAGGGAGCCGTGAGTGATCCCGTCACCCAAAGCTCAGTATATCGCAAGCTACAGCTCGCGGTATAATGAGACCGTCGCAGCCGGGACGGATCCCGACATTACTGTCGAGATCCACCCAGCTGCGTGATTGACAGCTGACTCTGCCTATCTAGAGGCAGAGCCAGCTGTACCCGCCCCCTCCCCCATCGGTTCCGCCAGTCAGCGCTGGAGAAACAGGGAGGGGAGGGGGGGAATCCCTGCACAGAGCCGTCAGTGACAGTCACGGCTCTCTGCAGGGATAGATCGAGAAGTGAGCGAGCGACGGTATGTGTTCCCTCACTTACCGAATTACTGAGCCGACCTGTGACAGTCTCATTGTCACAGGTCGGCTCAGATTATGAGGCTGAGTGAAAATCACCCGTCTCATAATTCTCCTTTAACCACTTCAAGACCGGGTGTTTAGACCCCCTTCCTGGCCAGGCCATTTTTCAGTCCTCATAGTTCTCCTTTAAGAACACTTTTGCCTGGATTTCTGCTTTAAATCACATAGTATTGAAGCTTGACTAAAGACACGGGTCCATCAAGATTCAAATGAAATTTAAAAAAAGTTTATGCTCTACATACACTTTAAGGGCTCATTTACACTGTTGTGTTTTTTACATAGTTACATAGTTAGTCAGGTTGAAAAAAGACACAAGTCCATCGAGTTCAACTATATATCCATCGAGTACAACCTTTTAACGCACATGGTACAACCTGCTAAAATGCATATATCCTGGTTCCCCGTCATAAAAATAGTGCCTGTGGTTTAAAAAAAAAATATCCATCATAGAAGTCAATGGAAACACATCAAAAGCCAAGTCATTTGATGCAATGGCAACAGGTCCAACTACCAAGTCTAGGTCAATGGCTGTTAACTTTTTCCACTCCAAATCCTAAATTCAAAAATGCAAAAAAGAATGACAACGCATAAACACACATTGATGCATGACAACACATAGTTACATAGTATTTGAGGTTGAATAAAGACACAGGTCCATCAAGTTCAACCTTTGTGTGTCTGTGTGTGTGTGTGTGTGTGTATACACACCTACCTAAGCACAGAAAAAATACAGGTCCAACTACCAAGTCTAGGTCAATGGCTGTTAACTTTTTCCACTCCAAATCCTAAATTCAAAAATGCAAAAAAGAATGACAACGCATAAACACACATTGATGCATGACAACACATAGTTACATAGTATTTGAGGTTGAATAAAGACACAGGTCCATCAAGTTCAACCTTTGTGTGTCTATGTGTGTGTGTGTGTGTGTGTGTGTGTGTACACACCTACCTAAGCACAGAAAAACCATGCACCTCTATGCACAGCCATAACTGAGCCCCAATACTCAGCCCCCCGAACACATACAATGTATCTTATTTGTGTATCACTCGGCTGTAGATCCTCCAATTATGTCTGAATTGGTGCCGACACTGTCCTTCCTTCTGGAGGGGGGCTACGTCTGTTCCCCATGGTCCCTGTGTGTGTTGTAAAGTAGTCACCGCTCCACGCTCACTACAGGGATCAGGGCCGGATTTACTCTCTCTGCTGCCCCAAGTCCAGGTTCCTCAATGCGCCCCCCCTACCCGCCAACTCCCCCCCCCACCATGGAGAATGGACCTGCAGGCTGCATACAAGTGATCTTGCGACATCACCGAGATCACTTGTACAAAACAAGCGGCGGCTTCCCCACTGTACAATTAGCTCTGTTTGCCCAAAGCCGGGCTAAATGTAGAAAACAACTACCCGCCCGGCGCCCAGAACTGCATGTCCCGGGCGTCGGGAGATAGGAATTCCAAACCCCTGCTGCCCCTCTACTCCCTGCTGCCCCGAGGCCGGGCCTTGGTTGGCCTTGTGGGAAATCCAGTGCTGCCCGGGATGTACTACAATCTCAGTACAAATTAGTAAACTAATTGTGACATTGTAGTCCATCACAAGAGCGAGCTTGGAGCGGTGACTACTTTACAACACACACAGGGACCATGGGGAACACAAGTAGCCCCCCCCCTCCAGAAGGAAGGACAGTGTCAGCACCAATTCAGAGATGATTGGAGGATCTACAGCCGAGTGATAGACAAATAAGATACATTGTTGTTAATAGTTAAGGGACTTGAATGCATTTTTAAGATTTAACTCCTGAGTTTGGTGTCATTCTGTGACTGCGCTGAACGCTCTTGTCCACAGAGTGTCACTGTTGCCCCACAGCGGCAACGGCTACACGGCATAACAATCCATACGCCGTTATAATTTATTTTATTTTTTTTACAGGGAATATCGTGCCAGTAAAGATAAATTATGATCCTTTTCTCATTTATAGCCTTGCTGACAGCAGATGGGGGGATCAATGACTCACGCGGCTCGCAGGCCGTTGCCCAAAGCGGCCGCCGGGGGTCGCTGCCTCCTCTTAAGAGGGAGAGGATAGCCCATTGCGACCCCCAACGTGTTACTGCCAACACATTACCTCTGCCAAACACAACAAGCTGCAGTGCAATTGTCACCGAATGTCACGTGCGACACTCTACCAATCTGCAAAGGAACTGTGGCAATTTGTAATCCTCACCAATGTCCTATAGGCATGTGTATCAAAAAATTATAAATTAGCTTTTTTTTTGTTTGTTTTGCAGCGCAGGGGACCTTGAAAATTAATTTAACATTTTGGCAAGTGGCAAGTGACGTTCGGAGTTAAAGGGGGGAGGACGTCCGAAGTTAACAACCCTCTACACAATGTGACAATAGTTCACAGCAGGGTGCACAGCAGCGCAGCATGCATCTGAATAGCAATGCAAAGACGAGTCCTCGACTGCGGGGAGAGCGGAGCATAAGCAGCCAGTCTGCGTCGTGTCGGCGGCGTAGCGTGTGTGGGTTGTCACATACGAAGGCAAGCTTTAACGTGTCACCTTGCAGCTGCGCCCCGTCTATCACAATGCAGCTGCGCTGACGCCGTGCCGGTGGGCAGCGTGTGATCGTGGACCCCCCGTCCCTGCACATCCATTGTGTCTGAGTCCGGAGAGCGGAGTATTGATTGAGCTATGATGTTATCACCTTGCAGTTTGTAGGCTGTGTCATGCGTCAGTGTTTTCATCTTGCAGTGTGTAGTTTCACGTCCGTGTGCAGACGCGGCTTTCAGCGAAAGACGAATGTGCCCGCCGTCGCTGGAAGCGTCAAAGCGCTGTAATGCCCCCTCTACCCACTCAAGGTTCATTAAATAAGTGCACATTTTATTGCATCGCGACATGTGATAGCAACGACAACAAAAAAGCCTAGAGAAAGAAACATGTTAACGCAGCACTGTAAAAAATACAACGCGCCCGTAGTCGCAAACGTTGTACTGTTTGGCCCGCACCATTTCACTGCGGTAAAGCGTATGTTGGTGCACATGTTACCGCAACACCTATTTTGTTCATTGGGGTGGTGCGGTGGCATTCATTCACCATGGCACCCCAACGTACCTCGCCAACATGACTTCACCGTACGTGTGCCATAGTAGCACTGAGAGCTCACACTTTTATGGTGCGCTAACATTTGAATGGGCTGCCTAAAGCGACATACGCATTAAAAAAGGTGCATGTACTTTTTTTTTTTGTAATGCAGCTCACCACAACACATAGTAATGGGCTACCGTGCGCCGTGGTGAGCTGCATTACCAAAAAAAAAAGTACATGCACCTTTTTTGGTGCGTTTGGTGCCTCAGGCAGCCAATTCAAATCTGTTGGCGCACCGCAAAAGTGTGAACAAAATGAGCTTCTGGTGTTACGCTATGATGCATGCAGTGAAAGATTTTGCTCCCTTTACTCTATGGAAATACAAACAATTGCTGTACTACCCCCAACAAGCTGAAAAATCTCTGTGCAAAATAACAAGAACCAACATTAAATACTTGAATCTGTTGCATTACTTGGTATTCATGGCCACTCACAGTCCAATCTGTTTATGTAGATTTTGTTGTGGTTCAGCGAGTTTGTTTATTGTATTAAAGCAGCGCAAAGGACATGGCTAGAGTATAGTGTAAAGGGCATGGCTATAGTGTAAAGGGCATGGCTATAGTGTAAAGGACATGGCTAGAGTGCTAAAGGCATGGCTATAGTGCAAAGGACATGGCTAGAGTGTAAAGGGCATGACTAGAGTGTAAAGGACATGGCTATAGTGCAAAGGACATGGCTATAGTGCAAAGGACATGGCTATAGTGTAAAGGAAATGGCTAGAGTGCAAAGGGTATGGCTATAGTGCAAAGGAAATAGCTATAATGCAAAGGACATGGCTATAGTGTAAAGGATATGGCTATAGTGCAAAGGAAATGGCTATAGTGTAAAGGACATGGCTATAGTGCAAAGGAAATGGCTAGAGTGCAAAGGGCATGGCTATAGTGCAAAGGGCATGGCTATAGTGCAAAGGAAATAGCTAGATTGCAAAGAGCATGGCTGTACTGCAAAGGACATGGCTATAGTGTAAAGGGCATGGCTACAGTTTAAAGGAGATGGCTATAGTGTAAAGGGCATGGCTATGCAAAGGCAATGCCTATAGAGTAAATGAGATGGATATAGTGCAAAGGGTATGGCTATAGAGTAAATGAGATGGATATAGTGCAAAGGGTATGGCTATAGAGTAAATGAGATGGATATAGTGCAAAGGCAATGCCTATAGAGTAAAGGAGATGGATATAGTGCAAAGGGTATGGCTATAGAGTAAAGGACATGGTTATAGTACAAGGGACATTGCTTTAGTGTAAAGGAGATGACTATAGTGCAAAGAGTAGCAATTAAAGGGAGATATTTCCCACCAATGAAAGATAATTGCTTATTGGCTGCCACTGGTTACAATTCACACATGACTTATTAAATAAGGGAACAGATGATTCATTTGAAGTGTATATGTAGTATCACAGCCCCCCGCTGTCACTCTGCAGTGTTTACATTCTGTTCTAGCCAAAGCGTTGTTTTGCTCTGCAGTGTGTGTGTGTGTGTGTATATATATATGTGTGTCTGTGTATGTGTATGTGTGTGTATGTGTTTGTGTGTGTATGTGTGTGTGTGTATGTATCTGTGTCTGTGTATGTGTGTGTGTGTGTGTATATATATATATGTGTGTCTGTGTATGTGTATGTGTGTGTATGTGTTTGTGTGTGTGTGTGTATGTGTGTGTGTGTATGTATCTGTGTATGTGTGTGTGTGTGTGTGTGTGTATATATATATATATACAGTATATGTGTGTGTGTATTACTGCATATTGTCTAATAGTCAACATTTTTATTTTTATGTTTATATTGTGTTATAGTCCATAGGGATCAATTTGCACATTTATAGTTTGTCAAAGTCTTTTTTTTTATTTTTGTATTATTATTATTAGTTTGCCGTGTTTATATTGTGTCACAGTCCACAACCATTGTTGTAAGTTTTGTTTTTTTCTAGTTTTTTTTTATTATGTCATGATCCAGAATTATTTTTTGTTTACATTTTTGTATATTGTGTTGTAGTGCACGGTCAATATCTTGCAGTGTTTACATTGCTTCACAATTCAAGGTGTTTATATTGCTTTGCATCCTGTCATAGTCCACAGTGTCAGTGTTTACTATCTGCTGTATCATAGTCCATAGGGTACAATTACTTATATCTTGTCATAGTCCACAGTCTGTGTATATTGTGTCAATGTCTATACACTTTGTCAGTGTTTATATTGTGTCATAGTCTATAGTTCTTATTTTATAGTATTTATATTGTGTCATAGTCTATAGTTCTTATTTTATAGTATTTATATTGTGTCATAGTCTATAGTTCTTATTTTATAGTATTTATATTGTGTCATAGTCCATGGTCTTTATTCTGCATTGTTTACATTGTCTCAAAGTCCACAGTTTTTCATTTGCATTTTTATATTGTGTCATAGTCCACAGTTTGTATGCTGCAGTGTTTACATTGTCCTCACCTATGGATTTTGTCAGTGTTTGTATGTTGTCATTATTTTTCTCATAGTCCACAGACTTTATATTTTGTCACGGTCTACAGTTTATATTGCAGTGCTACATTGTGTCATAGTCCACAGGCATTGTGTTTACAAGTAGTCCTAGTGTACAGTTTTGTATTGCAGTGTTTACATTGTGTTATAACCTATAGATGTTGTCAGTGTTTAGATTTAGTCCTAGTGTACAGTTTTATATAACAGTGTTACATTGTGTCTTTATTATTTGTCAGTGTTTGTATTTTGTCATTGTGTACAGTTTTGTATTGCAGTGTTACATTGTGTCAGAGTCCATAGGCTTTGCAAGTGTTTACATTTTCTCACAGTGTACAGTTTTATATAACAGTGTTACATTGTGTCACAGTCCACAGGCATTGTGTTTACAAGTAGTCCTAGTGTACAGTTTTGTATTGCAGTGTTTACATTGTGTTATAACCTATAGATGTTGTCAGTGTTTAGATTTAGTCCTAGTGTACAGTTTTATATAACAGTGTTACATTGTGTCTTTATCATTTGTCAATGTTTGTATTTTGTCATAGTGCACAGTTTGTATACATTGTCACAGTCAACAGTTTGTTTGTTTTTTGGTCCATAGTTACACTGTTTTATAGTGTTACGTTAACATGAAGCCACAGTCCTGTGTTTGTATTTAGTGTTGTGTACATTGTGTGTCGTCAAGTATTAATATCTCCTTGCAGGAATACTTTCTCGATAAGGTAACAATGTAGGAAATGACTGAGCATATGAAGCTACAGTGTGTTTGTGTGGCAGTGTGTAGTTTGTGTGCTGGCCATGTTTTCTTCTTGCACCGTGCAGACTTTTGCATGTGTCAGGTATCAGTAGGTAGAGGTTATTGTACAGTCCAGTGGGTTATTTTGGCTTTGGTGCAAATAATTTGGCTGTAGTCCCCCCTTGCACTCTACAGCTCATGGTATCATAGCCTGTTCACCTTGCAGTGTGCTCCATGTGTCACAGTCCATCATCTCACCATGCACTGCACGGTTCACCATTGCCATCAGCCTGCAGATGGTTTGCAGATCACGGGCTGGCTTTCGGTTACTGCACCTTGCTGTTTGCAATGTGCAAACAGACTCGATGAACCACTTGGTCTTTTTCTGCCGTCACTCTTCTATGTTTCTATGACAAGGAGCCCGGTGGTGCCACAGTTACCTTGCAGTCATGCAGTCAGTTGGTCCATAGATTATGGTGCTATAGTCCAGTCAGTGATCACCTTGCAGTGCCAGAATATGCAATGTGTGTGTTGGAAGGTCTTACCTGCGCTGTGAGATCCAATGCAGCCCATGCTGTGTGGGATGAATGGGATTCCAAGGGGGGTGTACAGAAATGAGGGTCGGGGAGCTCTAGGCAGGCAATCCCGGGGGGCTTGGAGGGGGGAGGGGTAGATAGATGGAGAGGGATAAGGTAGAGGGATACAGGGAATGATGAGAGAATGGAGGAAGGGGGCAGAGGAAAGGAGAAAGGATAGAGAGGGGGAAGAGAAGGGAAAAAAAGGGGAGAGGAGGAGTGAGGGAGGGGTGTACGGAGGTGGTACCCCGTCACTGGGGTCTCGGAACTGGGAGCCGGAGGATCATATTGGGATGTCTCCGGACGTGACGAGCAGACGCAGCCCTGTCTCTCTTCTCTTTCTCTCTCTCTCTCCTCCCCCTCTCTCTCTTTCTCTCTCTCTCCTTCTCTCTCTCTCTCTCAGGGATGCTCAGGGACCATCAGCCCAGGGCGGGGGAGGAGGGATGAGACTCACAAACAGACGGAGTGAGGATTGGCTGAGGGGGAGGAAACAGCTGGGAAAAAAAGAGATGCTGTCACATCCACCAGGGATGCGGTCTCTCCGGCTTTCTGTCTACCCCTGAGCCCGGTCCTGCCTCCTGGTTGCCTCTTTGTCTCGCCGAGGGGGTCCTGCTGCCTCCCCGCCTGAGCTCCTGCCTCTCGCAGCCTGTCACATGGATGTCTGTCTCTCCGCAGCCCCTCTCCTGTCTGTGCTCCAACCTGTGCCTCTCTCTCTCAATGTCTCCCACTCACTGTCTCTCTCCCTCCCTTTCTGTCCGTCTGTCTCATTATGTTTTCTGGGCAGGTTTCTATCCAGCAACAATCACTTCTCCGCACCATGAAAGAGAGAGAGAGAGGAAAGAGGAGGACGATAGATGAAAGAGAAGAGAGGGAGGGAGAAAAAGAACAAGAGAGATGTAAGAGGAAAAAGAGAAAGAAGATGACATAGAAGGTGAAAGAGAGAGAAAGAAAGGATGGAAAAGAGAGAGGGAGAGAAAAAGATAAAAGAAAGGAGAACAAGATATGGGAGGAGAAAGAAAGAAAGAGAGAGAGAGATAAAGAGAGAAAAAAGGAAAGAAAGAAGGAGAGAAAAGAAAGGACAGGAGAGATGTAAGAGAAAAAAGGTAAAGGAGTGATGAGAGATGAAAGTGAAAGGCGAAGATGAACAAAAGAGGTAGTAAAATATAGAGATAGGAAAAATAAAGAACAAGAGATTGGAAGATAGCAAAAAGAGAGAGAGAGAAGGGAAAGGTCAGGAGAAATGTAGTCAAAAACAGAAATAAAAAGGAGAAATAGAAGGGAAGTGAAGGGGGGTAACTATGAATGAATCATAGGGGCCCTGTTTTTTCCCGCCCTGTCTCTGTAGCAGCTGGCCATGTCAACTCTGGCAATTGCGTCATTGATCTTAACATAAAATATGCCTAAATCAAGGGCAGGCACAAGAGCTGGCAGCACAAGAGCTGGCAGCATAGTCAGTACAGGGGATCAGTGATGTGGATAAAAGTTCTGAGCGATGGAAAAGTGTGTGAGAGAAAGAGAAAGGGGAATAGGAGTGATGGAAAAGAGAGAGAGGAGAGCAGGAGAGGTGGAAGAGTGAGGAGAAGGAGAACAGGAGAGATGAATGAGAAAGAGAGAGAGAGAGAGAGAGAGAGAGAGAGAGAGAGAGAGAGAGAGAGAGAGAGAG
>NW_017306398.1:1218720-1237168 GCF_000935625.1 Nanorana parkeri | reverse complement strand
AGAGAGGTAGAGAGAGAGAGAGAGAGAGAGAGAGAGAGAGAGGAGAAGAAAGAGAGAGGTGAAAGAGAACAGTAAAGATGAAATAGAGGAGAAAAAGAGGAGAAGGAAAACAGAAAAGATGGAAGAAAGAGAGAGAGGAAAAATAGAACAGAAGAGATAGAAGAGAAAACCAAGAAGAGATGGAGATAAAAGGAAGAGAGAGTGAATGCAAGAGAGAAAAGAAAAAGGACAGGAAATATGTAAGACAAAAGAAAGAGATGACAAAATGGAGAAGAGAATAAGAGAAAGAGAGAGCGGGGAGGATGTAAAAGAGAAGAGAAAAATAGGAGAGATAAAACATAACAGGAAGAAAGAAAGAAAGAAAGAAAGAAGATAATAAGAGATGAAAAGAAACAGAGAGGCAAAGAGTGAGAAGAGAAGAGATGTAAGAAAAATAGAAGAGGAAGAAAAGAAGAGAAGAATGAAAAAGAACACATCATGGAAGAGAAAGAAAAACAGGGACGATATAAGAAAAAAGAGAGAAAAAAGAAGAAAAGGAGAGATGAAAGTAAATATTAAGAAAATGAAGGAACAAAAGAGAGAGTAAAGTAAGAGAAAAGAGCGACGAAAAGATAGAGTGTGAGTAAGAAGAGAGAAAATAGTAGATATTGATAGTAGAGAGAGAGAAGGAACAAGAAAGAGCGAGAGAAAATAGAGTGAAGAGAGGTAAAAAAGAAAAGGAAGAGATTTGCCAAAAAAAGAAAGAGAATACAGGAGAAGGGGAAGGAGGAATAAAGAGAGAAAGAAAACTAAGAGAGTGACGGGGGATGAGAGGAATAAATTCCAGACAGTGTGATAAAGTAAGAGCTAAAGAGAAAGGAATAATGAAAGAGTGACAGGTGGGGAGATGGATGTTGAGTGTCATAAAGTGGACAATGAAGGAAATCTCAGCAGCAGAGAACTCAGAGCCGGGCACTCTCTGTATTGTCTTCTACATGATGTCATTGGCTCTCCTGTTGGGTATTATTTTGCAGTCTTTGTATCAAGGCTTCCTCCGCAGGTGACACAGTGTCAGGGCCACAGACCAAAGCAGAAGCAGCTCATGCTAAGGCTCCGATTCCACTCTTACAGTTGAAGGAGAAAAAAGTACTTAGGCAGGGTGTGTAATAATGTATCTGGATAGGAAAATGATTCCCAAACCCTAACCGAATGACCTTTAGTTGGACAAAACACTGTGTGTCATAAACAATTGTCATTTTCTACATTGCATCTCAGTGTTCCTGATCTCCAGCAGCCTCTTTGTAGGCACTCCAGGGATGACTTCATGGGATTTCTCAGGGCAACTGCAGTGGACCATGCCTGAGCATTGTGTACTGAAAAGACCACATGTAGTGTCCTTTGGAAGCCGGTGTGAGATGGTGACAATGCACGAGTATAACTGGGAGAGAGAGACTAGAGTGTTGTCACCCCATAACAGGAAGGTGGCTGGATTTAGGTTTAAAAAAAAAAACTTGGTCATAAACTATACAGCATACTGTCATCCCAGTCCCCTAGACCATGGACCCCATGCTCACATTGCTCCGCTCCTACCCCAGCACCCTTTTTGCATTGTTCTCCTCTCGTACCACTCCTAATGGTTGCTCAGCCCAGCCTTTTTTCAACCAGGGTGCCATGGCACACTGGTGTGCCTCCTGACCTCCACAGGGGTGCCTCAAAATTTTGTGGTAGATGGGACTGTGATGTGAAGGGGGAAATGAAGACTTGTGTGAAGGGGGCTCCTGATGTAAAAGGGGAACTCTGATGAGAAAAGGGGGAGACTCTGATATGAAAGTGGGGCTTCGGATGTGAAAGGGGAATTGTGGTGTAAAAGTTGGGGTGAGAGACTCTCAAATGAAAGTGGGGCTTGTGATGTCAAAAGGGGGGCTCTTCACGTAAAAGAGAAACTGTGGTGTGAAACGGGGGAGGCTCTGATATGAAGGTCTGGCTTCTGATGTGAAAGGGCGTTTCTCATGTGAAAGGGTGACTCTGATATGAAGGGAGGGTGAAATCTTGAAGGCTGCACTTTGATTTGAGGGGGAAAACCTAGTTTTTTGGATGCTTTTGCGTGTGGTTCCCCCCCCCCCTAAAATCCATTACATTTTAGTCTAGGGTGCCTTGAGATTTTGCATGTTTTTAAAGGGTGAAACACTGATCCACACCACTAAAACTGCAATTCTGCACGCTGGCCACTAGGGGAGGCCAAAGGAATAAATCTGAGAAGGTCCCAATAGATGGACGTGAATAGACGTGTTAATAGAGCCCTAGACCCAAAACAGGAGGGTTAAGACTTTGCAGCAAGATTTTAGAGTCAGCCGAGGTATCCTCAGGGGTCCCTGGTGTAATCTAAGAATGTAAGCAGGGAGAGAGCGCCAAGGATATAATATGAGTCCAGTAAATCTTTATGTCACATGACAGAAGGTCGAAAGAAAACCCAACGCAATTCAGCGGCTCATTGATTTCCCTTCATCGGTCATGTAATATATGCAGAGACATTTGCCAATAGACGCGATAAAAGAAAATAACATAATGCTACACATAAATTAAAAGTCTTGAAAAATGTTACATTTTATTACTTTATTCTTCTGATCTATATATATACATATACTGTATATATAGATCTATATATATATAGATCTTTATATACATAGATCTTATATATATATATATATAGATAGATAGATAGATAGATAGATAGATAGATAGATAGATATATATATTATTCTTTGTCTAAAAATCTATTAAAGGAGAACTATGGGGTTAAGTCTTTCCCCCATAGTTCTCCTTAGTGTACCGCTGCTCGTGGTATACTGAGACGCCGCAGCGGAAGTACCCCCCTCATAGTTCTCCTTTAATTGGCTGTAGAATAAGGTCATGTAGAAGTTAATGAGAGTATGACATTTTTAAGGACTTTTAAACAATTTGTATCATTCTTCTTCTTCTTCTATTATTTTTCTTTTATCACATCTGATGACATATGTCTCTGTATATATTATATTATTCCTTAGCCCTGATGAAGGGGGAACTGTGAGCACCCAAAAATGCGTTGGCTTTTCTTTTGACCTTCTGTCATGTGCAATAAAGATTTACAGGACTCATATTATAATCTGGACGCTCGCATGCGTCTCGCGCTCTTCAGATAGATTGAGTCGGCTTTTTCGATTGTAGCTCAGTTGCAATGTTTAGGTTTCCAAAGGTAAAGAATTCTCTTCATAACTTTCAAGGCATATTCAGACTTTTTGCAAAAATAAATTAATAATAATAATAATAATAAATGCGCCGACTGCAAAAAGAGAAAAAATATCTTGTGCTGCTGCAGAACGTTACTCCAACCCCGGGACTGTACCGAGGTACCGGACTTTCATTGACGAAAGAAGTTCTCAATGGACTGCAAGTACAATGATGTCACCACACCTGCGCTCCATCAAGATCTACAGGTAGGGTTGTCACCTTTTCTTCAACCAAAACCAGAGGAGAGACAACCAGGGGAGAGAGTGAGGAGAGACAGCCAGGAGAGAGAGTGAGGAGAGATAGCCAGGAGAGAGAGTGAGGAGAGACAGCCAGGAGAGAGAACTAGGAGAGACAGCCAGGAGAGAGAGTGAGGAGAGACAGCCAGGAGAGAGTGAGGAGAGACAGCCAAAGGAGGGAGTAAGGACAGCCAGGAGAAAGAGAGTAAGGAGAGACAGTCAGGGGAGAGAGAGGAGAGACAGTCAGGAGAGAGAGTGAGGACAGCTAGGAGAGAGAGGAGAGACAGGAGAGAGTGAGGAGAGACAGCCAGGAGAGAGAGAGTGAGGAAAGACAGTCAGGAGAGAGAGTGAGGAGAGACAGTCAGGGGAGAAAGTGAGGAGAGACAGCCAGGAGGATTAGTGAGGAGAGACAGCCAGGAAAGAGAGCGAGGAGAGACAGCCAGGGGAGGGAGTGAGGAGAGAAAGCCAGGAGAGAGAGGAAGGAGAGACAGCCGGGCGCAAGACAAGAGAGGCAGCAAGGAGGAGAGACAGCAAGGAGAGAGAGCGAGGAGAGAAAGCCAGGGGAGAGAGTGAGGAGAGACAGCCAGGAGGATTAGTGAGGAGAGACAGCCAGGAAAGAGAGCGAGGAGAGACAGCCAGGGGAGGGAGTGAGGAGAGAAAGCCAGGAGAGAGAGTAAGGAGAGACAGCCGGGAGAAAGACAAGAGAGGCAGCAAGAAGGTGAGCGAGGAGAGACAGCCAGGAGGATTAGTGAGGAGAGACAGCAAGGAAGATGAGCGAGGAGGAACAGCCAGGAGAGACAGCCAGAAGGATGATTGAGGATAGACAGCCAGGAGAGAGAGTGAGGCGAGACAGCCAGGAGAGAGAGAGAGGCGAGACAGCCAGGAGAGAGAGCCAGGAGAGACAGCCAGGAAGATGAGCGAGGAGGAACAGCCAGGAGAGACAGCCAGAAGGATGAGAAAGAGCGAGGAGAGACAGTCGGGGAGAGAAAGGCGAGAGAGACGGAGGAGAGACAGCCAGAAGGATGATTGAGGAGAGACAGCCAGTTTGTAGTCTTAAAATATGGATTATATAATGTAAATAAATAACGAAAAAAAAGTCCTTGGTCCTTAAGGGGTTAACAAGCACCTATAGATGACTGTTATAGCGCCCTCTGCTGGTGAGGTTAGATCATCACAATTAGGAGTCACACTCTAAACTCAGACCAACCCTTATCAGGCTTATAATGGCCACTGTCTCCTAAGTGACTCCAGCCTGCCAATGACCATATGTGTGTACTACAGTGCTATCTGTACCAAGAGAAATCCAGGATAACATAATGCATGCTGGCATTTGTAGTTTTCCAGCAGCTGGATGTGGACCAGAAGACCTTGGACACATTCTGAGTGTTCCGACATACAATGTTCTGGTTTATAAATAGTTATAAGCTTGTACGTTTATTGACGTTCTGAAACTCCACAAACAACATTCCAAGGAGAAGAGATAATAGAGCGAAGTGAAAACAGACACAGTGCCAAAAGCAGCAAAGAAACACAAAAGCGGCGCTCTCCTGCGGAGAGTTCCTGAGATCTCCACTTAAAGGAACAGTCAAGCCGTGAAAGAATTCTACATCTGAAGGATACGTGTGCTTTTAAAATACAAGAACTCTATCAATATACGATATACGCAATATACAATGAGGGGAATTTATCCAAACTGGAGCAGTTGCCCATGGCAACCAATCAGCATCCACCTTTCATTTTTAAACCTCAACTGAACAAACTAAATAGAGAAGCTGATGGGTTACCATGGGCAACTGCTCCAGATTTATCTGCTCCAGTTTTGATAAAATCCCCCCCATGTATCCAGGGACACCAGGCATCGTAACCTGTTCTTTCCTTGGGCTTTGTGAGCCATCACCACGGGCCCCTGAGAGCAGGTTTGGTATTTATGGAGCCGTTAGATTGGAGACAATATTAATTTTCTGGAGTTTTCTATTTCCTGTTTAGAGGAGTGCTCCCATCCCTATCAATATAATGTTCTCAATATAGAAAGGAGCCCGACGTAGGGGACCTCAGAGATTCGGGTTGGTATAACAAGGGGTTGAGGTGCCCAAGTAGAAGATTTTCAAATACAAAATATCCAAAAGAAATTCTTTTATTAATGTTAAATTATAAAACAACCAACACATTTCAGGGGAGGGGGGTTAGATGCACCCCCCTTCTTCAGGGCTTTTGGGTAAAATGGTTACAAATCAACAATGTTGCAACTGGGAGGGTGTTTCAGGTAAAAAGCAGTGGAGGTGCTGTGAGGAAGCGTACATTGGCACTTCAGCTGTTACTATGCTGGAAAACAACTTTTAGGTGGTAGGCCATCTTCAATAAAAGAATTTATTTTGGGCATTTTGATTTTGAAAGCCTTGTACTCAGGGCCGGATTTACCCTCTCTGCTGCCCCGAGGCCTAGTTGCTCAATGCGCCAACCCCCCCCCCCATGGAGAATGGCAGACCTGCAGGCTGCATACAAGTTATCTCGGCAACATTGCTGAGATCACTTGTACAAGACAAGCGGCGGCAATGTACGGCTGAAATCAGTCGTACGAGCCAGAAGTGAGTAGCCGAACAGCGTTCGGCTCACTTCACTTCGGCTGGGTTTTTCACTCGGCCGCCTTCTGCAGCTTTGTGAATAACTCCCTAACAGCCATAGGTTGACCGACTTACAGTATTCAAAGTAGCCACAAGGTGGCATACTTCCGCACCAAGTGATCTCCCAGCCAGGAACATGGAGCGTGGCAAAGTTAGTGGCTGTTTTCCTCTTTGTGGATTAATATTTTAAGAGACGTCTCGGCTTCGCACATCTAATATGTTCAATGCCCACATTACAAAACCATACCATGATTTTTAGAACCCGTAAATGCTTCAAACGCTTCTGTTAAAGAAAGCTGCAGCCAGTCACATGACATAGCTGAGCAGCTTTACAATTACACGGAGAAAGCACGGATAAAACGCGTCATACTTTTGTGATTTGTTTTCAAGGAACCCGTGTCATAGAAATGTAAGACTACACTACAATAAGAGCGCAGGCGTTTACATTTCTGTCTCCTCACTCGTGGGTAATTCCGGGGGGGATTTTTGCACACGCCCTTTACAAAGAAGTCTGCCAAGCCGGCATATGCTCTCCCGTGTATTATTTTCAAAGCCTGATTGAACTTAAATGCTTTCCAGGTGCATTGAAACAAAAGGCATGCAATGTTTCACAGTTCACTTTCTTTAGAAAGCAGCTGCAGCCTGAGCAGAAAAGCCTGTCCCATACCAGCATGTCACAGCAGAAGGGACCTGTGTGGAAGCAGTGGTCTCTCTGCAGAGATCCAACACACCTCCTGCTGAGCCAGACTTAAGGTGCCCACACACCTTACGATAATCATACGATTGCGATCTACTACTGTACGGTCGCACGACTTTTAACTTACGAACATGTTCGAAAACCCGCCGAGCATCGTACGATGTTCGGCGGGTGTGTAGCATGTTCGTAAGATAATAGCCGGACGGGCCGGTGTGCAAGCGCACTCTGCCCGTTCCGCATTGCGGTTTATCGGAAGCCCGCCCCTCAGGAGGGCGCGGCTTGCGATCATGGCAAGTACGATCTGCCTGTCCAAGATGGACAGATCGTACGTTTTTTTAATTACCTTACAACCATGGCAAGACTTTTGTCTTGCCATGGTTGTAAGGTGTGTGCCCAGCTTTATAGTTCTGCAATCAGCAAAGCTCATGCTCCCTGCTGATTAGAGAGCTCTAGTTCTGATTAAGCAGGGGGGGGGTAGGTGTCGGACCCCTGCAGAGAGACCACTTCTTGCACACAGAGAGTAAGGGTTCTTCTCTGTAGCGTGGAATGCTCTTGGAATGTATTTAATTTATTTATACTGAATTTTTTCTTCCTGTCTGCAACCATTCTGCCTTCTCCTGCCATAGCAGAGCAGATGTGAACCAGACAAAAATAGCTTGTTGCTCATGGTCTAATGCAGTCTAATGTCTAGCAGGTTGCAGCACAGTGGGTACTTCACTCTCAGAAAGTATTGTAAGATTAAACCAGAGATTGTGGGATGTTTGCTCCGTTAACATCTGATTTTTACATTACACTGCATTATAGCCACTAGATGGAGCCAAGGAGCATAGGAAAGTCCTATTACATGATGGCCACTAGATGGAGCAGAGGAACACAGGAATTTCCTATTGCATCATGGCCACTAGATGGAGCTGAGGAGCATAGGAATTTCCTATTACATTATGGCCACAAGGTGTAGCCAAGGAGCATAGGAAAGTCCTATTACATGATGGCCACTAGATGGAGCTGAGGAGCATAGGAATTTCCTATTACATTATGGCCACTAGATGGAGCCGAGGAGCATAGGAAATCCCTATTACATTATGGCCATTAGATGGAGCCGAGGAGCATAGGAATTTCCTATTACATTATGGCCACTAGATGGAGCTGAAAAGCATAGGCATTTCCTATTGCATTATGGCCACAAGGTGTAGCCAAGGAGCATAGGAGTTTCCTATTACATTATGGCCACAAGGTGGAGCCAAGGAGCATAGGAAATTACTATTATATTATGGCTACTAAATGGAACTGAGCATAGGAAATTCCTGTTACAATATGGCCACTAGAAGGAGCTGAGGAGCATAGGGATTTCCTAATACATTATGACCATTAGATGGAGCCGAGGGGCATAGGAATTTCCTATTACATTATAGCCACTAGATGGAGCAGAGCATAGGCAATTCCTATTGCAATATGGCCACTACATAGAGATAAGGAGCAAGCAAAATTCCTATTACATTATGGCCTCTACATAGAGCTGAAGAGCAAAATAATTTCCTATTACAATATGGCCACTAGATGGAGCTGAGGAGCACATAGATTTTCTGTGCCCCACAGCTCCCCTCTAGTGGCCATTATACAGTGCGAATGTAAAAGTCAAAGGTTCGCAGAGCAATTGGCTCTGTGAATGTTTTATAAATTCACCCATATGTGTATGTAAAGCCAATTTCTGCACGTGTTAGATAGCATATGGACCCAAAAAGCTTTTGGATTTAGATACACTTGAGAATAGCTCTTTAGTGAATTGTCCACATAGCGTTATATTCAGTGCCAGTCGGAGACACTTTTATCCATAGAAAAGCAGCTTTAGCATGCCGGACGTACACTGTATGGTAGGTGTGGCGGATGTGTGCCGGTGATAAGGGAACAGTTGCTGCTCACAGGTCCCTGACTCCTTTTTAATCAGCCAACTCTGGAAATCAAATATTATTATTGGGTGTGATTGGGGAAATAAACGCATTCTGCCACTCCTAAGGCAGACCTAAACTCTACCATTTAAAGAGACCCTGTCACCACCGAGTTTCTTTTATCAGAGAGCCCACCTGTGAAAGAAGCGTGACTATACTTAGGACAAACCTAAAAATGTGCCCAACCTCCTGGCCCTCCTCGGGCTCACAGAACACCAGTGACGGCTCCTGATGGCCAACAATGTCGAACATCCAATAGGACGTGAGCTGGGTTGTTAGTTTGTATCTATAATAAGGATTTTTGTAACAATGATGTTTTGTCTCATTTGTTTCATTTTATTACCTTTTGACATCTTGGTCAATCGCGTGTCTGCCATTCGCTGTGACTTATGGCTGTTTGATGGTTTTATAATGTGTTTTGCTTTTACATGCACATGCTAAGTGGATACTCACCCCTCCCATCTCTGGCAGGGCTGGGTTCATTTAATGGGGTTTGTGGCCACCGGCACTCAGCTATGATTGAGGTCGTATAGGCTGAAATGCGTTTTTCTCTGATCTGGATTTGCATGCACTTTTAATCAATAAACATTCTTAAAGAGGAACTTCACCTGGTTTATAAAAGTAAAAGTCAATAGCTACAAGTTTTTGTTTTTTTAAAGCCCGTGGAGCGTGCTTGAAAACGAATCCCCTGTGAACAAAAAAAGTGAATCGTGAAATCACAACACACGTAAAAAAGCCCTTCAATAAAGAAGGGGCCACAATTTCCGACCCCCCGGGGCGCAAGGCTCCTGACAGGGGTTGAGACGACTATGGTCCATCAACCCGAAGGCCAGTGGACCCCGATTTCAGGGACCTGCTGAAACAGGTCCCACAAGTACTAGGTTGGGGGGATCTCCCGAAGAGACACCCCCCAGTGGTGGGAGGACAGAGAACCCTATATAAGGGCACAGAATCTCCTCCTTAATGTCGGGAAAAGGCCCCCGAAGGTACCTGCATCCTCAGTCTCTGTGATTCACATTTCAATCAAACATATGCCAATCGTGCATTAAGTGCATACATAAATCTAAAGTGCCAGTGCACCACGCTGACAGGCCTTAGGGGCCGGAGTGCAAAAATATTGCCCCGGACTAGCCATAAGGCCTGTCCAAGAGGCGTTGTGCAAAGCATTGCAATAGTGCCGTGTCCATGTGCACAGTGAATCACTTGTGGGGTCCCACACCCTAGTGATTTTCTGAGCACCCCTGGGACTCCACCCCCAGGGGGCACAGCACCACGGGCTCTGCCGCCTCCCAACCCTCCAGCCAGACCAAGTGATTCTCCATTCTCATCAGAAGGTAGCACCTTCAGAGATCCCCCCACTGGAGCCAACCCATTATCGAGGGTCTAAAACTCCAGCGGAGACTGAACCTCCTCCGGCACCCACCAATTACGCCAGGAATTACTAAGCCGCCATCTACACTCTCTCCATAGGCGACGGTGGCCGTTCTGTCCCCGACAACTGATAAGAACAGATACTACACTTGGTCTTAGCCAAAAGGCCAATAGCTACGAGTACTTTAAAAAAAATCCCACACTTACCTGTCCAATAAGTCCAGCGCTGTCTTCTGGGAACCTGAAGTCATCACGGTGTCACCCCTTCACCCTAATTGGAGTGGCTCTTTACATTTCTGGCTGATTTGTAGTCTGTGATCATTTGGTTAATCCTAGGTGTACTGCTATTGTCTACACCTACCTATCGTGGGGTGTGATCCTGCCACAGAGTGGGGCAGCTAATGGGAGAACATTGGGGGTGTCTATGTCTCTCCACCCAATCACTAGGAGCTTCATAGCCAGAGTTGCATGCTGAGCATAAATACTCAGGGGTTGCCATGTGCTTGTGGAGTCCACAGGGGTGTACACAGTTGGATAAGCTGAGTAGGCCTGAAGTCTTAGTGACACATACCTGGTTGGAGACCGATAGTTGGGAAAGCTTCCCTTCCAGCTCATGTCCCTCACCCCTGGAGATGGGAACAGAGGTGGAAAGACAACAAATAGCACGAGTGCCAGGGATAATGAGGACACTGTGCTGGGCTGAAAGTCCAAGATCTGGAACTGGAGCAGATCAAGCCGAGCTGAGGTCAAACTGAGCGGGCAGAAGGGTACCGGAGTAGGAGATAGGAGCATGGTCAAGTGGAAGCCAAGAAGTCAAAGCAAGCCAGGTAGCGAGGTACAAAAACAGAAGGTAGAGGGAAGTCCAATAAACAGGCCGAGGTCAGGAGGCAGGCAGCAATCAGGGGTGGTCAGGAGCAATCCGGGTCAACCACAGGAAACAGGAAATCAGAGCAGAATCACGGGCACACAGGGAACTAGCTGATAATCATCCAGCAACTAAAGATATGGCAGGCTCCTAATAGGTCAATCCATCAGAGGGACAAGCATCACTGCCTGTGCGACCCGCGTATAAGGTGACGTAGCGCGTACGTCCGCTGCGCCCGCACATTTCCCAGTCACCCGGAAAACGTTACCAGGCGCATGCGCAGAAGCAGTTGTCACCTTATACTTAGGAGGCCAGATATGGACCCTGATGGAGTCTAGAACTGTCTGGGATGAAGAACTGGAGGATCCCTTTGTCTGCTGGGGGTGCCAGGAAGGCCAGGATGGCATGGACCTCAGGAACAAGTCTGGTGTCTCTCCCAGAGAAGATCTCAAGTATGTCCTCTATCCAGTTGTGGTTCTATTACACAGTGTCACCCTCTGCTCAACTAAAGTATTCCTGCACTGTGGAAGCTGGAAGGGATTGGTGAGTCTGGAGTCTACTTTTGTCCATGGATGCCTGTAGCCCTATGTCCTCTTTCCCAATTTTGGCTGTTCTACAATAAAGCCTTAAAAAAGTATTTAAAGTGACTGGCACCCAATTTACTGTTCACATCCCACATCCCGGATAAGGATCCATCCCTGAGAGTGAAATGTCAGTCCTCCCGGCCTCTGGGGCTCATCACATGCCCTAGGGGGTAGGGGGAGGGCGCTACAACAATTTGTTAGGGTCCCATGCCACCATCTTGGATTCAGGAGTCGGCTGTGGCTTTGTGACTTTTTGATCACTCACAGCCAGTCAACTACTACACATGCATCAGATCGAAGGGCGCATGGAGACTGGTCCTGTAGCCTACTGAGATGTGTGATGTTTTCCACAAGTACTGGCTTAAAAAGCTACTTGCAACCCCCTAAAAAAACATGCCAAACGTGTAAAACTGTGTACTGACTGCAGTTCGTTGAGGTGCCAATTATTTTGAATGGGCGCCAAGCCAGTTTACCACAATCCACTTGTGTTTTAGTGCACCGCAGCACACAGATATGAGGCAGAGGTACATGATACTCTTGTGTAACAAAATGATCAGGACCATTAAAACCTGAGTAGAATGGCGAGCCACATTTTTGTGTCCAAAATAACAAGTGCTCATCCGGTTTATTGGGCAGTAATTCCTGCAGACGCATTCCAAAACCTCATGGAAAGTATTCCAGGAAGAGTGGAGGTTATAATAGCCACAAAGAGAATGGTGGGGGCACTCCATATTAATGCCTATGGTTTTGGAATGGGATGTTAGTGGCCTCTGTTAGAAACCATGGGGCCCTGTGTAGCCCATAGAGGGATAAAATAAATTGCACAATATCCAATATTATGGGTTTGAGGATGGGGCATCACTCTTTCCATCACTGTATGGGCAGCAGAACAAAGGGTGGAACCAGAAACTGGCGGACAAACTTGCCATGAATAACCATGGGGGCAGGCTAGCCACGAATGGGTCATAGCATTTCTGGAGGACATACAAACAAGACACATGGGTTAAGGCTTTCACATGCCCCTGATGGGGTCTGGACCAGGTACTGGAATATTCCCTTTACCCCTCTAATAGTGGCCCTGAAGATGTCCAAGAAAGTTTGGACGGGTGTCCACAAACTAGATACATAGGTTTACTGTGGATGTCAAAGTCTATCCCGTACCTGGTGAAGGACCGATTTAGCTGAGGAGGCCTCACTTGCGGCTCTTGTCTCACACCCCTGGATGTGGGGACAGGGAGCGAGTAGACAGAGAGAAGCTTGGATGCCAAGGTGTTCAGACACTCTGCCAGGTAAGGGTCCAGCAACTGGTTCCCTGGGAGGATGAGCAGGGCTGGTGTTCAGCTGAGAGGTCAGCGTGGTCTGCAGCTGGAACTGGAGCGAAGTCAAACAAGCCAGGGGTCAAAGCCAGACGATCAGCACGGTACCAAGGGAGAAGACAGAAGCAAATCCAAGAAACAAGCAGAGGTCAGAGGTCAGGGGCAGGCAGCAATCAAGCGTAGTCAAGGAATTCCGGGTCAAGGCAACAGATGATCAAACTGACAGGAACACAAGCTGAAAGACCATTTAGCACTGACCCATTGTTCAAGCCAGTTCAAATAGGGCCGTCCATCAGAGAGAGACATGTCACCTCCTTTGCGCCACGTTCATATGTCTATTATGTTGCGTGCGCATGTTTTCCGGAAACCCGGAAAAGTATGTAGCCTTGGCCAGGAGAAAGATAAGTATGTAGCCTTGGCCAGGGGAAATATAAGTATGTAGCCTTGGTCAGGGGAAAGATAAGTATGTAGCCTTGGTCAGGGGAAAGACAAGTATGTAGCCTTGGTCAGGGGAAAGATAAGTATGTAGCCTTGGTCAGGGGAAAGATAAGTATGTAGCCTTGGTCAGGGGAAAGATAAGTATGTAGCCTTGGTCAGGGGAAAGACAAGTATGTAGCCTTGGTCAGGGGAGATATAAGTATGTAGCCTTGGCCAGGGGTAAAATAAGTATGTAGCCTTGGCCAGGGGAAAGATAAGTATGTAGCCTTGGTCAGTAAAAATGACCCCTATAGTGTTGGAGGAAAGTTTGGCCCCTGCTGTGAAATCTGTAGGGTGGGCAGCTGTAAACTATTTTGGGAAAGCAGAGATTTGGGGCCAGGATTAACAAGGCTACATACTGGTCTTTCCCCTGACCAAGGCTACATAACGTAGCCTTGGTCAGGGGAAAGATAAGTATGTACAGCAACAATGATTATCAAAAGTTGCCATAAATGTGTCCCTGTTTGTGTATGTCTAAGGCTCTAGGGGGTGGTTTATATACCGTTCGCGTGGCAAACAGCTCTGCAAACAAGATCCATTGCCCATTATGGCCGCTAGATAGAGCTGGGGAGCATAGTGTCTGCAATCCCCCTCTGTCAATCCCTACACTGGCTTCCAATCGCCCAAAGGATCAAATTCAAAATATTAACAACCACTTACAAAGCCATCCACAACTCTCTCCCAGGCTATATCTCAAACCTTGTCTCCAAGTATCACTCTTTACCCCAATCTGTCAGTCTATCTCCCACTCTGACTGCCTTTAGGCGATCCCTTAAGACTCATCTCTTCAGGGAAGCCTATCCCACCTCAACCTAACCACTGAACTATCACTTTCTCAAACAATTCATCCGCACACAGCTACCTCCTTATGTATCACTGGCCCCTCCCTTTTAGATTGTAAGCCCTCAGGGGCAGGGCCCTCCTTACCCTCTTGTCCTGATTTGTATTGTGATTGTAATGTCTTCCTTATATTGTAAAGCGCTCCGCAAACTGTTGGCGCTATATAAATCCTGTATAATAATAATAATAATAGGAATTTCTTATGCTCCTCGGCTCCACCTAGTGGCCACAATGTGCTGTACATTTCGTTCACATAGCTGTTTGCTATGCAAATGGTTTAAAAATGACCCCTATAGTGTTGGAGGAAAGTTTGGCCCCTGCTGTGAAATCTGTAGGGTGGGCAGCTGTAAACTATTTTGGGAAAGCAGAGATTTGGGGCCAGGATTAACAAGCTCCATTTGTTTTGTGGAACGAACGTCGACGCTCTTGCTCATGTGTTTGACGAACAGATGTCAGCCAGCGCGCTATACTACCCAAAGGACCTTGGCTCAACAATCCAGGGAAATGACAGGCGGCGATGCACGCTGACACTTTTATTATTACTATTTGTGTTGGTTTGACCTGCATTCCAGCAAAAGTGAAGCGATCCCGTGAGGTGATCTCTACTTTCCGGACATTTCACGGCTGGACACTGAATGTCACATTAATGTTCAAAGCATCTGCGTTGGCCTGAAGAAAACACAAAATCCCGCCTGAAACCATATCGTTTTTTTCAAAAAGCTCCACCTTTTATCATTAAAAAGCCATCCATGAGCTCCAGCCGGTGAGATTGCCTGGGCTGAGATGATACAGTCTTCTGCAGGCAGGAGGAAGCATTTTCCTTCTCTCCCCTAGTGATCAGAATGCCACATTGAAACGTTGTAGCAGGGGAGACAGTGAAGCGGGGGCTGATCTGTGTCAGACATTTATGAACACAGCCACCAAGATTTACATGATAGCTTCATCTCTGAGCCGCATCTCAGTCTAGGAAGTAGATGGTGACCCTGGGTGATGGCCAGTGGCGTCACAAGGGGGGTGCAGGGGGTGCGGCCCGCACCCGGGTGACACCATTGGGGGGGCCACCAAAATGACTAACAGTCATATTGGTGTCACCCCCCTCTGAAATGTCGGGCGCTCGGTCATGGACTGTCCCCTCCTCTCTCTGCCGGCATCCATCACCAAGATGGCCGCTGGCAGGTATCAGAATACTGCCGCGCGTGCGCAATGACGTCATCGCGCACACGCGTGGTGACGCCAAGCGCATGCGCAGTGACGTCTCGCCAGGGTGACACTCGGTTACCGTTCCAGGTGTCACCCAGCCTCGGGACGCCGCTGGTGATGGCTGAACAAAGATGGTGCCCTCCTTCTTAGCAGAGAAGCAGATGAAGCAGGGGCGTCCGGAGGCTGGGTGACACCCCAATGTGACGTCATCGCGCGTGCGCGTGACGTTGCAGCGCTTGAGCGCGATTATGTCATCGCGCATGTGCGGTCGTCCTATTGACGCCCCTTGGCGGCCATCTTGGTTTTGGACGCCAGCAGAGAGGGGAGGGGACTTTCACCCGGCGGGATGAGGAATGCCGCCGGTTCCCCTCCTCTCTCCTGACAGCGTCGGGCTCTCAGTCCGTGACCGAGTGCCCGACTTTTTGTAGGGGGTGAATTTGGCTACTCAACAAAGTCCACCTAGGAGGTTGTGGTTGGAATTTTTAGACTCACTCATAGTAGGGCCAAATTTAGCCAGGAGACAATTAACCTACCGACACGTCTTCAGAATCCGAGGGGGTCTAAGAGTACATTTCCATATGCATTCTGGGGCTCTGGTTGGGCTAAACATTGATGGACATCCATCCCATCTCACTGCCATGACAACATTGAGATCTTTGGTGCTCTTCAAACCTTAGAAACATTCTTTTTCTGTGCCTACATGTTAAAAATGAGTACTAGAGCTGCACTAGCTACTCAACAAAGTCCTCCTAGGTGTAACGGCAACCGCCGTCGTCCTTCAGCAGGGGATCGGGAGCCCCTCGGGATTCCGCCGCTTCTGGGGTCCGCCCTCTTGTGTTCCACGGTGGAGCGCACGCATAGCCACTTCCGGTTCCTGATGCCGGCTGCGTTCCACCTTGGAACGTGGAAGTGCTCCGAACCGCTCGGCGGCTCCTCCCCCACTTCCTAGCCCTATATAAACTCCCAGACGAGACAGTATGGCGTTCCACTATTGAAGCCAGAACGCCCGCTGTCTCCTGGGACCCTACACCACCACCAAACTGTGCTGTCAGCCACACATCCTTGGACCGGATTCCCTAGGACCCCCAGCTCCTTCCCGCCACTCAAAAAACCGCAAGTACTCAGTGCATCCTGCACCTCCACTGTGTCATAGAGACTGTATACCCTTTTCTACTTCCTACAGTATTTCATTACAGCTTGCCTGGAATAATCACTACAGACTTTGTTACTGAATTGATCCTTGCACACTGTGATCTGGTTACTCATTATTTCCTAATCAATACTGGTGCTTAGGGTAGGGCTTATGAAGTAATAACCCTATCTGAACCTTAAAGGAGAACTATGGGGTTAAGACTTTTCCCCATAGTTCTCCTTAGGGTAACGGGAGGACACAAACTAGCGTCCTCCCGTTACCCTAAGCTCAGTATACCGCGAGCTACAGCTCGCGGTATACTGAGACGCCGAAGCCGGAGCGGATCCCGACATCGATGTCGAGATCCGCCCAGCTGCGTGAGTGACAGCTGGCTCCGCCTATCTAGAGGCAGAGTCAGCTGTACCCGTGATCGAGAGGTGAGAGAACGCCGGTATGTGTTCGCTCACCCCCCGATCTACTGAGCCGACCGGTGACAGTCTCATTGTCACAGGTCGGCTAGAACTATGAGGTGAGTGAGAAGCACCCCCCTCATTGTTCTCCTTTAAATCCTTTATTTGTGGCTGCGATGCTTGAAACCCTAACTCTCCGATAAGATTGAGAGTGAAACCAGGGATTCCTGCCTGAGAAGCCTCCGCAGTTGTGATCCACAAACCCCCGAATCAAATATAGGTGTTACACTAGGAGGCTGTGGTTGGAAATTTTAGACGCGCACATAGTAGGGCCAATTTAGCCAGGAGCCAGTTAACCTATCGGCACGTCTTTGAAAAGTAGGAGAACACCGGACAATGAAACCCAAAGTATGATGCCTTCTTTCCAGTCAAAGTCTTGTCTCCTAGTGTTTTGTGTCAGTACAGGTTCACTTTAGGTCATGCCCTGCCCCCCATTTTGGGGTTTTCAAAAGGACCTGCAATGATCAAAGCCCGAAAACCAAGACACATACCCTGTTTCCCTGAAAATAAGACCTATCCCAAAAATAAGACCTAGTACTACTTTTGGGAATTGCTAAAATATAAGACCTACCCCGAAAATAAGACCTAGTTGTGACCATTGCCAGGGCCGGTGGTGGAAACCTGAAGGGCCGCGGGAGAGAATCAGCGGTGCCAACGAAGCCAGCGCTAGAGGAAGCGAGGCAGCAGCGGAGGGAGCAGAGCCGCATAAGCGGATGTTTCCTCTATAGCGCCGTCTCCTGTCACAGGCGGAATTATACCAAATGCACTCCGCCTGTGAGGAATCAATATTGAAAGTGCGCTTCGCTTTTTCTTGTTACCAAATTGCTCTTGGAAAGTTACAGTGCCTCTGATTGCCCTGATCACACTGTTCTTAACTTTGCCATTTTGGATTATTTAATTTGGATTTGCATTAAGTTTGGATTGTTGTACATTAAAAAAATAAATAAGACCTTCCCCGAAAATAAGACCCAGTGTGTTTTTTTTGAGCCAAAAACAATATAAGACAGTGTCTTATTTTCGGGGAAACACGGTATCAAAATGGAATAATATCAGACGGTGGGGAGCATGTTCCTGTCACAATAAGCCGTGGGTATCGGGTATTAGAGTGCTCATGCACGGTATGACTTCCTGTGTGAACGCACACCGCCCCCTCCTAGGCACATTCACACTATTGTGCAAATGGAACAACAAACAAACCTTCTCTCTCTTCATTGCCGTGCTAATGAGATTCTCTTTCACTATGTGACCCTGCAGATTAGGAAGTCAATGAGCTCCAATGGTTTACTTCTCACACCGAGAGCTTGGCATGGTTGATGGACACGGAGATGCGTCTCACTCGGGAAATACTTTCTTAGTTTAGGATGGTCGGAACTAAACAAAATAAACCAGCTCAACTCTGGGTTCAGACCACCGTCCCACCCTCCCCCCCGCACTTGAGGCTCCACAG
>NW_017306398.1:1217242-1218385 GCF_000935625.1 Nanorana parkeri | reverse complement strand
CGGTGACAGCCAGCAGCTTTGGAGGAGGAGGCTTGGCCCGTCGTCGCCAGCGATGGAGGAAGTGGGGTCCAGCGACTGAGGAGGCAGGGCTTAGCGATGGGGGAGGCGGGGCCCGACGATTGAGGAGGCGGGGCTCAGTGACGGAGGAGGCGGGGCCCGCAAGCGAGAAGGAGTAGGACAGAGGATGGGGGCAGACAGGTAAGAGGGCTTGAGCTGCCCACCTGAGATCCTGCAGAGCCCACCATAGAGTATCTATGGTGGGCTCTGCAGGGTCACTCTCAGGTGGGCTGTGTGGGATCTCAGGTGGGCTCTGCAAGGGCATAACTAGAAATCACAGGGCCCCATACAAAATTTTGCTATGGGGCCCTGTGAGTTCTAGTTACGCCCCTGCTGGTAGGGACCTCTTTAGATCTTCTCCGGTGGTGGGTGGTCTTCCATGATTCAGGGAGTGGCTCTGACCTGACTTTTTTTTCAAAAGTCAGATAAATATGGAATATTGCGTCTAAATATTATGTACGCTGGACATGTGCAGGGCGAAAAAAAATTGTTTTCTGACGAATCAAATAAAAACGAAAACCTTTTCCATTCGTTTCTTCAAAGAAAACAAATTTTTCTGCTGTTTCGGATGCGGAGGCAACGCGTTCGGTTGCCGGCGATTGCACTGCGGGCTGGGGGGGCATGGCTGCGGTGCCATTCACTTCAATGCGAACCCACACCCCCTCCAGTCGCTGAACGCAGGAAGCCGGCTGGGTTGCGTTCCAGTGCGTTCCAGAGGCCGGACGCTCTGCAACGCACCCTTTGTGTTGTGACCTGGCCCATAAGGCAGGACATTTATTAACCGCTTGAAGACCGGGTGTTTAGACCCCCTTCCTGGCCAGGCCATTTTTCAGTATTCAGCGCTGCTCTGCGTCTATGTAGGGGTGGGGACTTTTTAAAAAAAAATTAAAAAATGTATTCTTTTTGATGTGTAACTTTTAAAAAATTTAGGGGGAAACTTAACATTTTTTTCCCTTTTTTTTTTTTCCCACTTAACTTTATTGCTATCACAGAGGTGACAGGTCCTCTTTATGGAGACATCAGGGGTCTCCAAGACCCCCTAATGTCACCTAGGACCCCCCTGAAGAAGCTGATGAAGCACAGATC
>NW_017306398.1:1216208-1216857 GCF_000935625.1 Nanorana parkeri | reverse complement strand
CGCTCCGGCTGCGGCGTCTCAGTATACCGCGAGCAGCAGCTCCCTATATACTGAGCCTAGGGTGACGGGAGGACGCTAGTTTGTGTCCTCCCGTTACCCTAAGGAGAACTATGGAGAAAAGACTTAACCCCATAGTTCTCCTTTAAGGCATTTAATCCTCCTGTCCCATCGCACTCCCAATGCAGCAGTGCTCGAATGTCTGTGACCATTCTGATTTTACTGCATACTGTGAACTTCTACCAAGAGCCAATCCACTGCTTGCATCAGAGCTCTTGAGAGGAGTACTGAGGCTGGGTGCTGTGATGTTTTCAGAAAGCTATGTACAGCACCCTGCAGGCTCCCCCCCCACCCCCCAGCCATAAACAAATTGGATACTTTTTTTTCAGAAAGCTATGTACAGCACCCTGCAGGCTAAATTGGATACTTTTGGTACACCGCTACACGTCAGAGGTTTCTGTAACGCCCCCTTTTAATTGTGCGTTTGTCTCCAGGCGTGGTGCGCAAGCGTTATTTTCCCCTCTGCAGATACAACGACGGTTCATAGGTTTGCATTCGGATCGTTGCTGAGAAGGTGAATTACAACGCAAGGCTCTTGAAACGCATCCAAGAGGCATAGCGATGAATTACACAGGCACGCCGCTCGCTCACA
>NW_017306398.1:1209031-1216172 GCF_000935625.1 Nanorana parkeri | reverse complement strand
GGAAGGGGGGGGGGGGGGGCTGCCAGATGTTTATCCCTCAATCCTGCTGCGAGCACGTTTAGTCTGGAAGTAATGTCACCCGCGTGCCTCTAATACCGCTCAATACACAGCCGAGGGAGATATAAAATAGGCGCTAGGTCAATTGGTGGGGGAGGGGGGGTATTTATAACAATTCTCGGAGCCATTTGTCTTTTGGAACTGCATGTATGTTCGTTCTGTGCGAGTTCAGGCGAAATCAAACTTTACAAGAATATTGTCTTTTCAGGCCGAATGTAATATCAGGAAAATACCACATTATGAGCACTAGATGGAGCTGTGGAGCACAGGAAGAAAATAATTCAGCTCCTGCAAAACGGTGCAGATTGAGGCAAAGACAGATGTTCTTACTATATTTTCTTTAGAAGCTGAATGTAATATCAGGAAAATACCGCATTATGGCCTCTAGATGGAGCTGAGGAGCATAGGAGATAAGTATGTATTATACCCCATTATGGCCTCTAGATGGAGCTGAGGAGCATAGGAGATAAGTATGTATTATACCCCATTATGGCCTCTAGATGGAGCTGAGGAGCATAGGAGATAAGTATGTATTATACCGCATTATGGCCACTAGATGGATGAGGAGGATAGGAAATAAGTATGTATTATACTGAATTATGGCCACTAGATGGAGCTGAGGAGCATAGAAAATAAATGCTTTCTTCCTATACTCCTTAGCACCATCTAGTGGCCATAATGCAGTATTTTCCTGATATTACATTCAGCTTGTAAAGAAAATTTAGTAAGAATGTCAATTTTTGCCTCAATTCGCACAGGACGAACATACATGCAGTTCCGCAGGAGCCGAGGACTATAAGAAGATAGTATTTCTTTTCTATGCTCCTCAGCTCCATCTAGTGGCCATAATGCGTTATAATAAATACTTACCTCCTATGCTCCTCGGCTCCATCTAGTGGCCATAATGCGTTATAATACATACTTACCTCCTATGCTCCTCAGCTCCATCTAGTGGCCATAATGCGTTATAATACATACTTACCTCCTATGCTCCTTGGCTCCATCTAGTGGCCATAATGCGGTATTTTCCAGATATTTCATTCAGCTAGAAAAGAAAATATAGTAACAACGTCCGGTTATGCCTTCATCCGCACAAAACGAACATACATGCCGTTTCGCAGGAGCTGAGGAGCATAGCACATAACTTACTTCATATGCTCCTCAGCACCATCTAGTGGCCATAACGTGGTATCTTCCTGATATTACATTCAACCTGAAAAGAAAATATACTAATATTGTTAGTTTTTTGCCGGCATTCATACAGAACGAACGTACTTGCAAGTTTGCAGGTGAGAAGCATAGGAAATAAATACTGACTTCTTATGCTCTTCGGCTCCATCTAATGGCTATTATGCAGTAGTTTCCTGATATTACATTCGACTTGTAAAGAAAATATAATTAAGAACATTCGTTTTTGCCTCCATCTGCGCAGAACGTGCAAACATGCAGTTTCGCAGGAGCTGAAGCCCATAGGAGATAGCTACTTTCTTCCTCTGCTCCTCACCACCATCTAGTGGCCACAATGTGGTATTTTACCAATATTTCATTTGACTTGGAAAGAAAATATACTCAGAAAATTAATTTTGGTTGCCACCTGCACAGAACAAACATTCATGCCGTTTGACAGGATAAATGGGCCTGCACATTTATTTATAAGCACGTCCCTTATTGCTACTATGCAGAATTGTGCTCCATGCTGCAATAAGCTGCTGGTGGTGACCATCTTACCACATAGATATCACAATTATTATTATAATCCAATCATATCCAGCCTCATTGAGGTGATATACGGTCTAAGCCCTGATGAAGGGCCAGTGTTTGAACCCCGAAACGTGTTGGTTTTTCATTCTTCTGAATATCCAATAAAGTACCATCCTGGACCCTTTGATGTTTGGGCGTGGCGCTCTGACTACTGCTTATACAGTTGACACATACCCATATGGCGGATCTCGCACAACACTGTTTGCAGTCTGTAGCTCTAAACACTACTGTGCCACTGTCTCACCCAAGGCGTGGACTTTGGTCCACTAGGGAACATCATGAGGTCCATGAAGACCCTACATTTTATGACTCATGCAAGGCTACACAAATTTTGCCATCTATTGTATAGCTAAAGTTTAGATTTTGAACTTCTGTTTAATAAAGTTGGGCAAGGAATGCCCTTCAAAAGAAGAAGATTGTCCTTGAAGCGCTACCTTTGAGCTAGTTTTCACATAAGGTGGAGAATGCGGGCGTGGTGTGGTAGTGTGCCCTGTGATGCTGGATACTGCACATGGTCACACCTATGGCGTGGACTTTGGTCCACTAGGACACATCATGAGGTCCATGAAGACCCTACATTTTATGACTCATGCACGGTTACACATATTTGGCCATCTCCTGTGTGGGTAACTTTTTTGTGATTTTGAACTTCCGTTTAATAAAGTTGGGCAAGGAACGCCCTTGAACAGAAGAAGATTGTTCTTTAAGTGTTATCTTTGAGCTAGTTTCCACATATGGTGGAGAATGCGGGCATGTTGTGGTAGTGTGCTCTGTGATGTGGGATACTGCACATGGTCACACCTATGGCGTGGGCTTTGGTCCACTAGAGAACATCATGAGGTCCATGAAGTCCCCAAATTTCATGACTCGTGCAAGGTTACACAAAATTGGCCATCTCCTGTCCATCCCCTTACAGAGCAAGCCCTCCCATTGTGAGCCTGATTTCAACTGTCAGGGCTCATCTACTTCTTTGTGTTGCGTTAAAGCATGTTGTGTCGCACATTAATGTGCATTGCGTTGGGGCAGTTTATTTAAAAGGAACGCCCTTGAAAAGAAGATTGTACTTGAAGCGCTACCTTTGAGCTAGTTTTCACATATGGTGGAGAATGTGGGCGTGGTGTGGTAGTGTATGGTGTTGAGCTGAGCTGCTTCCCCTCTGCTATGAAAACATAGGGGGGTCACTTGGCACACAGGCCATTCATAGGACACCTAGTAATTTTATCAATGAATGCAAGGTGTTCTCTGATTGGACGAGGAGTGGACAACAACCGCGCATTGCCATGCCTTGCAGTGCTACAATGTAGGTATCATTTAAAGTGAATGGCACTGCAACGCAGCAATGCGACATGTGCATTACAGCGCCTTACATTAATGTGCTCCATGGCGCACAAGCTAACGCAATGTGAAATTGTCATTTTTGTGGCCTCTCATTATAACAGTGTTTAGTTAACTGCGCTGGAGGAACTAAAACAAAATGGTTTCATTTTTTTTTTGCGAGTTTACCTAAGAGGACTAAAGCTTGTTTAATATCTTCGCCCCGAAGTGGCGCTTTTTAATTACTTTTTTTTTCTGACTGTATAAAGAGCAACGGGCGAATGTTAATCAGCGTGATCCGATCGGCAATCTCATAACTACGGGTCAAGCAGACGCCTCGAAGCCTGCTCTCTTCTGCTCGCCATTTTCCCCTGAGATAACGCGGTGCCTGCAGCATCTGTCTGCTCCCCCCCCTCCCTCCTATTGACAAAGCCATACAAATATAGGGTCAGCTATGCTGAGCAGTGGTCAGGTCATGCCCACACATGTTCATGCCAATTAATATTATTTAATGCAGCTTACAATGAACGGATACCTGGTGATCCCGCCATGAAGGTCCTTGTTGAAGCTCTTTCTGTTATAGGGTGAAAACTGCTCCCCATTTGAGCTCCTGAATTGTCAGGCTTTAACAGGCGCCCCTGCTGGAGATTGCAGGCGGTCGTGCCGACACATGTTATGCAGACGTGGCCCACTGTTATCCATATCAGGAAGCCGATGCAGAGCAATGATATGCAGCTGGTGCTGGAGTGAGTGCATGTAGACAGGTGAATAGAATTAGTGGCAATAGATGGCACTGATGAGGAATTTCCTATATTCGTCAGCGCGATATAGGGGCGCTGGCACTTAATATTGATTGGACACCGGGCAAACATTTTCTTGCCCCCCCTGCCCCTACCCACACTGGCCCCATTGCACTGCTCGCACATGACCATCTCCTCCTTGGGGCTCTTCTCCCACAGCTGGCAGTGGGGGAAGGCTGCCTTGCTCTGCTGGTAGGACTCAATGATGTCCTCCAGAACCTGGTTCTTGACTAATGGTTCTTCCTTACAGGCCCCACCAAGTGCCGGAACGCCAAGGCCCAGTCGCACATGCAGGCTCTTTTGCAGGCTCAAGGGGCAGCTGCTTTGGGCCCCGCAAGAATGACTAGGCCCAGAGCTGATTTTGCCCTGCGTTAAAGATGGCTGTGCTAGTGCCTTGTGAGCAGCATCCACCCAGGTATAGCGGAACCGTTAAGATTAAGCACCTAAGCGTCATCCAGTTTGGTTTGTCATGGCGTGATAAGCGGTTTGTATCACCCAGAGTTCTCACCCATACAACTTGAGGGACTCTTGTTTCATTTAGGGATGCTTGTTTCATTTACGGCTTGTTCACACCAGCCCCCAGTGCGTTCTGGCCCGATTTGGTGCCAGAATGCACTGGATTGCATCCCAGCAGGCTGCGTTCTGGGGGGGCGTGGTGGTGCGTTTAAGTCAATGGCACCACAGCCACACACCCCTGGCCACAGTGTGATCACCCGCACTGGAATGCTGCATGCATCATTTACTCTGACTGATGTGCCAAGCGTTCCGATGCTGGCGATCGCACAGCGGCCAGGGGGCATGGCTGCACTGTCATTGACTGCAATGCACTGTCACCCCCCACCGGCCCAGAATGCAGTGAGATGGCCGGGATGGGATCCACTGTGCGTTTTGGCACCGAATCGGGCCGGAACACACTTGGGCTGGTGTGAACTAGCCCTTAGAGGGAACCCGATTTGCAGTTTCAGCGCAAAACTCATGAAGATCAGTCTTACCCACCACCGCAATAGGGATCACCACCTTTACTTGAGTGCACTGGGGCAGGAACAGCGCCATAAAAATTTCTGCTCCACTTTGGCATGCCATTCCACTCATGCTGAGTGCAAAAATATTGCACCAGACTAGCCATAAGGCCTGTCTTGGAGGCGAAGTGCAGAAAATTGCAATATGGTGTGTGACCAAGTGCACAGTGAGTCATGTGGGGTCCCATACCCAAGTGACTTTCTGCGCACCCCTGGGACGCCACCCCCAGGGGGCACAACACCACAGGCTTCTGCCGCCCCCAACCCTCCAGCCAGACCAAGCTTCGTATCCATTCTCTGAGGAGGCATTACCACCTTCAGCCTCCTGCCGACAACTGGGGACAAGCCCGGCATAACCGGACCAGAATGAACCCAGGAGGAAAGGAGGCCCCTCCAGTACCCACCAATCACATCAGGGAATACCGAGCATCCTGCCCGTCCGGTGGCTCGATGCCTTTCTTCCCTGAAAACTGATAAGAACAGATACTACACTTGATCTTAGCCAAAAGGCAGAGAAGCGATCATCCCACACTTTACTCTACAAAGCCACTGGGCTTCATGAGCCAAAAAAACCTGCAGATCCAGTTTTCTCTCAATGACAGTACCCCAGAGCCCCTCAACTTGTATGGGTGAGAACCCCCGAGTGATCCAAAAAGCTTATCAAACTAAGACAAGGGTGCAGCACTGTCATAATATCACAATATATCTATAAATGTAATAAAGACTGTTTCACACCAATCATTTTTTTATGTTTCCTCTTCCTGTTAATACACGACGTGTGTCAACATATTTCTTCTGGTTCACATTTACATATAATTATACATTTTTAAGATTTAGCCCATGTATTAACTTAATTGAACCCAGAAATGTTTGCTTTACTTTTCTCTCAAGGAAGATTCTTAGGACTGTGAGTGTGTTGCTCTTTTATATCATAGTAGTTATGGTTTTTTGTTACAATGTATTCTCTGGTGTACAATGTGCCAGTTTCTTCTTTTGTGGCTCCTTTTAGTGGTTTTAGTATACGTGTACTAACACGGCACCACCCACATCCCTCACCCATTCTTCACATCACTTCTAACAGGAAGCAGAGCAGGGTTATTGGGTGACAATGTGATTACTATGTTTGTTTTATTTATGCTTTAGTTAGTTTTGTGGCCTTCGTGTTAGAATGTGGAACATGTAGCCCAAAGTTCTGGCGTCAACCATAGAGTTGCGCTAAACGCGCAGGATCTGGGTTTTTGGTGCACGCTGTTGTACAGTGGATGGTACCTCATGCTAGGTGTGCTGGTGCGCTGCTTTTTCATTTATTCTCAATGGCACCCCAACTTCAACCCGTTCCCTGGTGCCGCACAAATGTGCATTCCATGTGCACGTCCAGACCAAGCTGGCCATGGAGCCCAACGAGCGTGGTGTGAATGGGACCCAAAAGTCTACAGGTTTTAACTGGCACTACTCAGGTGGAGGTAGACGTAGGGTTGCCACCTGTCCAGGATTCACCCGGACAGTCCAGGTTTTGAATGCTGTGTCCGGGTTTCATGGCAGCAGAACCCTGGACACAAGATGTCAGGCAGACAGGGGCAACCAAAACTAAGATAGAGGCCACTGGCCCCCCACTGAAAATTGTCTCAACTGTGAAATTGACATATGAATGGGTGGCGCTATTGACATATGAATAAGCCACTACTCATTCTTCCCAAAAAAATGTCCGCACGTCGCTAGGGTGTTCGGGTTTCGTGTGAAGAAAAGGTGGCAACCCTAGGTAGACGTAACAAAACAAACAGCAGTAGGAACAGATACTGACTGAGGAAATGCTTCCTCCTGCCTGCAGCAGACCGATGGCATCATCTCAGCCAAGGCAAAGTCAACGGACCAGAGCTCAAGGCTGGCTTTTTAAAGAACACTGTTGCTGTGTGTTGGGACACGTCAGGAATTCATTCATGAGGACTTGTAATGTTACTGAGAGGTCCACATGGAAAGCATTGTGTGCCCTGGTTTGAACCTGAGCTGTATCACATACCCCTATACAGTGAACATCACGGGGCATCCTATGTCAGTGACAGGGGAGAAGTGGCAGCTGCAGCCATTGTACAGCAGATGGCACACAGTCTGACACCCTTATGGCAGATGCCAGTTGCAGCCCCTGTATTTGTGCCAGTGTTAGATTTCCACTGGAGATGTTGGTTAAAAATA
>NW_017306398.1:1207066-1208980 GCF_000935625.1 Nanorana parkeri | reverse complement strand
ATATATATATATATATATACACATAGCTGGGTGTGGTGCCGTCTGAAAGAAGAAGTGCTTTATAGCACTGAGTATTGGAAATGTTTTGCATTTTTATGATGCCAGTCAGCATGACAAATAAAATGTTTTAACGTTGCCAACATTAAGACCTACTCACCATGCAATGAATAGCAATGCGCAGCAAATTGTGGAGGATGCATTTAGAATTTCACACCAGTGCACAACTTTACTGGGTGCACACGCACTGCGGTGTACCATGGAACACTTGTCCATGCTATTTTTTTGTGCTGCATTCAAACAATAAGCGCAGGGATTTATTTTTGCCCATTGCCGCATATTTGGTAATGCATCAATGGATCCCAAATGTCTAAATGGGGCCCTAAACATATTATCCAGGGACAGCTTGTTGCTGCTCTGATGAATATGAGATTGATATTCTCAATGTGGTCTCAGGAAACAGCAAATCAATATACACTATATTGCCAAAAGTATTGGGACGCCTTTACACGCACATGAACTTTAATGGCATCCCAGTCTTAGTCCGTAGGGTTCAGTATTGGGTTGGCTCCGCCCTTTGCAGCTATAACAGCTTCAACTCTTCTGGGAAGGCGTCCACAAGGTTTAGGAGTGTGTCTATGGGAATGTTGGACCATTTGTGGGGTCAGGTACTGATGTCGGGGGAGGGGCTCGCAGTCTCCGCTCTAATTCATCCCAAAGGTGTTCTATGGGGTTGAGGTCAGGACTCTGTGCAGGCCAGACAAGTTCCTCCACCCCAAACTCCCCCATCCATGTCTTTATGGACCTTGCTTTGTGCACTGGTGCGCAGTCATGTTGGAACAGGAAGGGGCCATCCCCAAACTCCTCCCACAAAGTTGGGAGCATGAAATTGTCCAAAATGTCTTGGTATGCTGATGCCTTAAGAGTTCCCTTCACTGGGACTAAGGGGCCATGCCCAACCCCTGAATAACAAACCCTCCCCCATAATCCCCCCTCCCCCAAACTTTACACTTGGCACAATGCAGTCAGGCAAGTAACGTTCTCCTGGCAACCGCCAAACCCAGACACGTCCATCGGATTGCCAGACAGAGCTTGATTCGTATTTCAAGGATACGTTTATTCAAAATGTATATTTTAGTATTGGGTAGATGCTAGAGAGCTAAACTGCTGGGGAGTCTCTGGTGTCTCTGTGGGACTGTGGTCCCTACGCTGAGTTCCTGCTGTGCCCATAATAAGAGTCTCCCATCATCCCTGTCCTGAGTTTCTGGGTTTGCACACCTGCTGTGCCTATTATGAGGGGCTCCCACTATTCCTGTGCTGAGTTCCCGGGTCTGTACACCTGTTGTACCCATCGTGAGGGCCTCCCACTATTCATGCTCTGAGTTCTTGGATCAGCACTCCTGCTGTGCCCATTAAGGGAAGTTCTCACCATCCCCACACTGAGTTCCCAGGTCTGCACATCTGCTTTTCCCACTATGAGGGGTTACCACCATTCCTGTGCTGAGTTCCTGGGTCTGCACACCTATTGTATCCATTATGATGGGCTCCCTCCATCCATTGTGGATTTTGTAAATGTATTTTATGTAACAGGAGGAGGTGGAACACACAAAGGTGGCTGGGAACACCCAACATTCCAAGAAGGGAAAGTAGAAGGCTCAGTTGTGGAAAGATCTTGATGCAGGATGCTGGGGAAATATCACTTTTTAATGGATTGTTCCTTTAAATTTGCTTACCTGTATCCTAACTATCAATGACTCAGTTGATTGGAATCTTGTTACTGGCACCGCTTGGATTCTCAGCATCTGACACGAAGACAGATAAAAGGTCCATGTTATAGAAGAGATCTTATACTCACCTCTCCAGTGGCCTGGTTCTCCCACCTTTCTTTCATTCTAGTGTTTCAGACTCTTTAGTTTT
>NW_017306398.1:1206764-1206993 GCF_000935625.1 Nanorana parkeri | reverse complement strand
ATCTGCAGGGCCGGATTTCCCACAAGGCCAACCAAGGCCCGGCCTCGGTGCAGCAGGCAGTAGAGGGGCAGCAGGGGTGTGGAATTCCGATTTGCAGTTGCCCGGGACATGTAGTTCCGGGCGCCGGGCGGGTAGTTGTTTTCTACATTTAGCCCTGATTTGGGCAAACAGAGCTAAATGTACAGCGGGGAAGCCGCCGCTTGTTTTGTACAAGTGATCTCGGCAATGT
>NW_017306398.1:1202649-1206524 GCF_000935625.1 Nanorana parkeri | reverse complement strand
GGAGCGGTTGGCGGGTAGGGGGGTGCATTGAGGAATCTGGCCTTGGGGCAGCGGAGAGAGTAAATCCGGCCCTAGGTATCTGACACTCCCGGAAGTGTCAAAAGCCAAAGAGTGGACTAGAATGAAGGGAAGGTGGGAGACCCATGCCACTGGAGAGTTAAGTATAAGACCTCTTCTGTAGCATGGACCTTTTATCTGTGTTCACATTGGATGCTGAGGATCCCTGTGGTGCCTGTGCAACTGAGTCATTAATATATAGGATAAAGGAGAGTAAAAATGTAATCTGTCCATGGCAGCCCAATTGTTTCATGACAGGTTCCCTTGAACATTGCACTAAAAATGCTCTCAGAGGTGACACATTGGCAGCCATGATGAGAATTAGAGCAAATCCCCCCTTCCCCGGACCAGTGACACGCATTCGCTCCAGGCTCATAAATCACACTCTCACCTGTGTGCCGTCCCCTGCACAGCTGCTTGCTCTACATTTTTGTGCACACAGCCCCCTACGGAACCATGATTGGCAGAGCGTGGGGCGCTCTGTCACCCGATCAGCGGGCCGATCGCACGTGACGCCCATTCCCTTTTAGAACCTGACTCCCTCGCAGAAAAACACGGCGTTCGAAGAAAAGGATACATAATGTAGCGTAATGATATATTTTTTTTAATGAAGTGACACGATAATCATTTACTGAACGCTCGTGTTTTGATTACAGTAACAAGCGGCTTCCAACCGAAGTCGTTTTTTTTTTTTGTACTTTGCTTTGAAACGCGTGCAAGTTAAACAAACACATGAAGGGCAGCTCTTTATGGGGGTCCGGGTACTGCCCTGGGGGACATGTATGGGGGTCCGGGTACTGCCCTGGGGGGCAGGAATCAATGAAAAGAAAAAACTTTTAAAAAATAACAATTTTAAGGGAGCAGTGATTTTAACATCACTTAAAGGGTAACAATAAAAATGAAAAAATCCTTTAAATAGCGTGCCTGGGGGGGGGGGGCTCCCCTTAACCTGCCTGTAAAGTGGCACATCTGTACGATGTATAGAACCTGCTGCAGCAAAACTGACGTTTCTAAAGAAAAAAAAATGGCATACCCTTAAGGTCTGTTGGGAATGTGAGGAGGGACCCCATTTAAAAAAAAAGCGTGGATTTCCCCCCAAATGTCATACTTAGAAGGAAAACAACCATGGATTACAGTAAGGCGCACATTACAGTATTGGTTTATGTTAAAAAATCTGAGGATAATGTCACTTCAAGGCCTGGTAGGAATTTTAGGAGGGACCCTATGTAATAAAAAAAAAGAAAAAAGTGTGTTGGGTTCCCTCTTAAAGTCATACCAGACCCTAAGGTCTGGTAGGAATATTGAGTGGGGGGGGAAATGGATCCACCGACGTAATCCAGCATCAATCACAGCGTCCAGCGTTGTCCACGACGACTCAACGAAATTAAAAAATTAAATTAAATAGAAATAACAATTTAAAAAAACCAGACGAGCGCCGTCCCATCGCTGCGACAAACACCCGCCGCATAATGGCATTTTGACAGATGACGGCAACATATAAACATTTGGGCGGAGCTAGCAGTGACAGCCCAAATGTTGTTACAGGTGAGCCATGATTGGGCAGAGTCCCATGACTTTGCCCAATCATGGCTCTCACAGTTCTCTGTGCCCTGATTGGGCAAAGTCTTACACCTGACCTGCGGCCAGGAGCAAGGCTTTAGCAAACCAGGGCTCACAAGCCACAGTGCCTTCTGCAGGGTGCTCGGCAGGCAAACAGAAGAAGGGACCCTGCGTGGCCCCGAAAACGTTGGCTGTCTGAGGCATGCGACAATTTAATAACAAGCGCTTTACTTCTTGCGCGCATCATCGAGTGCTGGTGACTTCTATTATGGACTGTACCTGACACGGCGCCATCCGTGTTGTCACTTCAAGATCCGACCTCTCATCGAGGTCCGTACGCTGTATGGAGTGCAGGTGATCTCGTATTATCTATTGTGTGTTTGTGGAGGCACACATAGCTAACTAGTACACACAATGGTGGCAGCATAGGACCCTGCACAGGAAAGGAGCCCCCCTAAAATCGGATATCAGGGCCAGTGCTGATTCTGCAGGAAACTAAAACTGTGAAACATCAAGAAGCAGCGTCCATTGTCAGTGATTTCATCAGCAGGCTTGAAAACCTTTTGACTTTAATATTGGGTCACGGTCAGCGCGGTGTATGGCCAGCTTTACCCTTCCCTGCTCTTTCCAAACCTAAATAATACAGGTTTTGCCCCGAGTCGGGCTCATCCGGAATTCTTTCCGCCACGCGGCTCGCATGGCGCTGTATTCCCGTTGAGCGGATGTTCGCCGTCGCGGTGACATGTCCTGGCTGTAGGGCTCGGTGTAATGCGCGGAGTCATCTCGCGGCCTTCCTCTATAGACAATGTAGAGCCGCGCACATCTCTCACATTCTCCGTCTAATGGGGGTAATTGTGTGTGAGTGGCCAGGAATGCGCTGGCAGCCCCGGGGGTGGCGGGGGGGTCATACGGCTCCCTGCTATCTCCTCTGACAATAGCACAAGAATAGACAGGCGGCAGCGGTGTTGGGGGCGGCTCACCCTCGCAGTGTTATGTCTCTTCGCGGCCGCTTGCTACACCATGAACAGTCAGCGCTCCCTGCCAAGCCAGCCATACCATATGTAGACTGATTAAAGAGGACCTGTCATGTCTATTTAACAACAGCATAAAAAAGAACCTAGTGATATGCAATTTGATTGGTTGCTATGGGCAGCTGCTCCAGATTTTGTCTGCTCCAGTTTTGATAAATTCCCCCCAATGTGTTTCAGAATTGCCGTCTTTTTCATCCTTCGTTGCATCTCATCGCTGCTGATCTCCTCCGGGGGAGGACCTACCACGGGTGCAGCCGGGGGCCCGAGCCTGGGATGGGGGCCCAGTATGCGATCTAACACAGCCCCGACGCGGAGATGGGTGTCCGCCGGATACCATCGGATCGGTATCCGGCGGCCCACGGGCCCCCCATCTCTGCGCTGGGAGTATGGGATGATCCGACACTCCCGGTCCGGAGATGATGGGGCCCGCCGGACGCCGATGAGGGAGCCGGGAATGAAAAAGCCAGCGGGAGCATCATGGCGCAGCCCTGGGCCCCTCAGCCATGAGGTCCCAGCAAGCAGCCGTCTAAGCTCACGCTGTCTCTGACAAAAAAAAAAATCTTGCACCAAGGCCCTTTGTTCCCGAGGTCCGCCACTGATCTCCTCCATCCCTTTTCAGCCACTTCCTGTCTATATGCACTATCCCCCAGGATGACGTCTGTCAGTGCCTCCCTTTACCGAAATGCTGCCGATCCCTTTTTACTTTCTCGCGTTGATCTCGTCCGGCAGCATTCCGCAGGATTTCTATGCGGGTCGGATCCGCGTTGCAGCATTCTTCTGCAGTCGATGTCATTACAGTACTTGCCCCGGCAGGTTCACGCTTCCTTTTAATGGGCCCTGTCTCTTTAAATACCGCGGCCTCCTTTCACTTGGATGAGGAATTGATTTTTTTTCCATTTCTCGGCCCGATTACTGTAAATCTTAAAGGGCCAGTCCACCCAAAAATTATATTTGAGTTATAAGGTGGTGAGCGGGGGGCTGAATCAGGTCCTGGCTTCTGATAGGTCTGAAGCTGGGCACACACTATACAATCAGATCGTGCAATCTCCATACAATCTTCTTTAGATTTACCAAAACTGTGTAATAGAAGGGCAAACCTAAACAATTCGATCACTTTGTATCCAATCAGGGAAGTCCTTGCTCCACAAAGCTGATGGCAGATCTAAAGGAGCTTGTACAATCAGATTGTATAGTGTATGCCCCCCCCCCCCCCCCCCCCCAAAACCT
>NW_017306398.1:1201060-1202590 GCF_000935625.1 Nanorana parkeri | reverse complement strand
CCCCCCCCATCCCTATAACCTCACCACAAATGTTACAATGTTACAACCTGGTTGTGCAATGTCCTTCACGATCACCACACACTTTACAATCTGATTGGGCGATCTCCTTTACATGATACAATATGACCCTACAATCTTTGTAAAAGGGGCGGAGCTTCTACGGCATAACATCCTCATTCGGGTGTGCCAATGCAGCAGGATGTCCAATTACAGCCTTTTATCTCACAAATAGGGGGTCTATTTATAAACGATGCGCAGAGCCATTCGCCCTGCGAATCTCTTCGCACATTCGATCTGTGTGAATAGAGCCAAAAACAAACTTTCTTAGTATATCTTCTTTTCGAGTTGAAGGTGACATTCAGAAAATACCACCATATGGCCACTGGATGGAGCTGAGGAGCATGGGAAATAAATACTGACTTTCTATGCTGCTCAGCTCCATCTAGTGGCCATAAATATACTTAGAACGTTCATTTTTGCCTCTAGTTGCCTAGAATGAACATACACTGAAACCTTTCAGGTCTAATGTAATGTAATACGGTATTATGCCCACTAGATGGCGATGAAGAGCATAGAACAGAAATACGTATTCCCTATGCTTCTCAGTTCCAACTAGTGGCCATAAATATGCTGAGAACGTTCAATTGTGCTTCTATTCACATAGAAAGAACGTTCACAAAAGACCCTCCAGGTCTAATGCAATGTAATACCGTATTATGGCCACTAGGTGGTGCTGCGGAGCATAGGGCATTAATACTTGTTTCCTATGCCCCTCAGCTCCATCTAATGGCCATAAAAATACTAAGAACGTTCTATTTTGCTTCTATTTACATAGAAAGAACATTCAGAAAGACCTTTCAGGTCTAATGCAATGTAATGTAATACCGTATTATGACCACCAGTTGGTGCTGAGGAGCATAGAACATAAATACTTATTTCCTATGCCCCTTGGCTCCATCTAGTGGCCATAATGTGGTATTGCATTATACACAGTGGAACTAAAAAGAGACTATATGTAAGAACATTCGTTTTTGCATCTACTTGCACAGAACGAATGCCCAGAAAGATTTGTAGGGTTATAAATAGTCCGCCAAATACTTAAAACATATCAAATCGAACCATGCATGTGTTAAATGGGCTTTCCCCGGCATTGGAAGGCAGCCAGTCCTGATACATACAAGTTACACTGTATCGGTGCCGCTGACACATTTTCTAGAGCTGACCATGAACAGACTGTGGTCAGGTGTCAGCAATGAAGAAGTGAGAAATCCCCGCTGACATTTACGACATAAGGGAGGTCAGAAGTTGTCCTCCAGTGTTACTGAGAAGCGGGTGAATCACCGGCCCCATTTATACTTCTCTGCTCTGCTATTTTATATTCAATGTATCCACAATCGTTCCTTCTAAGGGAAAGGAATCCGCACGCCGCTGACAACATCTGGAACAAACCTGTTACTGTTTTAGGCTGTAGCAACACAATCAGGGTTGTCACTTTGTATTTCAGAAATCCCTAATGCCCAAGAGCTGGGC
>NW_017306398.1:1170517-1200889 GCF_000935625.1 Nanorana parkeri | reverse complement strand
CACTGGCTGCAGTGCATGTCTTCCAGCTGGTCATGTGACACACCGGGTCCCTCTTCCTTCCCCTGACAGTGGGCAGTCCTGGGTGATGTAACTTGAATGACCTCAGCACCCCTCCCTGCATCAATACATTGCGAGTGTAGGGTGCTGTGCTCAGGGGGCGGGGCCATGACGCCCTGCATTCTGTCTTTCCTCTGGGCGTCATTCAATCTGGGAGACCGAGGGCACCATGTGGCAAAAAAGAGGTACTGCAGGGCACAGCGCCGGATTGAAGATGAGTATTGCCACCTGAGCTGCTTTTTATTTTTGCCCCGACACACACACACACACACACACACACACACATACACACGTATAAAATAAAATTATCCTGGAGCGGGACTTGATATGACTGACAAGGCTGGAAATGCCGGCTGCCTGGATGCCTTTGGCCTCAATAGTAAATCCCTGACCTTATATCCTGAAGAAGCCAAAAAATTGCTCTGGGTCAGTGACTCAGAAATGATTGAAGTCTTTGGATCAGCTTAACAACCCAGCCAGGCAACTGACATTTTCAGGAAAGCCCAGCAATGGGCTCTTATGACGGGCTTACTTTAAAGGGTAATTCCACTTTCCCAGATGAATTTGTGAAAATGGAGTGACCCTCTCCAATCTGGCCCCCTCTCCCTTGCTATAGTTATTACCTTTGGGCAAGCGCTCCTTCCCCTCCGCCGATGCCGGTGTACTATCCATGTGGCATACTGCCGTGTAGTGCAGCCCTGCACTCTGGATTTTGAATTTCGCTTGCAAATGGTAAGCACTCATTGGTCAGCGCGGTCACCTGACTGCACTGACCAAGGAGAAGTGCTTCTGACCGTGGACCGTGGATAGTACATCGGCACTGGCAGAGGGGAAGGAGCGTTCGCCCACAGGTAAGTATAGGGGTGGGGTGGGGGGGTCACATTGGAGGAGGTAAATCCATCTTCCCAAATTCACCTGGGAACGTGGACTTAACCTATAAAGTGGCCCAGAATTTGAGCAGTGTGTGGCCAGCTTAGAGTACAACTGAGGGCCCAGTCACACCACTGCCAGTGTCTTCCAAGCCCTGGAACACACTGGATCGCATAGATCAGGCCAGTTCACGTTCTTGGGCGGGAGGGGGGTGTGGCAGTTCCATTCATGTCAATGGTATCGCAGGCTCGCCCCCCGCCCACACCGGAACGAGAGGTATCGGAATGCCTTCCGTTCCAGTGCATGCACTATTTGTTCTGATCGCACTGCACTGGAACGGTGTGGGCAATCGCACTGCAGGCAGGGGGGGGGCATGTCTGTGGTGCCAGTGACAAGAATGGCACCGACATGCCCCCCTTCTGCCCCAGAAAGCCGCCCCGCCTGATCTATGCGATCCAGTACATTCCGGGCTGGGATAGGGTTGTCACCTTTTCTTTCAGCGAATCCCGAACAATCTAGTGACGTACGGACATTTTTGGGGGCGATTAAGTCGCTGCTTATTCATATGTAAATAGTGCCGCCCATTCTTATGCAAATATCACAGTCAAGACTATTTTCAGTGGGGGGGGGGCCAGTAGCCTCTATCTTAATTTAGGTTGCCCCCTGTCTGTCTGACATCTTGTGTCCGGGTTTTAGCTGCCATGACACCCAGACACAGCATTCAAAACCCGGAATGTCCGGGTGAATCCTGGACAGGTGGCAACCCTAGGCTCGGACTGTGCCGGAACGCACTGTATAAGGTGTGACTAGGCCCCGAAGCCATTGTTTTAGTTTTGTATAGAGTAAAGAAGGTTGGTGACTAGGGTTGCCACCTTTTCTTCAAGTGAAACCCGAACACTCTAGCGACGCACGGACATTTTTTGGGGAGAATGAGTCGTGGCTTATTCATATGTAAATAGTGCCACCCATTCATATGTAAATATCACAGATGAGACTATTTTTAGTGGGGGGGCCAGTAGCCCCTATCTTTATTTTGGTTGCCCCTGTCTGCCTGACATCTTGTGCCCGGGATTCAGCTGCCATGAAACCTGGACACAGCATTCAAAACCCAGACTATCCGGGTGAATCCTGGACAGGTGGCAACCCTATTGGTGACCCCTGCAAGCTTTTTTTTTTGGGGGGAGGTGGGAGGAAACGTCTTTTTACTTCCTAATAGCCACAACAGGAAGTGAGAGGGAATCCTTCCATCAAGAGGGGAATCCCAGAACTAGTGTCCCCATTGGAAGATTTCCCATCTGTTCCTGTTCTTCATTTAAGCAATTTTTCGAGTTTTACAAAAAGCAATATGGAACAATGCATGTATGCATCAGGTGCGTCCACACACAGTAATGCGGTAACCCAGACTGGAAAGGATTTTGATACATGGCGTGGTCAAAACATACAGGTTTCAACAGTTAGCATCGGGATCAAGAACAGAGTGGTCCGGGTCAAAGCGTGAGTCGGGTGCTCTGACACTCCGGTGCGTCCACTGCACTGCAGCGGCAGTGGGAGCAGCGAGAGTGGGTGGCCCGCCCTCTCAGGGTCATAGGCATAAAACAATGATATGAGTGGGATGACCTCACAATGGTGAGAGGATCATATATGCTAGTAGCATGGGGAGAAAACGTTTTTTCAGAGGGGGGTGACACCAAAATGACTGTGAGTCATTTTGGTGTCACCTGGGTGCGGGCCACACCCCCCGCATACCCCTTGTGACGCCACTGGGGGGTTGTAATCCTTCTCCACTCTATCGAAAACTTTAAAAAAAAAGTTTGGGCTTCAGTAGCACTTTAATTTTCTTTTTCATATATATTTAGGAAACATTTCTGCAGAATGAGGAGGAATTCTCTGGCGCGGTGCATAGCTCAGAGCTCAGCTCACTGACTCTTGGACAGTCATAAATAACCCGGCGGCAATCAGCGTTTTTATTGGCTCTTCTCGGAATCGACCAATCGTTAAATCGGCCTTAATCGTTTGGGTATCTTGTAAAATGTAACGCCGATAAGCTGGTTACCACAACAGCGCAGTGTGTACACGGAAGTCCCGGAACCCCGCCCGTGTCACTGGAGGATGTGTGACCTGATGCTCTGGTAACTTTCTCAGCTGCTGGGATTAGTGGCTTCTGCTTTTTACGCCTGGTGACGAAAGAGCCGTTGTGCCCCGCTGCCATCGATAAGCACCCACAAGACATAGTTACATAGTATCTGAGGTCGAATAAAGACACAGGTCCATCAAGTTCAACCTATTGCGTGTATGCATGTGATTCTGCATGTGTATGCGCGTGTGTACGGGTCCCTGTGTGATCTTGCTCATAAGAGTACCTGAACCCCTGTATGTTTCGGTCTCTGAGGAAGTTGTCCAAATGCCTTTTGAACGATTCAACACTCAGCTGAAATCACTGCTTGCGGCAGCGAGTTCCAGACCCTAACCGCTCTGACTGAGAAGAAGCCCCTACGCCCCTTGTGCTGAAATCTTTTCTCCACCAATTTTAGGTGGTGGCCTCTAGTCCTTGTTATGGAGTTTACCATAAAACGTTTATTGCTGATGTAGCTATCCCCATTGAACATCTTGTACATCAAAATCATGTCCCCTCCTTAAAGGAGAACTATGGGGTCAGGGCTTTTCCCCATAGTTCTCCTTAGGGTAACAGGAGGACACAAACTAGCGTCCTCCAGTCACCCTAAGCTCAGTATACTGTATCTGTAGCTGTAGCTCGCGGTATACTGAGACGCCGGAGCGGATCCTCGACATCGATGTCGTGATCCGCCCAGCTGCGTGAGTGACAGCTGGCTCTGCCTATCTAGAGGCAGAGCCAGCTGTACCCGCCCCCTCCCCCGTCCGTTCCGCCAGTCAGCGCGGGCGGAGCGGAGCGGGGAGGGGGGAATCCAGCCCCTCCCCTGTCACGGCAGAGAGCCATGACAGGATCGAGAGGTGAGTGAACGCCGGTATGTGTTCGCTCACCTCCCGATCTACTGAGCCGACCTGTGACAGTCTCATTGTCACAGGTCGGCTAGAACTATGAGGTGTCATAGTTCTCCTTTAATCTCTGCACCTCCAGCGTGAACATGCCGGGGTGAGAAGAATAATTCTATCGCCATCATTCATGGTTCAAAAGGATTTTTGCAAAAATGAACCCTTGCCGAGGGTAAAAGGGAGGGGGCAGAGGAGCTGTGCCAGCACAAACTGTAATTAAACACTCCCAGAAGAGGAGGGGGCTATGACATGCAAGGAGGGAGGGGCCTCTTCCTGGAGTAGTCAAAGTTCAAAGGCACCTTTACCTTTGAAAAATGTTGCAAGTAAGCATTTACTTATGTATCACTTGCCCCTCCCTTTTAGATTGTAAGCCCTCAGGATCAGGGCCCTCCTCACCACCTTGTCTTGAATTGTATTGTGATTGTAATGTCTTCCTTATATTGTAAAGCGCTGCGCAAACTGTTGGCGCTATATAAATCCTGTATAATAATAATTTACTTGTGTTGGTGACAGGTTCTCTTTAAAGGAGTGAAAATAACAATCAGGTTTGGCCGGGTGTATCCGCAGGGTGTCATGATGGCGCAAGGCTCCGCCCATCCCCGTTGTTGTGCATTCCTACCGACCAATGTCCGCATAGCTGGCATTGTTCAGCCGCTAACGCCGCGCCATTGTAACCCGAGATCCGAGAATCGGAAGAATTTCTGTCATGTACAAATACATTTTTGTGGGCCGTGAGGACAGAAGACATTATCGCCTTCCTCCGAGGTCTGTTACATGAACACATGGCAGGAAACCCAAACCGGGGACTGGGAACCCCGCTGTGGGCCGCAGGATACATCAACGACGTGTCTGTGCATGCAGCGGGGTCAGACGCGTCACATGACCTGCCGTAAATTCTATATCAGGCTTTGCTGGCGGCTCCTCTATGACATCACCGTCCCGATACTGTACATTGTTATCGCCGTAAAATAGAATTACGCCATCGCTTGGCGTCCGGCGGTCTGTGGCGCCCGGGCTGGGAGTCCAGCGTTGGAGAAAATCCATATCAGGGTCGAAAAAGTGTCAGAAATCAAATATTGACGAAAGGAAAATAAATATATTTGAAATATTTTGTCTTTCTCAGTGACGCGCTGGACACAGGACCCACCTGAGAGTGACCCTGCAGAGCCCACCATAGATGCTGCACAGCCCATCTGAGACTGTCTATGGTGGGCTCTGAAGGGGTCTCAGGTGGGCTGGTCAGGGCTGCATCCCTCCCCTCCCTCCTTTCCTTCCTTCCTTCCTACCTTCCTTCCTAGCTCCTCTTACCTGCACACATGGCCTGGCCTCCTCTGCCGCCGGACCGGCCAGAAGTGACGTCACGTCACTTCCGTCAAGTCCGACATCAGACGAGCAGTGTCGCTGATGGGGCCCTAGCTTGTCTCAAAGCCGCTGGAGCGGCAATGCAGGGGCCCTGCGCTGCTAGGGCCAGGCCTCCGCCTCCTCGCCCTTCACTGTCGGCCGATAGTCAAGTAAGGGACCCGGGCGGGCCCCCAGGCTGCCCGAGCCCCTTACATGAGTATCGGCCGTACCCCCCTGATGGCTGCCCTGCGAGCGGTCCAGCAGAAGTAGTCTTCTACTTCTGGCCTAGGCTTGCCACCTTCCAGGATTCACCCGGACAGTCCGGTTTTTGAGTCCTGTGTCCGGGTTTCAGGCCAGCTGACGCTCAGACACAAGACACTAAGCGCCGATACCACCACTTTACATTTTGTGGCAGCTGCAGCTGCCGAGGTCCCTAGCAAGTGCGTGACCTAAAGCAGCTGCATCTGCCTGAAGCCGCATCTTCCTGTAAACAGGCGCCGGCCGGCAAATCTCCTCCTCTGTCATCCTGACACCACCCTGCCCACCTCTAGACCCCCGGGGAGACACTGCACAGCTCGAACAGCACTCCTGGAAGCCTGCATAGCCCACCTGAGACCCCACACAGCCACTTTTGGCTGGCTGTGTGGGGTCTCAGGTGGGCTATGGCCAGCACCCAATCACTGGTTGCTAGGAAGCAGCAAGCACACTATAAATCAAATGGCGCTGTGCCTTCACAACCAATGACACTGTGCGGCCCACACGGCCTCATTGGTTGCTAAGATGCTGGCAGCACCACAGTATCACTTGTTGCTAGGAAGCTAGTGGCTGGCATGCACACCATCATTGGTTCCTAGGAAGCAGACACGTGCACTATAAATCCAATAGTGCCCTGCCTTCACAACCAATGACACTGTGAAGCTCACACGGCACCATTGGTTGCTAAGATACTGGCATCCCCACGGCATCATCAGTTACTCGGAAGCTAGCAGCTGGCCCGCACAACATCTCTGGATGCTAGGACACTATGGCCTGCACAACGTTGTTGGTTGCTAGGACGCAGGCGGGTACACTATAACAACCATTGGTTGCTAAGCTGCTGGCGGCCCACGGCATCATTGGTTTTTACAGTTCACCCGTCTGCGTCCTAGCAACCATCAACATGGTGCGGGCCAACTGCTAGCATCCTAGCAGCCAAAGATGCTGTGCGGCTCAGCCGCTAGCTTCCTAGCAACCCATGATGCTGAGGGGCTGCCAGCAGCTTAGCAACCAACGATGCCATGTGGGCTACATAGTGTTATTGGCTGCAAAGACAGCGCCATTGGTTGCTGTAGTGTGGCCGTCGGCTTCCTAGAAAACAATGAAGCGGTGCGGCTCAGCCGCTAGCTTCCTACCAACCAATGAGGCCGCGGGGCCGCCAGCATCCTAGTAACCGATGAACAAAAGGAAGGTACAATTAAGACTTGATGACTCCGATAAAATAACATTAAATACTTTATTGCCAATTTAAATCCAAACACAGCAAGACTAACGCCGGCCATACACGGAGCGAATGTCGTCTCATTCAACCGGCTGAAATTTGAGGTCGGCTCCGCTGGCTGCCAACGTCCTTCCATCTGAAAATGAAAGGAGGCGGGTGGAAAATTCTAGACCGAACAGTGACCGCAGCTGATTGGCTGATTGTTCTGGTATTCTCACAGCGGGAGGCATCGGCTGGGCAAACAAAGATATTGAACCTGAAGATCAATAAGGAATGTGAGGATTGCAACCCATGAGGACAAGTCAGGGAGGCGGGGGAGGGGGCTATAGCAGCAGGTCCCCGGAGACGGTCTCATGGTTGGACAGATCAATGGCAGGTCTCTATGACACACCTAGGGGCCTGTACTGGACAAGGCGCTGCAGACAAGGCTGAGCTGGAATTTAAGCACAGGGATCAAAGTGCAGTAACAGAAGTGAGACAACTCGGTTGCCTGCTGTACCGCCGCCCACAAATCATCCTGAGAATGGATTGGCTGCTGCAGGGATGTCCTGGGCTCCATAGGGGAACTGCAAGATGCAATAAAATGGAATTCCAGCTCGAAATTCTGGCCTATTTCTTCCGCTGGGGAGCCACGGACAGCACAAAACCTGAACGCATGCAATCTGCATTGGTGGTTGTGCGCCCAGACGCATGCGCTGGTTTACTCTAGTCCTGCATATAACCACATACAGCCATTGACTCCTATGGGAGGCTGAACCCATGGCTCCCCGGCGGTAGCGATATGCCACCCTGAGAGCCCGTTCACATTGAGCGGTTCGCAAATCGCGCGTTTGTCGCGCGATTTGCATTTTGTGCGATATCGCGCAAATGCTTGCATTGAGCAAGCTTGAATCACGGCTAAATCCGCTCCAAAAAGGGTCCTGCTGTAGCGACACACGACCCGCGACAGCATGACCCTTTGCCCCATTGAGAAGCATTGGAGAGCGATATCGCGCGGTAAATTGCCGCGATATCGTGGGAATTACCGCGCAATAAATCGCTCAATGTGAACGGGGTCTGAGTTGCGCGCCCGCACTCAAACCACAAGCTCCATAACTCATTGCGCCTTGTTCATATTGGCGCCTTGCAGCTGGATTCTAATGACTTCACACCTCTAGCCTCGGGATCTACATGGGAGACGAGCCTCTGCTTGCATTAGGGCTGGGGGCTCCTGAGAGGAGCACTGAGGCAGGGTGCTGTGACCTTTACAGGAAGCTATGTATAGCACCCTGCCGGCCCCTCCCACCAGCCATAATCTGCCTGCATTCAGTGGTGTATTTTGGCTTTGTGCTGCCCTAGGCAAGACTAAGCTCGGGCACCCCCCTCAATCTAAATTTGCCCCACCCCCATCCTGTTTAGGACATTTTGCGCAAACCTGTCAGTCACTGGATACAGCGCACACGGGGTCTCAGGAGAGCTGTGTAGGGTTTATAGTGGGCTGTGTGGTGTCTATGGTGGGCTGTACAGGGTCTCAGGAGAGCTGTGTAGGGTTTATAGTGGGCTGTGTGGTGTCTATGGTGGGCTGTACAGGGTCTCAGGAGAGCTGTGTAGGGTTTATAGTGGGCTGTGTGGTGTCTATGGTGGGCTGTACAGGGTCTCAGGAGAGCTGTGTAGGGTTTATAGTGGGCTGTGTGGTGTCTATGGTGGGCTGTACAGGGTCTCAGGAGAGCTGTGTAGGGTTTATAGTGGGCTGTGTGGTGTCTATGGTGGGCTGTACAGGGTCTCAGGAGAGCTGTGTAGGGTTTATAGTGGGCTGTGTGGTGTCTATAGTGAGCTGTACGGGGTCTCAGGTGGGCTGTACAGGTTCTCAGGAGGACTGTGCAGGGTTTATGGTGAGCTGTGCGGGGTCTATGGTGGGCTGTGATGAAGTCTATGGTGGGCTGTACAGGGTCTCATGACTAGGGCAAGGCTTAGGTTCTCTTTTTACCTACCCCTGCTTGCCAACCACCAACCCCCCTTTTCCTTCCTTATCTAAAATAACAGGCCACACAGAATTGGATATAAATTGGCTGTAACAGCCCTTTATTACAAATATTTAAACATTAACAAATCCATATAAAACTTTCATTAACTACTTATGTGTGTGTCCATGTACACCCACCTACTGCAGGGTCCCTTTCCCTGTGCTGCTCCTCTTACCTGCAGCCCAAAGTGCCATCTGTACCAGCAGAATACATTGCAGTCCCCAGCCTGCTTCTGGGACATCCCGGCATCAGATCACATGCTATGGCCAGCCCCTCCCGCCGCCTATTTTGTTCCTGTCTTTTGCTCCGTGACTATCTGGAGAGCTGTGCATGGTCTCAGGTGGGCTGTACGGGGTCTCAGGAGGACTGTGCAGGGTTTATGGTGAGCTGTGCGGGGTCTATGGTGGGCTGTGTGAAGTCTATGGTGGGCTGTACAGGGTCTCAGGAGAGCTGTGCATGGTCTCAGGTGGGCTGTACGGGGTCTCAGGAGGACTGTGCAGGGTCCCTTTCCCTGTGCTGCTCCTCTTACCTGCAGCCCAAAGTGCCATCTGTACCAGCAGAATACATTGCAGTCCCCAGCCTGCTTCTGGGACATCCCGGCATCAGATCACATGCTATGGCCAGCCCCGATCCACCCGCTGCTTCTCCTCCACCTCCTGTACAAAGCCAGCCGGTCCACATCTCACTGGGCCCTCCCCTGCACCGGGCAGCCCTCTAATTAGGCAGCCGCTCTTAGGGCTTTGTGGCCGTCTAGTTTGCCTCATTGGGCAGCCGCCACTGCCTGATTCTGTGCCGCCCATCCTCGGCCCACTGGGCAAGTGTCCAGTATGCCCAAAGGCAAGTCCAGCCCTGTGCGCCTCATTGGTTTGGGGCAGCGTTTTCTGCCGCCCCCCCTGGAAAGTGCCGCCCTAGGCAAATGCCTAGTTTGCCTTGCGGTAGATACACCCCTGCCTGCATTGCATAAAGAAGCACAGAAACCCAGCGATGACATCACCGGGTCTAACATAAGGCGTGTCATGAAAACAGAAGAGATTTATTATGGGGGATAAAAGGAGGAGCCGGGGAAAGGAAAACCTAAGCAGATTAAACTTCAGCTTTAACAACTCGCAGTAGCTGCTCCCGGACAATACGTGCATGTACGTACTAGTTCCAGAACACGCCATCTGGAATGAATCACGCAATTCTGCACGTGTGGCAGCCACGAAGGGACACGGATGTATACAATGAATTGTTTAGAGTCACTGGGAGCTCCAGGGGAGGTGTGGGCCAATGCGCGGCGAACGCGCAGGGCGACGCGTCCCTCTGGTTTGCAGGGACTGTCGGCAGGGGGTCCGTCTAGAAGGACAGCGGATCTGAGGCACAGCTGTGTGCGTGGGTGGGGGGTGTGGTCCTGCCTGGAATAAAGTAGCTGTGGCTACGCGCAGCATTTTGATATCCGTACGGAAGAAGCAAATCGCATTGGCGTGGAGGATGGGGGTAACAGGCATAATACTAACGTGCTGGAGAGAGATGGGAGATGATTGCATAGATGAGGATCGCTAGCTGCTGGTGAAGTACCAAGCTGGCGCGATCCGGGCACTCGAGAAAATAGATCAGGGGTAGGCAACCCCAGGAACTGCAGCTGTTGTGGAACGACAAGTCCCATGAGGCATTGCAAGACTCGTGACAGCCACAGGCATGACTCTCAGAGGCAGATGCATGGTGGGATATGTAGTGTCACCACAGCCGGAGCACCATGGTTGCCTACCCCTGTATGCTGCACCTCCTGACTGGTTCCTTGTCCTTCTGTCCCCCAAAATTGTTTGGATCTGGATCGGTTTACACTTGGTGGCCAAATGCCGGAGAATAAAATCTCAGCAGGTTCTTTGTATCACGTTACAATAGGGGCCAGCTTAAATAACGTGGAAGACCCCTGAAAAACTTTGGTAGAAACTGTGGGGTACTACTATGTAGGGGGATGGACCTAGGCCCAAAATCCTTGGCCTCATGATGCGTGAACGTGCGTCGTGTTAAGGCAACCCATTCAAACGAATGAGCTGATAATGCACCAAAAAAATTTACATGAGCGATTTTTGGCAAGGCGATAGTAGAGTGGGAGCTGCGTTGCCTTAGTGCATTGGGGTGCTATTCAAATAAATGGTCCAGCAATGCATCAAAATGTACAAAAATAGTTGACATGAACCATTTTTGGCAAGGCACCCGTAACGCATGGTAGTGTGGTACCGTGCATTGTGGTGCACTGAAACATATGTGCGTAGGAGCTGTGTTGCATAATGCTTGGGGTGCCATTCCAAAAAAGGGTCCGGCAACGCATTGAAGCATCCAAAAAGGTCATCATGATCCATTTTCTGCAAACTGGAGCTGCGTTGCCTTAGTGCTCGGAGTGCCGTTCAAAATGAAAAGCGCGCTAATGTGCATTCACGTGTGCATTAACGCATCGAAGTATTGTGTTTTGGCCCATAGGGCCCATCATTTTATCACACCAATGTTATGCATTAACACCAGCATGCTGATGTGTGTTTTGCCATGCGTCAACATGCATTGCACTAAGGCAACCCATTCAAGATAAATAGCCTGCCCATGCACCATTTTTGGTAGCGTGCTGCGCAGCAATGTGCGTTGGTATCTATCTATCAAGGTGTGATCGGGTGCTGATGGGGTCCATGGGATGAGGTGCTGATGGGATCCATGTGATGAGGTGCTGATGGGGTCCATGTGATGAGGTGCTGATGGGGTCCATGTAATGAGGTGCTTATGAGGGCCATGGGATGAGGTGCTGATGGGATCCATGAGATGAGGTGCTGATGGGGTCCATGTTATGGGGAGCTGATGGGGTCTATGTCATGAGGTGCTGATGGGGTCTATGTCATGAGGTGCTGATGGGGTCTATGTCATGAGGTGCTGATGGGGTCCATGTCATGAGGTGCTAATGTGATCCATGTGATGAGGTGCTGATGGGGTCCATGTAATATGGTGCTGATGGGGTCCATGTAATATGGTGCTGATGGGGTCCATGTAATATGGTGCTGATGGGGTCCATGTAATATGGTGCTGATGGGGTCCATGTAATATGGTGCTGATGGGGTCCATGTAATATGGTGCTGATGGGGTCCATGTGATGAGGTGCTGATGGGGTCCATGTAATATGGTGCTGATGGGTTCCATGTAATATGGTGCTGATGGGGTCCATGTAATATGGTGCTGATGGGGTCCATGTAATATGGTGCTGATGGGGTCCATGTAATATGGTGCTGATGGGGTCCATGTAATATGGTGCTGATGGGGTCCATGTGATTGGTTGCTGTTGCGTCACCCTTTACACGGGCTGCTACATTTCCAGTTGCGTGATTGCGCAATCTCCCACAATGCCGCAATTTCATCGCGATTAATCCTCTTTGTTTTCCGTCAGTAGGCGGTGAATCACTCAGCAATCCTCTCACTTAGGTGAATCACGGGGGCGATATTCCCTATTCAGCCCCCTCCCCCCGTGGAGTTCGTCTCATGAGACTAATCCCCCAACAATCACCTGCAGTAGCACAATAGTTTTCATTTTCAGCCTCTGAGATTAATAACGGCCCGAGTGTCCCGATCCCTGCGCCACGCACAGCGCCCATCCTCGTCCGATGACTCAATACACAATGCAGGGGCAGGTGACCTTGGCACTCCAGGTGCTGCGGATACCTGGAGTATCAGGCCCTTTACCACACCAGGCCCTTTACGTCTGGTAGGAACTTTAAGGGGGCACCCCAGCCCCCAAAAATGGGAAAAAAAATGTGGGGTCCCCCCTAACATTCCTACCAGACCCTTGATCCGAGCATAGGCCTGGCAGGGCAGTAAAGGGGACGATCGAGCGCTCCCCCCCCCCCCCACACGCCTTACCAGGCCACGTGTCCCCATGCCGATGGTGACAAGGACATCTTCCCCACAACCCTGACCCGGTGGTTGTGGGGGTCTGCGGGCAAGGGGGCTTATTTACATCGGGATACCCCTTTAATTAAGGGGTCACCCAGATGCCGCCCCCCTCCCTTGTGAATGAGTAAGTACCCATTCACTAAATGGTAAAATGTCAATGTAAATAAACAAACCACATTTAATTTTTTAATTAAAATCCTTTAATTAAAAGAAAAAAATGGCTCCACCGATGTAATCCAGCGTCAATCACGATGCACGACGCCCACCGACCCGCCGAAATTAAAAAAAAGTCCCGCCGCACCACGACCGTCCGAACCCGGCGGAAACTCGCCGCAAAATGACATCTCCTGCCCGAAAGTAAACAGATGGGCGGAGCGAGCCGTGATGTCACAGGGCTTGCTCCGCCCCTTTTGACATTCTCAGCTGTCAAATATCGCATAGCATTTGAGTTTGTGAGCCGAGGTGTCATAATACTATTGGTATGCATTGAACGAACGAAACGCGGCGATTCGTACAGACTACCGCTAACGAATTTCGGAATCGGAAATTCGGATTCGTTTGTAATTCGTTATTCGGATACATCCGAATCTCCGAATTTCCGAAATTCCGTCCGAATCGCACATGTCTAGTAATAAATACCTGGAAGTGTTACAATGACTCATTACTACGCATGCATCTACTATCTGGGGGGGTGAGGTTCCCTTTAAGATCCCGAGCAGTCCTGTACTCATTGTCTGCTGATTACACGAGTCAGGGACGGGAGGTGACCTTAGCCACTAGACAAAACAGGTTGGGGGGGGGGGATTCCTTATCTGGCCCATTCTATCTAGTGCAGACCGGTGTTCTAATAGGAAGATTCCAAGAAGGGAAGTACAGAGTGAACTCAGCGCTGTGGGCGTGGTCCTGGAATCGGTGTTCTATCGAAAGCTCCAACTGGTCGAAATCTCCAACTACCTCACTGCCAGGCACTTGCAATTTCGATCAGACGACGTCAGACAGCAAAACACAAAGACCGACGGAGCTCTGTACAGCTGCATTTTAACAATATTCAGCAGGCGGCAAACTCGACGAGTATTCTGAAAAAAAAAAACGCTACGCGCGCATGCGCACCACCACTGTACAGAGCTCTGGTCTTTCTGAGCGCCGGGAGTGAGGTAGTTAGAGATTACGATGAGTTGGAGCTTTCGATAGAACAACGTCTTCCTGGGACGATAAGTTCCCTTTCTTCCAGTCGGAGGTTGGGAGGGTGCGACGCTCTGCAGAGCACGCATCACGATGGCTCCTATACATTGAACATACACAGTGGAAAATACCGCACATTCCGCCGGCCGCTGCTTCTCCGTGGACTAAAATGGAAAGCGCCGCCGCCGAACGACATCCACAAATCAGAGGATCATTAAAACACGCACGGGCTAGGAGGAGAAAACATGGAACACGGCGCAGATTTTCCTACATGCATTTCTTTTCCGTGTTTGTCGCGTGTGCGGTAAGCCGTTGAAGCCAATGGGGATGAACGGCAAATGCAGGAACAACATACGCACGAATGCGCATGAATGATCGCACGTTGCCGGAGCGCCTAGGTGTGAACAGGGACAAAGAGATACATATTGTTTACACTGATGTCAGATGTACTGGATACACATAATATGCATCCCCCTTTGGGGCAATAAAGATCTGGCAGAGGTTATGACCCCTGTACCCCCCCTACCCCGCCCACATCAGGAACAGGAAGTCCTCATTCCAGGTTAATGTCGGCAATTGATTTTATCTCAGTAATAATTCCCTGTACACAGATAGGAGCTGATAGGAGACGTCAAATTTGTTTGAAATGTCAACATAGAAATACGGAACAGCAAAACATACTGAGAACATCGAAAGACGACTTTCAGTTCAACGTTACGATAACCTTAAAGCAGAACTCCGGGAAATACCGAAAAATTCCCCTTAGAGGGGCGCTATCCCAACGCTGCAAGGGGTAACTGCTCGTTCAGGTGCTTGGGGGTACCTGAGACATTTACTCACCTGATCATGGTTTTAGCACGGGCTGCCAACACATAGCAAACGGAAGACAATCTGGACCTGCATAATTGGTTGCTAGGACACAGGCGGTCCAAGCATTGTTATGGTGTACCCACCTGCATCCTAGCAACCAACAACCGCTAGCATCCTAGCAACCAATTATTCTGTTTGGGGTGCCCAGCATCATTGGTTGCTAGGATACTAGCATCTGGGCCACACAGCGTAATTGGGTAATTGGTTGCTAGGACACTAGCAGCAGGGTCACACAGCGTAATTGGTTGCTAGGACACTAGATGCTGGGCCACACAGCGTAATTGGTTGCTATGACACTAGCAGCTGGGCCACACAGCGTAATTGGTTGCTAGGACACTAGCAGCTGGGCCACACAGCATAATTGGTTGCTAGGACACTAGATGCTGGGCCACACAGCGTAATTGGCTGGGCCACACAGCGTAATTGGTTGCTATGACACTAGCAGCTGGGCCACACAGTGCAATTGGTTGCTAGGACACATATGACTGTGCTGGGCCAGCTAACATGTAAAAATCGATCTTACGCCGTTTACTGAAACAGAGGACAGATTTCTTGTAACAGTTTATGTAACTTTTGTGTAGAGTTTTGAGTAGATTCCGTGTAGAAAGTTTTGCAGTTGCAGCAGAGCAGACGGTGTACAGGGGTTGGTGTGTGACACGGGGGAGGGTTATGCTGCGTGTATGAGGAATGTATGTCCAGGGCGGGGGAGGGATGGAATTACACGATGTCACTACAGGAGGGGAAGTCATGATGCAGCTTTCTGCCTTGTGTGTCAGGAGGGGGAGGGGGGGAGGAGGGGGGTCCCTCTCTGGCCCTATCTGCTCCTTATTTCCTCCTCTTTACTTCTGCTCCTTATATGGGCAAAGAGAACCGACAGGGTGAGGTCACCGCCAGACCTCTGAGACCGCAGCCAATGCGAGGAGAGGTCACATGACCCCGTCTCCAGAGGTCACATGACCCCGTCTCCAGAGGTCACAATGTTGCAAATATTGGAAACACTTTGTAGAGAAGTTAAACTCACCTGAGAGGGAGACGCGGCGTGCGGGAAAAGTGCAGGAAGCGGGAAACGTTTCTCTTTTTCCTAAGTTTTTCTTTTTTGCCATTTGTGTCCCATTCCAGAGATTTCCCTCGAGTGCAACCTCCCCCCTCCCCCCTGCAAACACATGTCAGAGGACATATTTTGGGGGGGTTATCCCCATTATTCCTGTTCTGGTGACAACTCAAAATTGGTGGTCAGTGGTCACCAAGACAGAGAGCGTGACTCTCCCTAGTGGGGGCTCAGAATTGTGTGTTGGTGCCTACTAGTGATCTATTAGTGTCTCCAGAAAGATGTCCACAGTCTCTGACCATCTCCTGCACCATGTCTGCAGTCTCTGACCATCTCCTGCACCATGTCTGCAATCTCTGACAATCTCCTCTGCTATGTCCGCAATCTCTGACCATCTCCTGCACCATGTCTGCAATCTCTGACCATCTCCTGTAGCATGTCCGCAGTCTCTGACCATCTCCTGTGCTATGTCCGCAGTCTCTGACCATCTCCTGTAGCATGTCTGCAGTCTCTGACCATCTCCTGTACTATGTCCGCAGTCTCTGACCATCTCCTGTAGCATGTCTGCAGTCTCTGACCATCTCCTGCACCATGTCTGCAATCTCTGACCATCTCCTGTAGCATGTCTGCAGTCTCTGACCATCTCCTGTAGCATGTCTGCAGTCTCTGACCATCTCCACTGAGTCATCCAGAGACACACGGACATAGAAACAGAGAATGTATCCCTGAGCCCGCCACCTAACAGGGTGAACAGTGACAGTTAGAGAGCAGAGACTGCTCACTCACCCTGGGGAGGTTGAAGGGCGGATACCTTTGATTTGTGGTAACATGCATTAGCGCAGCGCAATATGACGCACATCCTGCAACGCTGTTTAGTCTGAATGGCGCCACAACGCACATGTGCAGTAAAAGGTCGGTTGCGGCGCATTCCAAACGACCATGTGACATGCCATGCAGAAAGAGACACGTGCAGAGACATGTGCAGAGAAAGAGACCCGTGCAGAGACAGCCATGCAGAAAGAGACCCGTGCAGAGACAGCCATGCAGAAAGAGACCCGTGCAGAGACAGCCATGCAGAAAGAGACCTGTGCAGAGACAGCCATGCAGAAAGAGACACAAGCAGAGACAGCCATGAGGAAAGAGACACGTGCAGAGACAGCCATGCGGAAAGAGACACGTGCAGATACAGCCATGCAGAAAGAGACACGTGCAGAGACAGCCATGCAGAAAGAGACACGTGAAGAGACAGCCATGCAGAAAGAGACACGTGAAGAGACAGCCATGCAGAAAGAGACACAAGCAGAGACAGCCATGAGGAAAGAGACACGTGCAGAGACAGCCATGAGGAAAGAGACACGTGCAGAGACAGCCATGCAGAAAGAGATACAAGCAGAGACAGCCATGCAGAAAGAGACAAAAGCAGAGACAGCCATGAGGAAAGAGACCCGTGAAGACACAGCCATGCAGAAAGAGACACGTGAAGACACAGCCATGCAGAAAGAGACACGTGCAGAGACAGCCATGAAGAAATAGACACGTGCAGAGACAGCCATGAAGAAATAGACCTGTGCAGAGACAGCCATGAAGAAATAGACCTGTGCAGAGACAGCCATGAAGAAATAGACATGTGCAGAGACAGCCATGAAGAAATAGACCTGTGCAGAGACAGCCATGAAGAAATAGACATGTGCAGAGACAGCCATGAAGAAATAGACATGCGCAGAGACAGCCATGAAGAAATAGACATGTGCAGAGACAGCCATACAGAAAGAGACCTGTGCAGAGACAGACATACAGAAAGAGACATGTGCAGAGACAGACATGCAGAGACAGACAGAAAGAGACCTGTGCAGAGACAGACATGCAGAGACAGACAGAAAGAGACCTGTGCAGAGACAGACATACAGAAAGAGACCTGTGCAGAGACAGACAGACAGAAAGAGACCTGTGCAGAGACAGACAGAAAGAGAAATGCTCAGACAATCATAGATAGAGAGAGAGATGTGCAGTTATAAAGAGACATGCACAGTCAGAGACTATAAGCAGCAGACACAGAGACATGCACAGCAGCAGCAGGTAGAGGCAGAGACAGTCCTGCACACCTAGCATGTGAGCACAGTGCATGCCAATAGTGTGACACAGCGAGCAGTCATTGTGTGGCCCCGCCCCCTCCACACCCCCTGGGCAGTCTCAGGCACTCTCTGGCAGTCTCTGCCTCCCAGGGAACAGTCAGTCTCTGCTATTCAGAGGTAAGAGGCAATCTCTGTGTGTGTGTCTGTGTGCTGTGCTGGGGGTGGGGGGTCCCTAGGCTGGGCGCGGTGCTGTCTCATGCCTGGCTGCCCTAAGCACTCTGATGTCTCTTTTATTTCTGCCCAATTCCAGAAATCCCCCCTCCCAGCTGTCTCTTTTGTCTCTGTCCTCCCTTCGGGGTCCTGATCCTCTGTGTCTCTGGATCGGGAAAAAAGGCTCATTGTAGACCTCTGCCACATCTGGGGATGTCTCTTTGCATGGTGATCTCTCTCCCTTTTGTGATTCTGATGGCTGTCTCTTGGATCCCAGTGATTTCAGGGGGTCTCATAGAGTGCACAGTACAATCTGAATCCCACCTAACCGGGAGGAACTTCCTGTGTCCCCAATCCTAGGGGGAGATCCGGGGACACGGAGTGAAGGGGATACAATGTAACCGACAATCAAAATATTATCCTCCGAGAGATTTCTGTGTCATATATATTGTACATTGTGTTCTATTTCCTTCCTGTGCCGTCTCATAGACTGTCTCTTCCTGTCCTTCTCCTGATCTCATAGACTGTCTCTTCCTGATCTCATAGACTGTCTCTTCCTGTCCTTCTCCTGATCTCATAGGCTGTCTCTTCCTGTCCTTCTCCTGATCTCATAGGCTGTCTCTTCCTGTCCTTCTCCTGATCTCATAGGCTGTCTCTTCCTGTCCTTCTCTTGATCTCATAGGCTGTCTCTTCCTGTCCTCTTGATCTCATAGGCTGTCTCTTCCTGTCCTTCTCTTGGTCTCATGGACTCTCTTCCTGTCCTGCACCCTCAGCTGTCTTTCATTGTACATCTCTATCCCTAGCTGTCTCTTTTGTTCTCCCCTCCTTGTCTCCTTCTATTTGCTGTCTCTGATTTTCTTCCTTCCTTGCACAATCATGTTCACAGATGTCTCATTGTAGCTGTCCCTTTTCCTTGCTGTGATGTCTCTTTTCTGCTGTGCATTTATTAATGTAGCCGGGCTGTGGAATAGAATTAATATAATGAGACATCATTGGGGAAGGAGGGGAGATGTCTCTTTTTCTACCAAAAAATGACTGCCTGTTGATACATGAGAGCACACAGCAGTCTCTTTTTTTCCTATTCCACACCCTGTAGCTGGCTGTCTCTTTCCCCTGAAGAAGGTCTCTGCCTCCTGTACAGGGCTGTCTCTTTCTCCTGGAGAGGGTCTCTGCCTCCTGTACAGGGCTGTCTCTTTTTCCTGGGGAAGGTATCTGCCTCCTGTACAGGGTTGTCTCTTTCCCCTGGAGAGGGTCTCTGCCTCCTGTACAGGGCTGTCTCTTTTTCCTGGGGAAGGTATCTGCCTCCTGTACAGGGTTGTCTCTTTCCCCTGGAGAGGGTCTCTGCCTCCTGTACAGGGCTGTCTCTTTCCCCTGGAGAGGGTCTCTGCCTCCTGTACAGGGCTGTCTCTTTCCCCTGCGGAAGGTCTCTGCCTCCTGTACAGGGCTGTCTCTTTTTACCTCAATGTCTTGGCACATACTTCTTCCTTATTCTGTTACTTCTGTAATAATGTTGGCCGGGGATGTCTCTTAAACTAGCAGGAAGTATGCAGAGCTGTCTCTATGCCTGGTGTGCAGGAATGTCTCTTTTCCTGTTCCTCTAGATACAATGTGATGTCTCTTTAAAATTGCTATTGTAGATTATACAAGGCTGTGTCTTTTCCAACCCAATAGGAGGGCTGTCTCATGTCTCTTCATGTACAGAGCGCTCATCGGCCATATTATAGTAATAGTTGCAATTAAAGGTGTCTCATTCCAATTACAACATACAGTCTATTTCATGACTTGTATGCAGGGCTGTCTCTTTCCTTGCTTTAGTATATGAAGTGGTCTCTTCCAGGTCCTATTGTGTGAGGGCTGTCTCTTTTCCCACTGTACAGTAAGCAGGAATGTCTCTTTTTTTTACCTGTACAGTAAGCAGGGCTGTCTCTTTTTCCCCTGCACAATATGCAGGGCTGTCTCTTTTCCCCTGTACAATATGCAGGGCTGTCTCTTTCCTTGATATAGTATATGAAGTGGTTTCTTCCAGGGCCTATTGTGTGAGAGCTGTCTCTTTCCCCCCTGTACAGTATGCAGGGCTGTCTCTTTTCCCCTGTACAGTATGCAGGGCTGTCTCTTTTCCCCTGTACAGTAAGCAGGGCTGTCTCTTCTCCCCTGTACAATATGCATGGCTGTCTCTTCTCCCCTGTACAGTATGCATGGCTGTCTCTTCTCCCCTTGTACTCTGTGCCTGGGCTGTCTCTTTTCCCCTGTACAGTAAGCAGGAATGTCTCTTTTCTCCCATGTACAATATGCAGGGCTGTCTTTTCTCCCCCCTTGTACTCTGTGCCTGGGCTGTCTTTTCTCCCCCATTGTACTCTGTGCCTGGGCTGCCTCTTTTCCCCTGTACAGTATGCAGGGCTGTCTCTTTTTCCCCTGTACAATATGCTGGGCTGTCTCTTCTCCCCCTTTGTACTCTGTGCCTGGGCTGTCTCTTCTCCCACCTTGTACTCTGTGCCTGGGCTGTCTCTTCTCCCCCCTTGTACTCTGTGCCTGGGTTGTCTCTTCTCCCCCCTGTACTCTGTGCCTGGGTTGTCTCTTCTCCCCCCTGTACTCTGTGCCTGGGTTGTCTCTTCTCCCCCCTGTACTCTGTGCCTGGGTTGTCTCTTCTCCCCCCTGTACTCTGTGCCTGGGTTGTCTCTTCTCCCCCCTGTACTCTGTGCCTGGGTTGTCTCTTCTCCCCCCTGTACTCTGTGCCTGGGTTGTCTCTTCTCCCCCCTGTACTCTGTGCCTGGGTTGTCTCTTCTCCCCCCTGTACTCTGTGCCTGGGTTGTCTCTTCTCCCCCCTGTACTCTGTGCCTGGGTTGTCTCTTCTCCCCCCTGTACTCTGTGCCTGGGTTGTCTCTTCTCCCCCCTGTACTCTGTGCCTGGGTTGTCTCTTCTCCCCCCTGTACTCTGTGCCTGGGTTGTCTCTTCTCCCCCCTGTACTCTGTGCCTGGGTTGTCTCTTCTCCCCCCTGTACTCTGTGCCTGGGTTGTCTCTTCTCCCCCCTGTACTCTGTGCCTGGGTTGTCTCTTCTCCCCCCTGTACTCTGTGCCTGGGTTGTCTCTTCTCCCCCCTGTACTCTGTGCCTGGGTTGTCTCTTCTCCCCCCTGTACTCTGTGCCTGGGTTGTCTCTTCTCCCCCCTGTACTCTGTGCCTGGGTTGTCTCTTCTCCCCCCTGTACTCTGTGCCTGGGTTGTCTCTTCTCCCCCCTGTACTCTGTGCCTGGGTTGTCTCTTCTCCCCCCTGTACTCTGTGCCTGGGTTGTCTCTTCTCCCCCCTGTACTCTGTGCCTGGGTTGTCTCTTCTCCCCCCTGTACTCTGTGCCTGGGTTGTCTCTTCTCCCCCCTGTACTCTGTGCCTGGGCTGGCTCTTCTCCCCCCTTGTACTCTGTGCCTGGGCTGTCTCTTCTCCTCCCTTGTTCTCTGTGCCTGGGCTGTCTCGTTTCCCCTGTACAGTAAGCAGGAATGTCTCTTTTCTCCCCTGTACAATATGCAGGGCTGTCTCTTCTCCCCCTTGTACTCTGTGCCTGTCTTATCAACCCAGCCTATGGGACAGACCATTGTGCTTCCTTCACCCTGCAACGCCGTGCGCGGCAATGCTTGCGGATTCGTGCGTCGAGGCTTGCTGCGCTAAGCAGCCCAATTATTAGGGTATAGGCCCCGCCTTCATGTTTGTTTTCAGTACAGCGCAAGGCACAGAGATTCTGGTGTCCTATAATACCGGTGGGTTGCACTGTAGATGCTTTGGGATGCAAGTAACATGGAATGGCAACCAACCGCAAAGCGCATCTTCTGTGCGATACCATGCGTTATTGTGTGACCGAGCCCACCCACATCTTCCTGAGCCCACTGGATGCCTAGAAGGGACCCTCTAGTAGGCCCATTGAAACCCCTTCATAGAGAATGCATGGTTGGCACCTCACTGACCTCCTGTACCCTTCTTTTGGTCAGAGAGGCCACCCGGCACAGTGACGGACCACTGGACCGGTGCTGGAAGAGGCAAACCAAAGCCCAACACCAATGATTTTTGAACTTTTTGGTAATTGTTCTGGTCTTTTGACTTTTGTCATCCGTATGGCTTCCTTATTCCATTAGATGAGTCAATAAAAAAAATGATCATGGTGACCCCCATCAGCCTAGAAGGGTGGGGACCCTCTAATAGGCCCATTGAAACCTTTCATAGTCAATGCATGGTTGCCCCCTCGACCTCCTGTGCCCTTCTTTTGGTCAGAGAGGCCACCCGGCATAGTGAATGCATGGTCGCCCCCTTTCTAGACCAGTCACTGCTGCTCTCTCCTTGTGCAGGGTGACTGGTCTTGTCTCCGCCCCCTCCTGTAATAAAGACCGCTCACTGCTGCGCTCTCTCCTTATGCAGGATGACTGGTCTTGTCTCCGCCCCCTCCTGCAATAAAGACCGGTCACTGCTGCTCTCTATCCTTGTGCAGGGTGACTGGTCTTGTCTCCGCCCCCTCCTGTAATAAAGACCGGTCACTGCTGCTCTCTCTCCTTATGCAGGATGACTGGTCTTGTCTCAAGGTTTCCCTGTGACATCTATGTATTCCTGAAGCTGACGTTGCAGCGGCTGCGCCCGTCTCAATAATTCTCTTATCACATCTCCGTCTCACTGCCGCGTCACTGACGTATTCATGATTGGGTCAACGCGCCGACGTCCGGCACAGTCACTCCCTGTCCAGAGTGACAAGACCTCCTGTTTACTTGAGTCAAAAAAAAATATCCCCTCCAGGTGAACTCTGAACATAGCACAGATGGTAACAGACTTTGGTGCAGGTCCTTACTTGCCTTTGTTCTGTAGATATTGAGCAAGACCATTCCCGTGCACGTCCTGATATCCTGCGAAGGGCTGAGCAGGAAGGGCCGCCTGGTGTCATTACATGATGTAATGGGTGAAGTTTATTTAAACCCTGATGGGATGACGTTTAGTTTGCTGACGCGCGGCGCATCATCGACAATTGCCTTTTATTTCATGAACACGCTTCACCTTTTGTCCAATTTCCCATCTCAGTGCTGCTGATCTCCACCAGCCACTTCCTGTCTACATGCACTCACTCCAGTGTCCGCTGCACATCTCTGCTCTGGGCCAGCATCCCAGTAGAACGGCAGTCTGTGCTTGAGCACTGGGTGTCGGCACAACCGCCTGTAGTCTTCAATCGGGGACGCATGTAACGTGGTGACAACGCAGGAGCACAATTGGGGAAACCGTTGTCACCCCATGACAGGAAGTGCTTGAACAAGGATCATCATAGCAGGTATCGTTTTAAAGAAGAACTCCAGGCAAATAAAATCTTCACCCTTGCAGTGTGGCTACCCCTGCACTGCAAAGGGTTAAGTGCTCATTTTGCCAAGGAGCTAAAATAACAGAGATATACTCAGTGGCGTCACAAGGGGGTTGCGGCTCGCACCCGGTGACATCAGAGGGGGTGACTCCAAAACGACTGACTGTCATTTTGGTGTTACCCTCTCTTTAATGTCGGGGACTCAGCGGCATACCTGGTCCAGGTCAACATCCCCCTCCTCTCTTTGCTGGCATTCCTCACCAAGATGGCTGTCGGCAGTGAAGTACATCACCTTACATGCGTGATGACATCACACCACAGATGTGCACTTATGTGCAACGGCTACACAGGGTGCCGCCGCTAGATAAACTCGCCAAAACCAGCAATCCCAGCTTTCCCCTAGACCAGTCCCTAGAGCCAGGGGTGTCCCGAGGCCGGGTGACACCCCGCCGTGATGTCATCGCGCATGAGTCTGATGTCGCCACGCGCGTGCGCAATGACGTCGTTGCGCATGTGCGTTCATCTTATTGACGCATGCCGGCAACCATCTTGGTAATGGACGCTGGCAGAGAGAGGAGGGGGCGTTCACCCGGAAGGTTGAGGTATGCCGTCCGGTCCCCTCCTCTCTCCTGACAATGTCGGGGGTCTCGGTCAATGACCGAGTGCCCGACTTTTCAGAGGGGGTGACACCAAAAGGACTGTCAGTCATTTTGGTGTCACGCCTACAATGGTGGCACCCCTGGCATGTCCCACTAGAGATAAAACTACGGTGCCACATTGCCGGGGATGCCATGTCACATGCACTGGGTGTTGCTGTCCTTATCTTGGGTTTATTGAATGCTCCGTCATTGCGTATCACAGCTCATCCTTCACTCTCCCTTGTTACTGTCGGAGCTCTGGCTTCCAAGTCCCGTCACGGCGTCATTGCTGGGTCCCATCACTCTGCTTGTATGGTCACCTCACTCTCCCCATTGTCGTAGCTCCATCACGTCATTGTCATTCCTCCTCATTGCTGTCATTGCTCCCTTCTCTGAGCGCCCCCCACCTCCCACGGATCCACCATGCTGCACCCACTCCCTGCTGTCACCGCTCCCTCCTGCATCTGTCTTTTCTCTGAGCTGTCACCCTCATCCTGCAATCACCCCCCACACACAATTGTCTCAGCCGCCTTTCCCTTCAGTTTAACTCTCCAGCACTCCCTCGCTCTAGCACAGAAGTATGTTCTCTAGATGCCACCAAGATCTTATCCAACGTTGTTCTTATAGATACTAGGGATGGGCTGTATGTTCGCTAGTTCGAGCGTTCGCTGAACGCACGAACTTTGTGGGATGTTCACGGTCTGTTCAACCGCGCAACATCCCGCGCGGCAATGCGCCTTCTGAAGCTCTAATTGGGTAAAGGCTTGCACCTGACCTCAGGTCAGTACTCTGTTAGAGCCATGATTGGGCAGAGCCATGATTGGGCAAAGTCATGATGACTTTGCCCAATCACGGCTCATAGCTAAGTCCCAGCAGCACACTATATAAGGCTTTAGATCCATTGATTAAAGGAGAACTATGGGGTCAGGGCTTTTCCCCATAGTTCTCCTTAGGGTAACGGGAGGACACAAACTAGCGTCCTCCCGTCACCCTAGGCTCAGTATACTGTAGCTGTAGCTCGCGGTATACTGAGACGCCGGAGCGGATCCCGACATCGATGTCGAGATCCGCCCAACTGCGTGAGTGACAGCTGGCTCTGCCTATCTAGAGGCAGAGCCAGCTGTACCCGCCCCCTCCCCCGTCCGTTCCGCCAGTCAGCGCTGGCGGATCGGAGCGGGGAGAGGGGAATCCAGCCCCTCCCCTGTCACGGCAGAGAGCCGTGACAGGATGACATCCATGTAGTTCTGCATACAGTATCTGGCCAAAACTACATGGAACCCCTGACCACCAACACCTATTAAATGGGCCCAGGTTTGTGGACACCCCTCAAAATGATGGAGTTCACTAAAGGGTATCGCATATGCTATAGTATACAAGGACATTGTAGACAATTGTGCACTTCCAGCCTTGTGACAACAATTTGGTGAAGACTCTTTTCTGTTCCAGCATGATGGTGCCCCCCACGTGCACAAAGCCAACTCCACAAAGACCTGGTGTGATGAGTTTGGTGAGGAGGAACTTGAGTGGCCTCCACAGACTTCAACCCTACTGAACACATTTGGGTGAATTTGGAGCCAGGTCTTCTCACCCAACATCTGCTCCTGACCTCACAGAATTCCTTTTGGCGCAATGGGCACACACTACAAAATCTTGTGGAAGATCTTCCTAGAGGAGTGGAGGCTGTTTATTAGACATGTAAGCTGTGGAAAAATTCAGATCGGTTCGGATATTTCGTTATTTCGGGGTTCGGATCCCAAATTCAATTCGGTTCTCGTTTCGGATTCGGACGAAATGCGAATTTTCGTTCGTTTCGGATGAGTTTACGAATATTCGTTGCGAATACCACCGAAAACCATCCACAGATATTAATACTAAAGCTGAGACTCCCAGACCCGAATGGCATTCAGGATCCGAATTTCCATATTGCATTCCGGAGTTACCGAATGCCATTCGGGTCTGGGAGCCTCAGCTTTAGTATTACATGTATATAGTATATACTGTATATGGCTCCTATGATGTCGTAACGAAAATTCGTTTTCAGACCCATTCGGATGCATTAAACAGAAAAACACATCTGATTGGCCAGAAAAGTCACATGTCCATTCAGTTTAATTTTTTTTGACCAAAATTCGGATTCGGACACATTCGGATGCATTGGGACTGAAAATTTGGTCCGGGTGTCCGAATGTTGGAAAATGCGTCCGACTTTTGATTCGGAACGAAATAAATCGCACATGTCTAGCTGTTTTAGTCTCAAAAAAAGGGATGTGTCCATGTCCATGGTTTTTGAATGGCATGTTCAGCAAGATCATATCGGTATAACGGTGAGGTGTCTACAAACTCCAGATCCTCAAATCCTCTCTGAATTGGTGCTGACACTGTCCTTCCTTCTGGAGGGGGGCTACTTCTGTTCCCCATGGTCCCTGTGTGTGTTGTAAAGTAGTCACCGCTCCAAGCTCCCCCACCCCCCCCCGGGATGGACTACAATCTCAATACAAATCAGTGAACTAAACATGAGATTGTAGTCCATCCGGAAGTGAGCTTAGAGCCGTGACTACTTTACAACACACACAGGGAACAGACGTAGCCCCCCTCCAGAAGGAAGGACGGTGTCAGCACCAATTCAGAGATGATTGGAGGATCTACAGCCGAGTGATACACAAATAAGATCCATTGTTGTTCATAGTTGAGGTACTCAGTGGCATCACAAGGGGGGTGCGGCCCGCACCCGGATGCCACCATTGGAGGGGTGACACCAAAATGACAGTCATTTTGGTGTTGCCCCCTATGAAAAGTCGGGCACTCGGTTACGGACCGAGAGCCCGACAGTGTCACGAGAGAGGAGGGGACCCGGCGGCATACCTCATGCCGCTGGGTGAACGTCCCCTCCTCTCTCTGCCGGCGTCCATCACCAAGATGGCCGCTGGCAGGCGTCAATAAGACGTCCGCACAGGCGCGATGATGTTACGGCGGGGTGACACCCGGTCGCCCAGCCTCGGGACGCCCCTGGAGGTACTTGAATGCATTTATTAAGATTTAGCTCCTGAGTTTAGTGTCACTTTAAGACTAAAGCTTTATTTTGAGGTGTTGAAAAAGAAGTCAAACCAAACACTAAACAAATAGAAACAATGCTTTTCAAATATAAACAAAGTATTCCTTAGTTAAAGAAATGTAATATTATTATGGGATGTGGCGAGCTGGAGCTGTCCCGATAGATGAACATTTAGGACGTCTACATTGTACAGGGCCACGGCATATGGTGCTTCAAACAATAGGATGTAAAGGGCCCCTAATTAAGTAGAAACCAATCGCTAAAACCTCTTATAAGGTGTATCATGTTACTGTTTTTTTAGGCCTCATTCACACTGGAATCGGTCGGCACGTACAGCTCCGTGCTGCGTGCACGGCTGTATCGGGCCGCTCCCGGGAAGGACAAGTGCTGCGTGTGATTAGTACACAGCCCCTGTCCTTCTCTATGGGACTACGCGGCCGTACGCCGCCCTACGCTCACCCGCCCTGCACGTCGGTGCGGGTGTCTGTACTCGTACGCTGACAGAATGCGTTCCGAGCCGTAGCTCGCGGTATACTGAGGCGCCGCAGCTGAAGCGGATCCCGACAATTGTGCCAGGATCCGTCCAGCAGCGTGACTGAAAACCGGCTCTGCCTATCTAGAAGCAGAGCCAGCTGTACCCGCCCCCTCCTCCGTCCGTTCCGCCAGTCAGCGCTGGCGGATCGGGGAGGGGGGAATCCAGCCCCTCCCCTGCCACGGCAGAGAGCCGTGACAGGATCGAGAGGTGAGCGAACGCCGGCATGTGTTCGCTCTCCTCCCGATCTACTGAGCCGACCTGTGACAGTTTCATTATCACAGGTCCGCTAGAACTATGAGGTGAGTGAAAAGCACTTTAAAGAGTTATTTTAATATTTTGAATAACGGCTTTTATTAAGATAATTCCTGCTGATCCTGCCATACGGTCCTTGATCCGACACTTGCTGATGGGGCTCATGCGTATGGACACAAATACAGGTGTATGGGCATACTGTGTAAGATGCTGTATATGAGGCACATGGGAGCCCCAGCTGCTGCAATTTTATGTCCCGGGTGCTGCTAATACAGACGCATTTTACTGTCTGTATTTGCGTCCCTGCATATGAGACCATCTAGTGTGATAACGCTCTGTCCATGTCTCTCAATTGTGCTCCTGCGTTGTCACCATGTCACATTAGCTTCAGATTGAGACTACAGCAATACATATTACTCTAGCACAAACCACTGTTGCCCCAATTTGGAAACCAGCCCTGAGGCAATTTGTATAATACAAAGCTGTTAAGCAAATTATTGCGAGAGTTTACATAAACTTTTAGACCCCATTCACACTGAGCGACATGGGTATCGCGCGTTTTTATGCTGAGCAGCTTTGAGCTACATTACGCGTTACTGAGCGACAGTGCACATTTTAGCGCGTTTTTTTGGGTGGGACTTCGTCGCTGCTACATTGGGCTGTAACCAATCAACAGCGATCTTGATGTGGCCTCATTCTTTCCTTCCATTTTTTGCAGTGCAAAAGTGACCCTTCTGTAGCACGCTATCGCGTGACAAAGTGATGTGCGATTTTGTGCGACACCATAGTCTATTGGAGCCGGACCGAGCGACATCTGCGGAAAAAAAGGGTCATGCGACAGTGAGCTGTGAACAGCTCCATTGAAATGCATTGGACAACTACATAGAGCGATATCGTGCCGAAATATGCGCGATTTCGCAACGGAAATCGTGCGTTAAACCGCTCCGTGCGAACGGGGCCTAAGTAACTACTACATGATGGGATTTCAATGAGCTGCATCTGTCCTGGTATAGATAATTAACTCCCGGGGCTTCTGTACTACTTTGTACAACCCTACGGCATATGTTTCTTTATAAATAAGAAGTAAGCAGGCCCTGACATTAACATGCAGACAGCCATGCTTCATTATTGGCATCTATTAGGGTTAGGCGGCGGGCTGGTGTCCCCTCTCTCCGATCCAGGACCACAATCCTCTGCTCTGGGCAGCCTCATAAGGAGAGGGCCTGGAATAAGTGCTGAGCTGTGCAGAAACCCCCGGGAATATTGCCATGGAAACAGAGAGAGAGACAGACGCAGCCAGAGAGAGAGAGAGAGACGAGAGCGAGAGGAGGCAGGCTCAAAGGCATCATCACGATGGACCCAGCCGCCCCAGCCACCCGCATGACCTCCTCCTTCACCATCAACATTTCGACGCCCTCCTTCTACAACCAGCCCAAGAAGTTTGCACCCGTGGTGCCCCCCAAACCCAAGGTGAACCCGTTTAAGGCCCCGGAAGAAGCAGAGCCCAAGAATGCCTCGGCAGGATCTCTGGAAGGCCCCGGCATCAAGGCTTTCTTAGGAAAAGTCGGAGCGTTCCCGCCCGCGGCGCCATCTAGCGGAGAGCTGGAAGGTAACGGAAACATCTGTTCGTACGGCGTTCCGAGAGACAGAGAAAATTGTTTGTGACATTGTATCTGTTTACTGAGTGTTTTCCCGGAGGGGTGCGTAGGAAGCTGATTTTCGGTTGCGTGTTTCTGAGATGCGTATCACGTATTGTGTTCGGCTACGTTAACCCTTAGCAGGGAAGTCTCATCGGCAAGTCTTAGACATGGCTGCTTGGCATGAGCCAAGGGGTTAAAGCAGCTGTCACTTCTTACTTTCACTTTCACCCACCACCTCCGCCACTCGTTCTCACCCGTTGTACCATTGTTATTACAGGGCGCAGTGGGCTGGGCACATGGGGTCCAGCAGATGAAACCCGGGCGTGCAAGCATCATAAACAGCTGGAAGTGTCTGATGTGTAGAATCTGCTGGACCCCATGTGACAGCAGTGGGGATTGGGGATGGGGTGATAGTCCGGCCCGTAAAAGCTCCAACTGGAAGTCCATCTCAAAGCTGAACTTTTATCTGCTTATATTTTGCCTTCCCTTGCCCCTCCCTCCTTGTTAACATTTTAATAACATTTAAAATTAAATTACAAGCAGTATTTCAGACCTCATGGCTGGGCCCCTATGGTTCCCTAAACAATGCAGGCAGATCATGGCTGGTGGGAGGGGACGGCAGGGTGCTGTACTTAGCTTCCTGAAAACATCACAGCACCCTGCCTTAGTACGCCTCTCAGGAGCCCTTAGCCCTGATGAAAGCAGTGGGAGGAGTTATGCAAATAACAAGATGCCTTGATGGGTGGGTGTCAGTCTGGAGGAGTAGGCGTTCCATAGGTAATGCCCACTTTGTGACGCTGAGCCTCCATGGTTGAAAGATCTGAAATGCAATGAATGTAAGGGACGGGGCCAGGGACGGGGCCAGGGACGGGGCCAGGGACAGCCGG